>NC_044389.1:71688528-72005403 GCF_006542625.1 Nomascus leucogenys | reverse complement strand
TTCTAAAGTGATAAGTGCAGTGGTAATCGTGATTGCCGCTCTGGTATGACTGATCACGAATCTTCAAAAGGAAATTGCTTATGGAGTCAGCAGAGATGTGTGTGGTATGGCAGGCATGATCCCACTCAGTGCCCAACACCAGCAATTACCATTTTGTGAGTCTATTGCCTTCCGCTTTCCACTCATTTCCTGCAGTCTTTTTCTAGAAACCCAACTTTTACAGCCTTCCCACTAAGATACAGGCCCCATTTCCAGGTTCTTGTTTCCTCCACCACCCTCCATAACCCGTTACTCTTAGTCCTTTCAGGCTGCTGTAACAGAATACCACAGACTGCATAGCTTACAAACAATAGAAATTTATTTCTGGAGGCTGGGAAGTCCAAAGGTGAAGGTTCCGGCAATCAGTGTCTAGAGAAGGTTCCCTTTCTGGTGCATTGACAACTGTCTTCTTGCCGCATCCTCACATGGTGGAAGGAGGTTTTTGGAGTACTCTGGGGTCTCTTTTATAAAAGCAATTATCCCATTCATTAGGTCCCTGACCTCATGACCTAATCACTTCCCCAAAGGCCCCACCTCCAAATAACCATCACATTGGTTTTGAGGTTTCAACATGAGTTGTGGAGAAACACAAATATTCAGTCTGTAGCAGAGAGCAAGTTCCAATCATTCTGGCTTCAAAACATGTATTGCACCCTTGTCTTTCTTTCTCTACTGCCCTTCTTATTGCTTGTCCGGACTATTGTTTTAACCATTTGTGCATCTCCTTTACTCCGCTACCCAATACAGCCAGCCCTCTCTATCCATGAATTTCACATCCATGGATTCCTCCAATCATGGATCAAAAATATTCCTCAAAAAAACAATAAAAAATAGCAATACAAAAATAAAAAAATACAAGTTTGTAAAATACCGTATAACAACTCTTTACATAGCATTTACATTGTATTTGGTATTATAAGTAATCTAGAAAAAATGTAAACTACATGGAAGGATGTGTGTAGGTTATATGCAAATGCTACATTTTGTTTAAGGGGCTTGAGCATCCGTGGATTTTAGTGTCCGAACTGGGGGTCCTGGATGATGGTATGTCTATACCAATTATGCACTGGCAATGGGTCTTTGATCCTGCCATTCCTATCATGGTACCATGTCAATAAGCTTACAAAGAATGCAGGCTCTAAAGTCAGCAGTATTTCTTACTAGCTATTTGACTTTGGGCAAATTGATTAAATTTTCTGAGCTTCAGTTTCATTGACTATAAAATATGAGTTAAATGAGTTCTACCTCCTAGGATTATTGTGAAGTTTCAATAAGGTAATGCTTATGAAATCTTTAGAACATAAAAGCACCTAGAGCATAGTAACTGTTCAACAAAATATGTTCCCACGTCATAATAGATTGCTAACCTCTAGGATGGGGTGTATACTCTTCAGGCCACTAATCAACTTCCCGTAGTCTGACACATTGTATTCAAAACACTAGTCAGATCCTTGCGCTTCACAGCCTGACCACGGTACCTATCCCTGAGTATTGTAGCCTATGAAATGTTTGTCTTCTCTTTCAGTCGCCACTTCCACAATGCATATTTATTCTTCTAGGCTGCACCAAGTTCCAATTTCTGCATAGTACTTTCTGTTTTCTTTCATTCACTTGGCCCTTAGCAATATGTCTAATTAGTTATCGTTTCTCCTATGTGTACCTTGATGCATGAAATTTATAGCAAACCAGCCTGGGCAAGCTGGTGAAACCTCCTCTCTTCAAATATGAAAAAAATTAGCCAGGTGCAGTGGTGTGTCCCTAAAGTACCAGCTACTGGGAGGCAGAGGTGGGAGGATCGCTTGAGCCAGGTGGTTAAGGCTGCATATATACATATATACATACATACATATATATATATATATATATATATGTATATGTGAGAGACGTCATAGCAAACAAAAAAATTAAAATGCCAAGTATGGTAAATACATACAGGAAAAAGAATACAGTTGAAAGAATAAGAAATAGATGAGTCATTTGTATTTCCAGACTCAGAGAGGTATACATTTGTCTGGCAACTTTGATAAGTTATTTGATTTCAGTTAACTCACTTTTGTTTTTTTGCTTTTTGGTTTTGTTTTTTTTGCCATAAAAGAGAATTGCAGAGAGACTTACTTAGTCACCAGATTTTTTATATCAACCTTACAAGTCATCAATATTAATCTACCATCTTCATTCCTGAGAAGCTGTACCACCACTAGACAAAGGGAAGCCTTTATATTTTTACTTCTCCTGTTCCTTTTGCCCTTTTTATGGTGAATAAATTCATCATATCTCTCTTGTCACTTTCTTTATACTTTTTAATGTCACCACGTATTCTGTTTTGGTAACTTTAAAATGGTAATGAATCAACAAATCATGCTAAATATTTTCTCCTTAAATGAGAATTAAAGATACTCAAGCTCAGAGAATTAATACTCAAGATTTGCACATTATTGATTGAGTAAATTAATCCAACAGTTGAAAACATTATTTTAAGTTAAAAGGACATTTATTCTCTTAGTTCCTCAAGTATTTGATTTAAAGCTTAGTGTGATGGAACTCTACTGTTACAGGAAAATATTCCAGTCTTTCCACAAACATTTTTGAGCACCGGTTATGTGCTCAAACCACATAGCAAGAGATTGGACTATTTTGTAGCACCTAATCATCTTTCTTGAAGATGAAATGGAAATTACTATTGCACAATCCTCACGGTTTTTTCAACAGTTGAGTAGGTTTGAAGAACCATATTTTGTCTTGTATAGGAGAATATGGTTCAAAATAATGGATATCTTAACCTTAACCCAAGCAAAATGTCAGATAGATATAATCATCTCTTGTATCTTGCCTGCTCTAGTGAACAATTTCTGTAATAAATTTCACAGTTGAAGGATTAAGCCTTAGAAATGATTCATTATGAAAAGAGTGAGTACAAAATACACTAGCCTTTTGGAGGAGGTAGGAGAAAGACTGCGCAGATGGGGCTTGTAGAGGGGGCGGTGTGGACGTTGTAACACAGATCTAGTTCTGAAAAGATGCCCTGAAAGGGAAGTTTAGTAATATATTACCGTGGTGATTTGCTATCTCCTTAATAATTGCTTCCCACATTCAGCAGGCTAGCCTGCTGAAGAAATTCATTATTGCTCAATTGAAATATTAATCTGATCTGTAAAGGAAACCCAGCAGGACCATTCTAACAGGAAGAATGAGAAGCCGGAACAATGGTCATCTATGAAAAACATTATTTGTACCAGAGTATTAAACATTGTTTATAAAATCAGAAGAAAATTTTTCCTCAAGGTACCAATGACTAACCTAGAAATATTTGGAGATCCCTTCTGCATGGGAATAAATCTGCCATCCCACCTGTCATGAACCTTCATAGCCATGCGTATCAATCATACCTCAAACTCATGAGCTTCTCCTTTTTCTTCTTCCAGATGTTATTCTTAAAGTTTATCTTCACAGTCATTCAAGGGTTATGTAATACTTCACTATTTTTCTTGCTTTCATAGCCAGTTCCTCAAGAGATATATAAATATTTAACAACTGGCTTTCTGGGGGAAAAGTGCCTGAATTTAGAGAGCTTGCCAAATTCTGGGGTGTGAATATTCCCTCGGTGGCCCAGTTTCAAGCTACCTACATGATGTCACTGATCATGGGGTTGGAAAGAGATGAACACAACCAGCTCTGTGAGCCAGCTCCACCACACAATTGGTTGTGGGCCTGCTATTCCCATCTTTCTACACTTGTATACTTCAGTAGTGGCTTCAGAATTTTTACATAAAAGGGAATTTCAGGATCAACTCAGTTGGAAGGGGTGGCTTCATAGGAAGTACACTGCTTTTATTGGACTATACATTTATTTGAAGTGAGTTGTGGGGGGATTTGGGAGGGGTAGCAGAGGTGCCCTGCCTGTGCCCTTTGCCTACCCTTGGCATAGACACCCACAGACGTCTTCTAGTCTAGCCTTGTTCCCTGTGCTTGGACCATCTTTGCAATCTCTCCAACATTCTCCTAATCACTCTGGTTTGAAATCTTAGAATCATCCCTGATTCTTTTTCAAGCCTTGCTTCCTACATGCCACCAGTCATTAAATGCTGCCAATGCCACTTCTGTAATAATTTCCATATCTCTTTTCTCTTTGTATTCTTACTAACAACATTGATGGATTCTTTCTTAGCTCTTCTATGGAAATAGCCTCATAGTTGATCACTCTACCTGTGGACTTTCCCCTGCTAATCAGTGCAACTTTAAAACTACTTCTTTTTTAAGTTTTCTAATTGTTTCACTGGTCTGTTGGAAAACCTCTAGTAAATTCCTATTGCCCACCACAAAAGCCCAAACTTGTTGAGGCTATTAAGGCTTTCCAGTTTTACTCAATCTAAGATGTTTGTTGTCTCCCAGTAATAGCCACTTTTGTGTAACTACATCCCAGTATTATGGTTTTACAAATATCACGCAACCTGATAAGTCAGGCACATCTAGGTGTGTACTAGATGATAAATGTTTCCGATGATACCTCTGCTTATGAATATACTATGCTGAAGCTTTCAGGACAACCCACCCTTTCCTGAATAAGTGGAATATTCCCCCAACATCTGCACCTTTCTTTGTGTAGGTTTCTCTGATGTCCTCTCTCCTATACAGTTGAAATCTTCCCTATCATTTAAAGTCCAACTCAAATGCATGTAGCACTTATAGACATTAATAACAAAAGAAGAGATAATAGATCCTAAATTCAGAAGTAAAAGAGACTGTGGCATCTATATGGCTTACACCAGAAGCCAGAGATGGACTAGGGACCAGACAGGAAAGAATGTCAAGGACCAATGAGGAGCAGTGATAAGCGACTCCCAGAAAAGGCATTTTAATGCTGTTGAACCAGAGACATCATGTGCCTCCATGTCAGGGTGACAGTGAACCTTCTAAAGCTGGTTAGTACTATCCAGCAGCAACATTTAATAAGAGTACCTCAACGAAGCAGGTCTAATCCCAGGTTTCTTCCCAGATATCTAGTACAGCCTAATTACATACTTGATACCCGTGTGTAGAACTGGTTTAAACAAAGTAAGAACTGGTGTAATATTGGAAAATCCAGAGAGTGCATTGAGATAAAACAAGATTCAAAAGTGCAGTTGCAGAGAGGAATACCCTTCTCAATTTTGCACCATGAATTTTCTTAGCGGTGGTTAACTTGGAAGATTTAACAAGGATTATAAAATGGGAAACCTCTTGGCTATGGGGTTCGACTTGGTAGGAATCTTGTTTTCCCAGTCTTACCCTTCTTTACATTTTGCTACATTTTACACAGTTGAAATAAGACTATGTTTCCAGAGTTTTTCAAATACAAAAGAATAGTTTTAAAAATCACCCATAACCCCACCCTATGGTAACCAACTGACACTTAGTCTACTTCCTTCTAATATTTTTTCTACATATATATTTTCTCTACATGTTATGTTAGATATAAATTTATTGCAGCCTATAGCATCACAATTTATTGATACAATTTATCAAAAATTAGTAAAAATTAAGAATTATAAAAATGGCACATACATTCCTAAGGTTTTTCTTTCAACTTAAAACACTTGAATTTGTATCACTCGCTAAGGATTTAGTGAGTTTATGTCATTCAATAATCATTTATAAGGCCAGATGTCTTCTTTGAGAATGGATCCTTTGATTGGAGTTTTGGATCACCTTTCTTACAGAAACTCACTATGGAACCCCAATATTTTTCTGCTTCCATTTTGTTACAATAGAGAGATGCAGTCGTAATTAAGAATAAGAATGTTAGGTGTTTACAGTGATTTTCCTATCTTTTACAGCTGTCTCACTCACCCTTAATTCAGTAGCAACTTGGCTTTAGCAACCCACCTTTGTCAAGTTTTCCCAAACCATTCAACTTCATTTCAAAGGAACAAGAACACTTTTTGAACTCATGCCTCATCCTTTTTATATAATATAATTGTAGTCAAATTATGTGGTGAAAAGAGCAAGAGTAAGTGGCATGCATAAGTTTATGAAGAGCCACTTACTCTTGGTCTCATGCAATATCAGTGACAGGTACTGGGCAGGCCTGCCAGAGAGAGGCCCACCAGCTGCCAGGATTCCTTGAGTCATGGCATCCTCAGGAAGTCCTACTTTGGGAACAGAAAGCTTGTCTGTCCGTTAGGGGCAGGTTATTGAGCAAGTTTCTTCTGTATAACCCTACAATGAACTTCATTGTTCATAAACCCTAACCAGTTATTTTGTTTACTATCTGAAATTCAATTCCAAGGGGTAGAATTACTGGCTCAAAGGGTACAGATATTTGTAATGTTCTTAATCAGTTGGTTAATTTGTGTTCCTATAAGCAGTACTGAGAATACTGCACCCCACCGTTACAACAACTGAACATTATTCTTAATCTTTGACATTAAATACACAAAAATATAACGTTTTGTGTTAATTTACCTAAGTATGGTATTACATAATGTGGTGGAGCTCACCCTTGCATGCATTTCAACTTCTCCTGAGAAGCAGCTTAAAAATTGTCATATCTTATAATTTTAGTTACAAACGATATTACATTGTTACAAAGTAAGTAATGAAAAACAGCATATTGATTCTGTTATAAAATATTGGCAAATAAATTATATTAGGCCTATGCCAACATAAAAAGGAGGAGCAAGGGAAGAAAGGAAAAAAGGAAGGAAGGAAGGGTGGAAGGAAGGAAGAAAAGTCCAATAATTCCAGCGGTATAGTATAATAAATAAGCATCAGCTGAAATTTTTTGGAAGGGAAACAAAATTTTAATGTTTAGCTTTGTTCTAAAGCATAGTAGTCCGCAAAGTCAACGTATGTTCCTAGCCACTATTACCCTAATGAACTCATCACAAAGTTTTAAATGTTCCAGAAAACATCCAAGGAGCAAATATAGTTATAAGTATTCCCTAGGTTAGCAAGACAAATTTGAAAGAATATTGTTTAATTTGGGGTATTTTTCTGTAAATGTATTTATTATTATATTTTTTCCAAAGTATTTTAAACCAAAGGGGTATTGTAATCAGTTGCTTACATGTCCCCAAATAAGATGTACCCTATCTACAAACAGAATTAGAAATTTCCTGTCTCCATAGCAGATGACTTTAGAGGAATAGAATTTATTATTTAAATTAACCCCTCAAAACACTGATATATATCCCTTTATATTAAAACCATATCTTAAGTAAAAATTGAGAATAGTATAAGAATAATTATGGTGGCACTATTGCTTAGTATTTGAACTATAATTATCCCCAAAACACCCAGGATGTATGATTACCTCACCTATATATGTTCTTAGAGAAAAATCTGTCTTTGAGTGCAATTAGTAAAAGCTAACTGAAAACCATAAAAACTGTAGCATACTACAAATGCAGCCTAAAACACAAAAGGCAGTATTTATTAATTTAACAAATGTTTGCTGAGAGCTTATTATGGGCTGTTCCCTGATCTAGGCACTTAGGGTATCAATGAGGAAAAAAAGACAAAATCTTGCCCCCTTGAAGCCTGCATTCCAGCAGGGGAAGACATTTCATATATAATACTCTCAATAAGTGGGTAAATGTTTTGGTATTTTAGGTGATTAATGTTATGGAAAAAAATAGTAATTTCAGCTGGGCTTCAGAAGTGGCAAAGAGTGGAAGTCAGTGGACTTGCAGTTTAACAATAGTTTGGTCTGCAGGAACCTCTTTGCAAATGGACACATGAGCAAAGCCCTGCATGATCCCTCCACTTTGTATCTCTAATCTTGCCGCTTATTCTGTCCTCACCTGCTTGGCTCCAGCTGCCATTCTGAACTCCCCCCTCTTCCCCATGAGCTCCTGCATAAAGCCTTTGCACTAGCTGCACCCTCTGCCTAGAACTCTCTTCCCCAGGTATGCAGGGAAGAGAAGGCAGCCAAAAAAGAACCAAGTATAAGGCTTAGTTTGTTTGTGTTGTTATAAAGGAATACCTGAGGCTAGGTAATTTATTAAGAAAAGAGGTTTATTTCACTCACAGTTCTGCAGGTTGTACAAAAAGCCTGGGACCAGTATCTGCTTCTGGGGAAGGCTTCAGGCTGCTTCCACTCATGGTAGAAGGCAAAAGGGAGCCAGTGTGTGCAGAGATCAAATGGGGAGAGAGGAAGCAAGAGAGGAGCAGTAGGTACCAGGCTCTTTTTATCTATCAGCTCTCATGGGAACCAATAGAGAACTCATTCATCTGCAAGGGAGGACATTACTGACAAGGAATCCACCACCATGACCTAAACACATCTCACTAGGCCCCACCTCAAACACTGGGGATTAAATTTCAACATGAGGTTTGGAAAGACACATCGAAACTATAAAAGAGGCAATATGTGCAAAGTGTCCTGAGGCTGGTAAAACAAACTGATATAGAAGAAGAGAAATGGAACAATTGCTACTGTTTGATGTTATCAGAAAAGATCTCCGGGCAAAATTACCTTTCAAAAATGCTTTTGAAACGTACCCCTTTTGTCTATATTTTCTTTTATCCCCATACATCATGAGTTCATGTTTATTTCCCATTCTGTACTCTCGGAGACACTTAAGAACATGAGTTTGGGAGTCAGACTTGGTTTTGAATTTCAACTCTGCTACTTAGTAAATCTGCACCTTTGATGAGCTGAAATTCTCTGGGCCTCAGTTTCCTCATCTGTAAAGTGAAGACCATAATCCTTCTTTGAAGCTTGTTTTCAGATATGCAAATAACACACAGAGTCTGACAAATGACAATAATGCTGCAGGACTTTTCCTTAGTTCAGCTAAAGATGAGGTACTTTGTCCTACAGCCACGAAATTCAGGCTCACAGACAATTTGAATGGTTAGTAAGACAGGGTTTTATTGAGTGAAAAGGAAGAAAACGGGGAAACAGGGACACTCCAAAGGCCTGAGTCCCTGCTACAGTGCTTCCTGCCTGGCCATTTGAATCCCAGGTTTCACACAGGAAGAGGAGGGACCAGGCTCCTCCCTGCGGCAAATGGTGCAGACTTCCTGGGGCTCCACCCCAGTGCACATTCCCGCCAGTGCACAGGCTGGTTGGAGATTCTCCGGGGACCCCCCTCCCACCTGGCTATCTCAATAAGAGAACATACCAATCAGAATATGAAATGGATCATCAGATAGTGAAGGACATTTTTTAAACTGTGCCAAAATGTGTACATCTTATTTTGTAGGTGAATGGGGAACCATTAAAATTTTTTTTGCACAGAGAAGTGGCATATTTGTTTGTTTTACAAAGGTAACATTAGCAGCAAGTGGAGGGTAGGTGTTTAGTATTGACTAAATGAGACCAATTAGTATAATATCACACTTTCATGAGATATGATAAATTCAGTTAAGCCCAGTACTGACGGAAGAGGTGGATTTGATAACTGGCAATTAAAATATGTTTTCTAAATTTTGTATGTTGATATTTAGTCAATTCCCAAAATATAGAGAAATAAAAATAAATGCATTTTTTTTCTTAATCACTTTTATTGATGTTTTGACTTAATTTCGTAGTTGTTTGTCTTAGGTCATCTTTGGATTTATTGTTACAGGAATGTATGATTTGAAAACCAACTGCTAGAGCTACCAGGAATAGGAAAGTAGGCGGATGGCGGGGGGTGGGCAGGGCAGAGAAATCAACTAATAAACAGGAGTCAGAAAGTCTGGGAAAAGTAACTTAAGTAAACTTTTATTCTGTGGCCTAACAGACATTACTTTAAAAAGCATTTCTCAGCTGTTGACTTTGAAAACTACTCACATTGCCCAGCTTGGAGCTTTTAGATAACCAAGATGGATAAGAAAATTATGGTTTCCTTAGCTGCACGGCCAGGCTGACCTCCCCGCACAGGAAAGAGCAGATGGAAAGGGTGTTGAAGTGTAGACCAGCACGAATCCATCATCACTGACAGAAACTTCAGCATGCATGCTTGCTCAGTTTTGCCTAGATGAGGAGAACCAGGCCTTAAATTTTTTATTATTTTTGAGTAGGCAATAAGTTCATATAGTTTAAAATTCCAAAAATACAAAAGGATATTAAGCGAAAAATGTTCCATCCATTCTGTCCCCCAGCACCATTTTCCTTCTCTGATAGCGATTTTTTATTTATACTTGCAGCAATATTTTATATGTCTACAAGCAAAGATACTCATTTTTCTCTTCTTAATACAAATGGTAGCATACAATATATGCCTGTATCTTGAAATTTTATTATTATTATTGGATTTTTGTTTTGTTTTAGTTGCTGTTTTACTTAAAAATGTATTTTGGAGATTATTCCATATCAATTCTTTTTTTTTTTTTTTTGAGACTAGGTCTCACTCCATCATCTAGGCTGGAGTGCAGTGGCACCATCTCAGCTCACTGCAACCTCTGCCTCCCAGGCTCAAACAGTTCCACCCCTTCAGCCTTCCAACCAAGTAGCTGGGACCACAGGCGCGTGCCACCATGCCAGGCTAATTTGTGTGTGTGTGTGTATTTTTAGTAGAGACGGGGTTTCACCATGTTGCCCAGGCTGATCTTGAACTCCTAAGCTCAGGCGATCCACCGCCCTGCAGCCTCCCAAAGTCCTAGAATTACAGCTGGAGCCACCTCACCCAGCCCCATATCAATTCTTAAAGAGCTTCCTCATTATTGAATATGGCTGCTTAGTATTCTTTACATTAAAATAGCATGATTTTTACAACTAACTCCTTATTAATGGACATTTAAATTGCTTCTAATCTTTTGTTATTTCATGTAATGAAAAACCTTGTGCATATATCAATTAGCACATTTATTTAGTTTACTCACAACATTAGTACCTAAGGTGGAATTGCAGAGTCAGTGTGTATACAACCTGGTATTTTTGATAAACATTGCCAAATTGTTCTTTTTAGGAATTATACTAACTTGCATTCTCACAGGTAGAGTATCAGAAGTGCTCTCTTCTGATACCTGAGAGCTGAAAACTATATCGTTAAGTCATATCCAGCTGGAATAAGTTCTCTTACATCAAGTCACAGGCATTCATTCTAAGGATGTTTCTGTCTATCAAAGGTAAATATGCTCACCTCCTAGATCAGTGGTTCTCTCAATCAGGGACAATTATGTCCTCCCAGAAATGTCTGGAGACATTTTTGATTGTCACAGCTGGAAGTGGGGGCACTACTGGGATCTAGGGAGTGGAGGCCAGGATTGCACTGCTAAACATCCTACAGTGCATAGGACAATCCTCCTTTCTTCCCTTCCCCACCACAAGCTATCTGGCCCAAAATGTCGATAGTTCCACGGTGAGAAACTCTACCCTAGATTAACATCTAGCTCCTCTTGATCGCATTATATACGTCTTACAAGGCTTAGGATTCTCCACTCTAATTTAAGATCTATGCTGAATAAAATGACAAATCCTCTGTACTTCTATAGGACATTGGTGGGAGTGGGGGGGTTGTGTTTTGTTTCTTTTGCAACACTTTAATTCTGTTTAATGCAGGAAGTGTGAGCTCCTCAGAGAGATAAGTGTATCTTGTTTATATTTGTATACTGAATATCTGGCACAAAAAGGCAGTCAGCTTATTAAATGAATGAATGGATGTCAACAGTATTTCTTAATTTTCTTTGTGTGATTTAAGGGGTTATTTTATCTTTAATCAAAGATCATTCTTTTTCACCCTTACTTGATTCACCTTTCTCTTATTTCAAATGTTCACTTTTCCTTAGACTTACATAGGGGCAACTTTTTCTAGCCTACATAATAGCTATACAGGAAATGTTAATTGAATTAGAAATATTGGCCTTTTCCCTGATTTGAACATCTATAAAGTAGTTTATTACCACCGCATTAAGCCACTTAATTATATACACTCTTGCTCACTTATAGCTTCTGATTGAATTTGTCTCGTCTCCTCAAAAGGATTGATATTTCCTTAAGGGCAAAAAGCAAAACCTTTATGTACTCGCGATGCCTAATTTAATGTTTTACAGACGGTAAAGCAAGAGAGTGACAGGTTCTTTCCTTCTCTTCCTTGCTTTTTTAATCACAACTGACAGATCAAACCTGAAGATTGTGGCCCCAGCAAAGAAGCTATTCATTCTCAAGAGGAGAGCACCCCAGATTCTCTCAGGCAGCCTGGTTCTCCTTGCAAACAGCAAATGGGGAGCACAGAGCAGGTATAGACCACAAGACCCTGAGGAATCTGCTTCACAACTTTGCCTATTCCTGGGTTTCTCTGTGTTTTCCAAGAGCGGAAGAGCCCCAAGGCACCATGTCAGTAAACAGCTCCCTTTCCCTGTGGACTCCTCACTGTATATATATTGCCACCAGACATTTTTCCATCCTCCAATGTGATTAAAGACCCAAGTAGGGCCAGGCGCGGTGGCTCATGCCTGTAATCCCAGCAATTTGGGAGGCTGAAGCGGGTGGATCACCTGAGGTCAGGAGTTCGAGACTAGCCTGGCCAACATGGCGAAACCCCGTCTCTATTAAAAATACAAAAAAATTAGCCAGGTGTGGTGGCACACGCCTGTAATCCCAGCTACTCAGGAGGCTGAGGCAAGAGAATTGCTTGAACCCGGGAGATGGAGGTTGCAGTGAGCTGAGATCGCCCCACTGCACTCCAGCCTGGGCGACAGAGCGAGACTCCATCTCAATTAAAAAAACAAAACAAAAAACCCAAGTGGGGGAACTAGAGGAAAGACTTGGTGGTGTCTGATGTGAGCTAAAAGCAGAAATCACCAATAAGCTCTCAGCCTGTTACAGCGTAGCAGGGGTCTCCCACTTAGGTGTCCACCTCTGCATTTGGAAGATTCCTTTGCCAAAAGGCAAGCAAGTGGAGTGGAAGACTTGTTTTAATGAGAACCTGGAACAGTTGGGGGCGGTAGAGGCAGTGTGGCATCCAGGGAAAAAGGCAGCAAGATCAGTAAGGTCAAGAATGCAGCAAGGACAAGAATACTTGTTTGTAAGGCTGAGTGGCACTTTACTGGTGCTAAATATATCCTGTAGAAAATTGGGATGCAGAGCAGCTTTGATCATATCTAACACAGGATTTTAAAATGCAAATGAAAAAACATGCAAATGGAGGCTGCCTAGTTTACTTCTATTAGCGTGTTGTTTAACCACCACTTAGCCCTGAGATCCTGTTGCATTCTGTTTGCAATTAAAATAAGCTTGCAATTGAAGTCCTTCAAAGCTGAGTTGCAAAAGAAGAAAATATTCAGATTCGAATATTTGTCAGGCAAATCAAGTAGATGATAAGATCCAGCTTGATTAGAGAAGGAAAGAATAACAAACCTAAATGTTTTAATCACCTCTTCTGGAGAAGAGTTCAAGTTTTTAAAAAAAAATTTTTGTTGAAAATGGACCAAAAATGCCTATTCCTCTCACCTAATTGAAAAAGAATAAAGCTCATTGTGTGTTAATTTTCAAGTTAGCCAAATGTTACTTCTTCAAGTGGTAGTCTTTAGATTGGGGTTTGGAGTAACATATAGTAAACTTATTTAAATGTTGGACCATGTATGATGGACTCTCTGTAAAATATATTGCATAATTCCTGACTCCATAGTTAAATTATGCCAAAATAATAATTTTTAAGAATAATAACTCGTGATTGTTTATTATATTCTAAGTAGCATGCTAAGTGTTTGTCTTATTTCATTTGAGCTCATAACAAGTGTTGAAGCAGGTCCATTTTATTTTGTGACATTTTCCAATGCCATAGAGAAAAGGATACTAATGTGCAGCCATGGAAAGGCTGCCAGTGACAGGGCTCAGAACACATTACCCCGATACAGGGCGCCTTGGCATAGTGACTATTTTAAGCTGAAGGAATTTGAGAAATGGCAAGTACAGGAAGGACTCTCACACCCCTTTCTCTCCAAAGCAGGTCATATGACCCTCATGTGAGGGGTGCCCTCCCCATACCCAGAGGGAATCCAAGTGGAGTCGAAGGAACAGGCCTTGCTAAGTTTCCTGCAGTTTACCACTCTTAGCTCCTGCCCATTTTTCTTATCACATTTTTCCATGATTGTCCACTCTTCATCAACCCTACTATAAAAATGCTCAGGTTTGGCCGGGCGCGGTGGCTCACGCCTGTAATCCCAGCACTTTGGGAGGCCGAGGTGGGTGGATCATGAGGTCAGGAGATCGAGACCATCCTGGCTAACACAGTGAAACCCCGTCTCTACTAAAAATACAAAAAAATTAGCCGGGCGTGGTGGCGGGCGCCTGTAGTCCCAGCTATTCGGGAGGCTGAGGCAGGAGAATGGCATGAACCCGGGAGGCGGAGCTTGCAGTGAGCAGACATCGAGCCACTGCATTCCAGCCTGGGCGACAGAGCCAGACTCTGTCTCCAAAAAAAAAATGCTCAGGTTTGGCCAGGCACAGTGGCTCCTGCCTGTAATCCCAGCACTTTGGGAGGTAAGGGGGCGGGTCACAAGGTCAGGAGATGGAGACTATCCTGGCTAACGTGATGAAACCCCATCTCTACTAAAAATACAAAAATTAGCTGGGTGTGATGGCACGTGCCTGTAATCCCAGCTACTCAGGAGGCTGAGGCAGGAGAATTGCTTGAACCCAGGAGGTGGAGGTTGCAGGATGGTGCCACTGCGCTCCACCCTGGTGACAGAGCAAGACTCTGTCTCAAAAAAAAAAAAAAAAAAAAAATGCACAGGCTTAACCATTTCTACAAGTCTTCATTTCCTTATGAATGCTTCTATGTCACGTAAAGTTTATGTTAAATACAGTTATATGCTTTTCTTTTGATAATCTGGCTTTTGTCTGGAAATTCTTTTTCCTACTACCTTCCTAGGTTCTCAGGGCTCCAGCCAGAGAACCTAGGAAGGTAAGAGGAAAAAGAATTTTCCCTCCCCTAAAACACCGAGCATAAACCTTCTACAGTGATCTGCAAATATGTGTGTGTACACGTACATGCATGTGATTCTAGAGGGTTCATGGTTTTCATCAACTTCTCAGAAGAGTCTATGGCTCTTAAAATGTCCAAATTGGATTAATCATTATGAAGAGCAGGGATTTCTGTATTGCCTAATTGACCTTTATTAGCTTGGGTTAGTAATAGGGTTTAAAGGAGTGTTCCTATACCACTATGCTTTTTGAGTTTTCTGTTACTGTTCTTATTGTCTGATGATGCTGCTTGTCCAAGTCATTGAGTTTGCCTCCACAAAAAAATAAAAATAAAAAAAGGTCTCTCTTCCCTGTGTAAAACTGGTTAACAATGTGGACTCAGGAGCCAGATGGTCTGGATTTAAATTCGGTCTGCACAGCCAAAAAACATATGAAAAAATGCTCATCATCACTGGCCATCAGAGAAATGCAAATCAAAACTACAATGAGATACCATCTTACACCAGTTAGAATGGCGATCATTAAAAAGTCAGGAAACAACAGGTGCTGGAGAGGATGTGGAGAAATAGGAACACTTTTACACTGTTGGTGGGAGTGTAAACTAGTTCAACCATTGTGGAAGTCAGTGTGGCGATTCCTCAGGGATCTAGAACTAGAAATACCATTTGACCCAGCCATCCCATTACTGGTATATACCCAAAGGACTATAAATCATGCTGCTATAAAGACACATGCACACGTATGTTTATTGCAGCACTATTCACAATAGCAAAGACTTGGAACCAACCCAAATGTCCAACAACGATAGACTGGATTAAGAAAATGTGGCACATATACACCATGGAATACTATGCAGCCATAAAAAATGATGAGTTCATGTCCTTTGTAGGGACATGGATGAAACTGGAAATCATCATTCTCAGCAAACTATCACAAGGACAAAAAACCAAACACCGCATGTTCTCACTCATAGGTGGGAATTGAACAATGAGAACACATGGACACAGGAAGGGGAACATCACACTCTGGGGACTGTTGTGGGGTGGGGGGAGGGGGGGAGGGATAGCATTAGGAGATATACCTAATGCTAAATGACGAGTTAATGGGTGCAGCACACCAACATGGCACGTGTATACGTATGTAACAAACCTGCACATTGTGCACATGTACCCTAAAACTTAAAATATAATAATAATAAAATAAAAAAATAAAAAATAAATAAAATAAATTCGGTCTGCACAACTCACTAGTGGTGTGAACTTGCCTCAGATTCCAGATCTGCAAAGCAGGGCACATAGTAAGACCATCCGTATAGAGTTGTTCTAAGGAGTAAATGAGTTCACATACAGAACAGCGTCTGCAATAGAGAAAGCAAGAAATAAGTGCTTGCTGTCCCATGACTCTAATCTATTGTGAATTTAGAAGCCATCTGTTCAAATTGTATTTGACAAAAGAGGAGGAATATTTAGGGTCATCATGCTTCTTAAAGCCCTTTTTTTTTAACCTCTTGGTTTTTATCCAGTCTTGCTTCAGTGGAATTCAGTCAGATAACAGGCCATGCACTCGTTTTTCTAGAACAATGTTGAAAAGACAAACTGGATGGGGAGAAGGGATGCAGCTTGTTTCTCATGAGCCTTTTATTAAAGTAACCATTATAATTGAAAGTCCACATGACACTGTTAGTAGCACTAAGCAAAGCAGTCTTCCTTTCTCTTCAGCCATTCTGACTTGCTTTAGCCACAATCTGAAGGGACAAAACAATTTTTCAGCCAGTGTCTCCAAAAAGTGCATTTTAGGCAGCTGTTAGTGCCAGGGTATGCTCTTTTTAAAGAAAGAAGAAGGGACTGCTGTTCCCAGCCTGTGACTGTTTCCTGGAATTGAATCACCTCTCCTTCAAACTCTGCACTGGCAGAATCTGCTGGGTTCAGAATGCAAATGATCCAGGCAAAAGTTCCCAATTAAAGGGAGCAATTAGATCAGATTGACTAGGATGCCAGATGATGTTTTTTCTTTACTCTTTTCTTAAGGATTAGTAATCTCTTACTTTTTGCCTTGCTGTTCTCTGAGGGTCTTTGCATGAGCTATCTGATTACTAAAAGCGGCTGTCAGATAGCTGGAAAGAAAGGTGCTCACTGAGGTCCCTGTAACTCTTATTTCATATCACTAAAGAGGCATGATGACAGCCTGGAGCCCTTGTTCTAGCAGTGCAGTGGTTTCGAAGTGGGCTAAGGCAATTGCTGCCCACAGGATTATCACTATGACCTGCACTGCATCAGCCTCCTGTCAGTCCAGGGCCACCACGCCTCTCCCCATCCGTTCTGCTTAATGCTCTTCCCATCAGCGTGGCTTTGGGGGAAGTCACAAACGGCTGAGATTCCCTGCTGCCTCTCTTATTAACTGCAGGTATCTGTTATGCAAATAGGCAGCGTGGCATAGTAGCGGAACTCACTATTTTCAGAATGGGCAGTGGCAGTGTCAGCTTTCAACAAGCTGGCTGGACTTTTCCTAAGGTGACCAATTATGAATGTCACTGTAGTGGATGTTAATGCCATCTAGGCTGCCCCTGGATTGCAAATCACTTGCAAATAGAAAGTTCCGTCTCCTCTAGGGAGATATATATAGATATATAGATATCTAAAAAATGAAAAAAAATTTTCTTTCCATTTTCTTCTCAAGAGTTACAGTTTATAAGGAAGCAGCATAGGAAGGGCCCAGGCATTAGCATCCATTAGAATTCAGTTCAACAGGAATTACAGGTATTCTACCTTGAGTGGGTTACTTAGCCTCTGGGCCTCAGTTGCCCTCCCTGTAAAAGGTGGATAATGTTTACCCTGCAGTCTTGCAGTATTACCAGAACAAGGCTTTAAGTCTTTGCTCACGATTTTAAGGATAGGTGCCAAAAGAGTCTGCTGTCAAGGATACGGTTCCCATTAAACTTAAAGATAAACTCACTTAGAGGTACCATTAGCTTCTGTGTGATTTCTGCTCAATTCAGGAAGAATTTATAATGTTACAGAGAGTCTTTTAAGAAAATCTTTATTTGTCGAGCCCTCTTCTCAACCAGGTCTTGACCTTAGGCATCTGTGTTCATCTTTTGCAGAATCCAGTTTTAGCAAGAATCTTGCTAAGCCAGCTTAGAGAGAATTCCCCATCCCTGACATCTGATCACCTTGGTCAACCATGCTTTCAGCAAGAATTTGTTAAGTGGCTTAGCAAAAATCCCCCTTCACTTGATGTCTCCTCTTAGTAATTTTAAATCCACTGACACGCCTTCCCCCCACCACAACCCTCTCCTTGGCTAAATATCTCTACTTGTTCTTGTTGTAGTTGAATTTGAGCCCCATCTCTCTACTCTATTGCAATATTCTTGATACCCATCACAAAAGTCCTGAATAAAGTCTTCTTACCATTTTAACAAGTGTCAGAATAACTCTTTCTTTAACACAGATAAAAGCTTAAATACCAAGGTTTCTAAAAGAGGCTAACACTTTTATGGTGCTTAATATGTGCCAAGATGCTGTTTGTTCTAAAGGCCAAATCTATTCCTCATGACAACCCAATGAGGCAGTACTATTATTATCCTCAGTTTACAGATTAAACTGGGGCCCTGATAGGTTGAGTTATTTGCCCAAGCACACAGAGCTAAAGCTAGGTAGTGGAACTGATATTCTAATCCAAGGAGTCTGCCCCAGAGTCCATGTTCTTAAACACAATGTCAGACTGCCCTCAGAGGCCTGCAAATTAGAGTGGGAAGTCTACTCTGTCAGTACTCTTAGAGCAAGGTCTTCAAATCCAGCTGCACACACAACCTCAGGTAAGTAATGTTAACTAGTGTAGCAGGACTCCTGGTCACTTGGAGAGTCCACGCCCATCAAGGGGGACAGTTCGTCTCAGTGCCACCTAGTTGTTGCCTGTGGAAATGCAAACCTTACAATAAATAGAGGCAAGGGAGAAATCTGGATTTTTATGAAAGATCTCTTCAATTCAAAAGAAAAAGAAGGAAAAGAAAGGGAAGGGAAAAGGGAAAGAGTTCCATCATTGTGGAAAACAGTGTGGCGATTCCTCAGAGACCTAAAAACAGAACTACCATTCAACCCAGCAATTCCATATGGTGTATATTCCAAAGGATTATAAATCATTCTGTCATAAAGACACATGCATGTGTATGTTCACTGCAGCACTATTCACAATAGCAAAGACATGGAATCAACCTAAATGCCCAACAATGATAGACTGGATAAAGAAAATGTGATACGTATACACCATGGAATACTATGCAGCCATAAAAAAAGAATGAGATCATGTTTTTTGCAGAAACATGGATGGAGCTGGAGGCCATTATCCTTAGCAAACTAATGCAGGAACAGAAAATCAAATACCGCATGTTCTCACTTTTAAGTGGGAGCTAAATGATGAGAACACATGGACACATACAGGAGAACAACAGACACTAGGGCCTATCAGAGGATGGAGAGTGGGAGAAGGGAGAGGATCAGAAAAAAACTAACTAATGGGTACTAGGCTTAATACCAGGGTGATGAAATAATCTATTCAGCAAGCCCCTGTGACGTGAGTTTACCCATGTAACAAACCTACACATTTACCCCTGAACTTAAAAAAAAAATGTTTTAAAAAAGAGAAGGACAAAGAAAGAGAAGGGGAAGAGGAAAGGAAGGAGGAAGAGAAAACCACGCAGGACACACACACACACACACACACAGATGCAACACACCCTTCTGTAGAAGGGACTCATTAAGTCTGGGGGCTACTGTTTGCACCTCATTTTTAGTGCAAGTTATTAAATCTTACCATAATGGACTCTGGTTGATGATAAAGACACATACTCCCCACTCTAAACCAACAAGTAGTCTAAACCAACAAGTAGTTATACATTTAAAAAGTCTAAACCAACAAGTAGTTATATATTTAAAAAGTTATACTTTTTAAATGTCCGATTTGTCTGACCTACTGGAGCCCATAGATTTCTGCCATTCAGTGAGGGAGGGAAGGAGTGTTGGTTCAGAGCTTGGGCGAGTCTCTTCTGGGCTCAGGGAGATGCTGTGACAATTCAATTAGCAGACAGATTGGAGAGTAGTACTGATTTGTTATCTATGCATAAATACAGAGATTTCAAGTGCCAGGTGTTAGCCAAGCAATTAGGGCTTTTCTTCTTGATCTTCAATTGATGGACAATTAAACCTCTATTAGCAAAGCAAATGAAATAAAACACACTTTGGAAGTTAAACTAAAAGTTAGCTATGTGTTGGAAATGGAAGTAAACACAATGGACTTCTGAGAGATTTGTGAAGTCATCTTCATCTAAATCTTTTAACTTTCAGTTGCTGAACTTTGAGCTGTTCATGTTTTATAGTCCTCTTTGGCGAACTAGCTTCCTTGGCACCAGCCTTACAACACAGGAGATATTCTGTGTTCCTGGCTTTATGAGACCTTCCAACTTTTCATAGCAGGTGTTCAGTGTTCTTGGTTTTATTTATCTAAACCTGGATTACAGATACATAAAGTTTAATAAGTAAGATAACACCATTTTCTCACTTCCAAAAGTACTCTTTTACATTATGTTTTTATTAACATTTCATGCCATGGATCAAATTTTCCTGTAAGTTTGACATTTGTCAGAGCTGCAATAATGGCCATTTTGGAGGGTAACAGGATCAATTAACAACTTTTTATCCACAAGACCCTGCACTGTGTCCTGTGGAGTCAACAGAAAAGAATCAATAGGCTTCTTTCTTTTCCTTCTGGGGCTTGAAGTGTTTTTTGGAAAAATGAGGCATTTATATAAGTAACAATGGTGCGAAAACAGTGCACGAAAAGAACAATACAAAGAACACAGATGACCAACCAACCTGTAGGAGTTTTTTTTTTTTTTTAAGAAAAGAGAGACTTCATAACTTGAAGGCTTTAGAAGGCTTCAGAAAAAAATGAGATTTAAGTGGGGCCTTGAAGAATGGGTAGGCTTTTTGAGGATGAGGAGGGCAGACAGTGGGAGGAAAAGTATAATAAACACAAATGCAAAACAGAGTGAAAAACTGGCTGGGGCAGAGCAAGTGATTTTGCAACAGAATACTGGGGTAAGGAAGAAATAGAATAGAAACCTACAGAAATGGTTTGAGCAGAAAGCAGTTAAGACCAGGGATGGGAAAATATTCAACCTATTCATATAAAGAATGAGGTTAGAAGGAAGAGCTTGTTTAGAGGAGAAAATGCATTCTATTTATTGTTAGATCACATGTGATAGTAGATCAGCTGGATTACATTGAACTAAAGGATAAAATTATGTATTTTCAAAATCTAGGCCCAACCGGATTTGATTTTGCCTTATTTTGACACTTTGTAGCCTGAGTGAAGATCGTACAGTTTGATATATTATTCATCATGTGCAAAGAAGTAGAATCCTTGAATTTTGGAGCTGGAAAGATCCTCAGAAATCATTTAATTCATTTTGCCAGTGAGTTAATTTGGGGTTCAGAAATATTAAGTGATTAGCCTGAAGTAACATGGCTTATTAATGATAAATATTAAAACACAGTCATCCACTAATTTCTGATCCATTGCTTTATCCACATGACCTAGTGTCTAGTTATCCTTTCTAAAAAATGCTTATAGGCCAAGTCCATGGGCTTACACCTATAATCCTGGCACTTTCAGAGGCTGAGGCAGGAGGATCACTTGAGTCCAGGAGTTCATTCAAGACTACCCTGGGCAACATGAAGAGACCCTGTCTCTACAAAAAAATTAAAAATTAGCTGAGCATGGTGGCATTCACCTATAGTCCCAGCTACTTGGGAGGCCGAGGTGGGAAGATAGCTTGAGCCTGGGAGGTCGAGGCTGAAGTGAGCCATGACTGCATCCCTGAACTCCAGCATAGGTGACAGAACAAGACCCTGTCTCAAAAAAAAAAAGTTTATACATAAACACACACATATAATTTTACATAATCATATGCCCTAAATCATTTCAGATTTTTAAAATTCAGCATTTTCCACCTTTGGGTACTTTCCCCTCTCTGTCCCCAACTTATCACTCTCCCTCTATTTAACACCTAATATGTCTCATTCCAAGTGTTTTTAGAATTTATGTAATCATACACAAACATATGTGTGTGTGCCTGTTCGTGTGCATACGTATGCATTGTTTTAGGTCATTGTTTTACAAAAATTAAAATGTATATGCTGTTTTCTGGACCTCGTTTTTCTCATTCAATCATACCTTGAGGAAATCTCTTCCATGTGAAAAGTTATAGCTGAATTATTTACTTTACTGGTTGCATAATACTCTGTAGTAGAAATATGTCATGACTTATCCTATCATTCTCCCTATTTATAAAGACCAGTCTGCTTTTCTTCTACAAATAGTACTTCAGGAAACATCCCCATATTCATATATGTTGGTGTTTCTATTTCTGTTGATAGAGTTGGTATCATTGAGTCAAGGAAATCTGTATTTATAGTTTTAAAAATTAAACTGCCTCCATAAGAAAACTGTAACAATACATATTTATTTGCACCTACAATTAATAAAAATACTTCCTTTTGCTAGATCTCCCTAGGCCTTACTATTAAAAGTCTATTTTTTTTAAGATTTTGCAGATGCAACTGGTGTGAAGTAAAATTGCATTGTTACTTTATTTGCATTATTTGACTACAAATGAATTTGATCGTCTTTTCATAAGCTTGATGGTTATTTAAATTTCATATCTTGTAAACTATGTTTTTATATTTGTTATCCATTTTTTCAATGGATTATTTGGTCTCCTTGTAAATGTTAAAGAGCTCCTGCTATATTATAGGTATTTTTGCCTGCCCTCTAGGGTTATACACTTTTTATTTCCCCAAACATCTTGTATTTTTTACACCATCTTTTGTCATGCCATAAAATTGAGGTTTTGAATTTTATTTAGTCACCGATGTTTATGTTTTCTCTTACAGTGTTTCTACCTTCTCAGAAAAAGCCTAGCTCACCTGTCTCTAGATTACATTTATGATGCCTAGGTTTTCTTATATGATTTTATTTATGTATTTTATATTTTAACCTTTAATCCACTGCATCCATCTAGGATTTATTTTTGGAATTGGTATAATATAAACATCTACTTTTCTTTTCTTCCAAATGAATAAACAGTTTGCCAGCTCCTTCTATGAAATAACTCAGCCTTTCACCACCAAATTGTGACACCTCTTTTGTCATAGATTAAGTCCCCATTTATATTTGGATCTATCCCTAGATTTATTTCACATATCTGTTTATGCCTATTTCAATACTTATTGATTTAACTAGAGTGGCTTTACAGGATTTTCTGACATCTGCTAAATCAGATTACACCAATAACTTTTGAGGTAGTTAGCAAACTTAGGTAGATACATGAAAAACCTATTTGCTAGACATTAGTGGGATGCAAGCAGAAACTAATATATCAAAATAATATTTTTGTAATTATAATTTTTTTCAAAATCTTTTTCTCAAGACTATTTTTATTTATTTTTTTCATCTCTCTCCCCACAAGGCCTATTTTTATATCAACAGGTATGGGAAGAAAAGTTTTTAATGTGCTCTTATAAAAATGACAGTTTGGTTTATTTTTCAATCCTTAAGCGACGTACTGTATTAATGATGCTGTTTCCTTGATTCACAGGCTGGTTCTTCAGAGGGATCATCCCTGACTGTGTCATCACTCTGAGCTCTGACTGCGCTTCCCTCCCCCACCAGTGGGAACACTACTCAAGAGAGCTCTGGAGTGCTCCTGAAGAGAAATTCCATGGGGACTGTACCTGACCCTCTGAGATCAGCTAAAACTTCCCTGATTGCAGCTTCCGGAAAAGAAGAGGATCTAGGAGAGCCACAGGCTGCCTCACCTCGGCATCGACCAGCTCTCCTGCATAAGAATGCCAATGGCTTTACAGGTGCCCCTGCAGAACCAGACCTCAGCCCCAGGGCAGCTGCCGAAGCCCTGATGCAGGTTTGCGAGCATGAGACCACCCAGCCAGATATGTCTTCTCCTGGTGTCTTCAATGAAGTGGAGAAAGTACCTGCCACATTCAATTCTCCCGGCAATCCCCAGCTGCCAGGGAGCAGCCAGCCCGCAGCATCAGCCCCGAGTTCTGCAGCAGGAAGGGATCTGATACACACACCATTGACAATGCCTGCCAATCAACACACCTGCCAGTCCATCCCAGGTGATCAGCCCAATGCCATCACCTCATCCATGCCTGAAGATTCCCTGATGAGATCACAGAGAACCTCAAATAGAGAGCAACCTGAGAAACCAAGTTGTCCTGTGGGAGACATCCTCAGTAGCATCAAAGATCAGGTGTCCTGTGAGTTTCCTTCCCCAGAAACAATCCAGGGAACAGTGCAGACTCCAGTGACAGCAGCCAGGGTGGTCAGTCACTCATCTTCTCCTGTAGGTGGACCTGAAGGGGAAAGGCAGGGAGCCATCTGTGACTCTGAAATGAGGTCCTGTAAACCTCTAACTAGAGAATCTGGATGTTCAGAGAACAAGCAGCCCTCTGTCACTGCCTCGGGCCCCCAAGGCACAACTCCTGTGACACCTCAACCAACGTCCCTCACTAGCGAACCTTCAGCATGTTCCCCAGGTCCAGAGAAGGTGCCACTGCCAGCACAGCATCAGATGTCAAGGTTCAAAGAAGCCAGTACGATGACCAACCAAACTGAAAGTAAAATCAAGGAAGTTCCCAGCAGGGCTTGGCAAGATGCGGAGGTGCAGGCAGTGGCGAGTGTCGAGAGCAGATCTGTCTCCACCAGCCCCAGTATCCTCACTGCATTCCTGAAGGAAAGCCCTGTTCCTGAGCATTTTGAACAAGAGCAGCTGCGTGTCATTTGCCACAGCAGTGGGAGCCACACACTGGAGCTCTCTGACAGCACGCTAGCCCCCCAGGAGTCCAGCCAGTGCCCTGGCATCATGCCACAGGTGCACATTCAGGCAGCTGCAGCTGTGTCTACAGCTTTCCAGCGGGAAAATAAACTAGTGAGCCTACCAGGTGGGGTCCTTAAAACCTCATCAACCAATTTGGTCTCCAGTAATGCCCAGCATACATGTAAAGAAGATGGGAGGTTAGCAGGAATGACTCCAGGGAGAGAGGAGTCAACTGCTAAAAAGCTCGCAGGTACTAATTCTAGCTCCCTGAAAGCTACCGCCATTGACCAGATTTCTATCAGTGTATGCAGTCAAGCTGAAACAAGTTATGGATTGGGGAAATTTGAAACCAGGCCATCTGAGTTTGCAGAGAAAACCACAAACGGCCACAAAACAGACCCAGATTGCAAACTATCTGACTCTTGTGGCTTTATCAGCAAAGCTGACCATTCTGGGAGCTTGGATCCCACTAATAAAGGAGATGCAAGGGAAAAGAAGCCTGCATCTCCTCAGGTAGTAAAAGAAAAAGAGTCTACTGGCACTGATACCTCGGATGCCAAAACCCTACTGCTCAATCCTAAATCCCAAGAAAGTGGAGGCACAGAATCAGCTGCTAATCCTACACCTTCCCCAATTAGGAAGAACCAGGAAGCCACCTTAGAAGAAAACAGACAGACCAAGACAGCCACCAGCCTGAGCCTACCATCTGATGCCATGGGTGACTCCAGCCCAGGTTCCGGCAAGAAGACCCCATCTCGCTCCGTCAAAGCCAGCCCACGCAGGCCCAGCCGCGTCAGCGAGTTCCTCAAGGAGCAAAAGTTAAATGTGACAGCAGCTGCTGCTCAGGTAGGACTCACTCCAGGAGATAAGAAAAAGCAGCTTGGTGCAGACTCCAAGCTCCAGCTGAAACAGTCCAAGCGTGTCAGGGACGTCGTGTGGGATGAGCAGGGAATGACCTGGGAAGTGTATGGTGCATCCTTGGATGCAGAGTCCCTGGGAATTGCGATCCAGAACCATTTACAAAGACAAATCAGGGAACATGAGAAATTAATCAAAACTCAAAATAGCCAGACCCGGAGATCCATTTCCTCAGATACTTCTTCAAATAAGAAGCTCAAAGGAAGGCAGCACAGTGTTTTCCAGTCCATGCTGCAGAACTTCCGACGCCCCAACTGCTGCGTCCGCCCTGCCCCTTCTTCTGTGTTAGATTGAAAGGGAGTATTTATGGGAGTTTGTGTATAAATTTACGGTATTCACATGTGTCCCTCTATGTCAAAGCTTGCTTAGTTTTTTGCTGCAAGACTAGGAAGAAAAAGCAAGTATTCACTATAGGAAATTGCTATAAAAATTGTTAGATCCTTTGACCTGGAGCTCTATAAACAAAAATGTCATTTCAATTTGAAAGAAGGAACAAGAGAAGAGAAACAAGCTTCACTGAAGGTTTGCAACTTTAATAAATTGAAAACAATACTCACTGGGTTTTTAAAAATATGATGTTGTTCATAGAAATAGCATTATTATATCATTATACATGTATTATTTTGTATTACTGCCTCAATTTATCACACAATAGTATTTCCATTAAAATCTCTGCTTCATATTGAAAGTAGCAAAAACACTATTGGCAAAAACATTGTTATAATTTCTAGTCCTATTGCAGTAAGAATGCTGTAAGCACACAAATTTTAAATAGGTGATACGAACCATAATGAAAAAAATGAGAACAAATTTGACTCATTCCTAGGCCAGATAACATTAAATAAAAGCAGTTAAATGTGTAAAATACGAAATATGAATTAATGTTTGTAAACATCTGCAGACAACTCTTTTTATAAACTTTCTTATAGCTGTTAATAAATATCAGAAAGTTATATTAGGAACATTAGCTAAGATTTTGACTATGAAAACAGCCTACGTTAAACATGGATTTATATAGACACATTTTCCTGCACTGAAGGCAAGGCGCATCTCTGTGATTCTGACCAGACATATTCATATTTTCTTACCCTAGAGGAAGTACATGGGACTGAATTCTTGAAAAGAGTCATCAAATTAGGGGTAATACTAAATTGATATCGTGCAGGTGTTCTCCAGTGATATTCTACTGAGAATGCTAAGGTTCTGGTCAGGAACTATAAATAGCAGATTACCAAACACTGCTTTTTGTGTGATGATAAGAGCCTCATAAGTAACAAAAACAATGTTTAATTTAGACTCCTGTAAACAGGATGCAATTTGTGATTTTTTTTTAATTGGGTTCAGTAACTTCCAGTAACAAATGTAGTCAACACCAAATTAGAATGCGAGCTTCCTTACAATTTTTGTACATAGACTACTATCATCTAATTGCTGAAGTATATACTCTGGAGTAAAAAGGTAACTTCTGCAAACTTATTGATTTTAAGAGAAACACCCATAATATCCTTCAAACCCAATGAAAGAAGAGGCCTTTACGAAAACATGGCTTGTGATTTGGGTGGATTATACTTCCTGGGACCTCGGCCCTCCCATGTCTCCAGAAGAGACATGTGTCCCAAGACACATGAGTATCCTCCAAGGCACTGGCCTGGATGAGCAGCATCGGCTTGAGAATTGGGGTAGTGTGGAAAGGAAGAATGAACAACGGCCCTGGGAAGGCTTCCTTCCTGCAGACATTGTTGGGGGAGTGCTGGTCTCCATTTTGCATTTAGAAAACCAGACTTAGATGCTGGAGGGGCACCGGTTGCCTTCTTTGAACTCATTCCCCATAACGAGCTAGAAAAGAGTACCTAACCACAGGTATTCTCTCTAGAGACTCATGTCCCGTGGGTATAGTCAATTCACAGTATCTATTCTGGCTTTTTTCACTTTAATTCTGTTTTGCACATTCTGAACATATGCAGGAAAAAAAAATCATTCCTGAACTTTAACAGCACAAGCTACACTCGGCACAATCTAAATTAGTAAAAAGCCTTTGATTTATTTTGAAGCAGTTTAACTGTAGACAAAGCTTGCATACGTGGACCAGTATTCTCAGAGCCTGAGAGTTGTTACAGTTGTTCTATTTGGAAATTAGAAGGAATTTTTTAATAAGGCACGCTTTTCAGTTTCTTACCCATTGTTGTCTATTAAGAATATTATGTAATGTCAAAATTTCCATCAAATTACCAAGCAAATTACTATTAATGATTAGAGATTTAGCTTAACACTCTCTCTTTGGGCCTTAAATACCCATTTGTAGTTGTGTTCATGTCACTTCTGTCTCAGATGCCTCTGCCAGGACATAATCTCTCTGCTAGTTCTTGCTAGCTGGCTTCTCCCTCCAACCTGGGCATACATGCTGTGTATACACAGAGTACAGCCTGTGTACACAGTAGCAGCTGTCAACAGTGCCTACTCCAGATGGGTGGCCCCAGGTAATCCTCTGCTGTGAAGTGGCTAGAACAGGCTGTCCCTGCATTAAAATAGGTGAGAATAAGGAATTTCGCATCTGGTAATAATATTTATTTTCATCCTTTAGAGTAACCGCATGATTTGTAAACAGTTAAATGAAGCAGAGGCCTGAGAGAGTTGTTGGCATTTGTCTCATATTAAATACGTTAAAATTGCTAGATTTGCTGTTGTGGTTATGCCTCTCAAAACTTTAAGAAAATTTGTTTAATGTACTAAGTTTAACTGGTTTTCTTTGGTGCTAGAACCAAATTCTTCACTTCTACAACACTCAAGAGATTGTAACAAAATATTTCAAAAATATTGTTTTTTTGTGGCTCATTAAATCCTATAGAACTAACAGCTTTTAAGGACAGTAACGGAAGTATATCTTTAGATGGATAAATAAGATAGGGACCTATTCAAGACAGCAGCATTTTTATATTGTGATACCTCCCCTAAGTTACTCTCACAATAAAACCTTATCTGAGAATTTTCCTTCACTTCAATCTGTGACATAGCATTAGGCATTTAGTATACCTTATTTGTGAAACCTAAGGTTCATTCAACAGATGAAGTTGCATAACAGTTTTCGTGGCAGACTCTTGGAACTTGCTCAGTTTTTTCCTTACTTTACCTGCATGACACACATTGGGTTGAAAGTTGTTTGGTTTTACCCTTCATTTCTCTTAGATATGATTTGGTTCTTTTTCATGCATTTTATTTTTGAAATATATGGAGGAAATATTTTATTGAATCAAGAAACAGAAAATATTCCTTAAACCAGTAGTAAAAAGATGAGTTAGAACTCCATGTCTGGAAGACAATTCAACATTTAAAATATTAACATGCTATACCACTTAACAAGTGAATACTAAAATTTTTAATTTAAAGATTGATTGTTCTATTTTTATGACCATGAGAAAAATGTGACAGCTTCAGCTGTCATATGTTTATCTTGAATGCTTTTCTAATTATGTATTTCTGGATTATTGACTTTGAATGCCACAGACCAACTACTTAACATAGAGTAAAATATTGATTAACTTTTGTGCTTTGGGTCACTGGCAAAAGTTGAACATCCTGTTAAGTCAAGGTTAACCAGAAACCTTTTTGTTCACGTCTGAAATGAAATATTTATAAAATGTGTTAGTATGTTTCCTGCCTTGATAAGTTCACCTATATTGAATGTAATTGATCTTTGATAATTTTTTTAATCTTGAGAATTCTCTGATACTGTTTTGAATACCAGTGTTCACCATGTTATAAAGTTAAACATAAAAATTGAAATAAATTGAACTAAATATGCATGTGTAACATATACCTTAGAGGTTGGATTTCAGAACCAAATTCATAATAGGAGCTTGCTGTCTTAAAGTAGAAAGCAGAAGAGGAAAATAGCATTTGTTTGTATTCTAGCATATTGAGGTTTCACTGTTCCTAGCTTATACTAATGTTTTTCCTCTCATTTCTGGGAATGCCTGTCATTCTGGGAATCCCTATATATAGCATACCAAGAACAGAGTATGATGTTACTTTAAAATGTGTTTACAGAGGATATATGCAAGTGTGCTGTTAATATAAATTGTTTGGCCTTTTCTGCATCCACTTGGTTACTGTTTTGCTGCCAAAATGTGTGAAATGTGTGTCTTCTCTTCCTCCTACATATTGTGCCAAGTGTTTAAAATTTTGTCTACTCCTAGTAACACATAATTAACCACATCCCTTGTCTACTTTTATGAATCAGTATAAAGAAAAACAATACATTAGGATAAGGTTTGCATATATGTATATGTGTTTTTATTGAAAACTGGGCACTTGTAGCCTTGTGTAGACCTCTACCTGCCTGATTTACTAATTATCTGTAATGCTGCCATGGAGATGATGCTGTTTACTCTCTCCTGCTTTGTTCTAAGTGGTGTTTGAGAAATGAGGCCTGTGAATTTCCCTTTGTGATAGAACAGTGAACTCAGCAGTATCTTGGATAAGTGAGCCAACTACCTTATTCCCACACTGTTTTTGTCTACATGGTGAAATCAGAAGTCAAACATCCCCTTCAGTGTTTGTTATTTTACATATGTATCTGAGCATTTTGTTTTCTGTTAGCAATGCTTCTTGATGTTGTGCATGGCCCTTTTTGGTTGATTCTCTCCAAATGCGGGTCAGCTGCTGCCACCTGGCAAATAACAGGGGATATGCTGAATCTCCTGTCCATCTTCATAACGATATCCTTCATAATGAAATTCTTCAACTGGCTGAGCAATTACAAATGTCATCTGTCCAGACACATGGGCTTAAGGATGTCTACAAAATTTTAGACATTTTTGCAAACGGGAAAAAAGATAGTCTTGTAAATACTGAAACAGATTTCCATGAACTTTATCCTACTCTTGGAAAGAAAACAATTCTCCTTGGCTGCAGAAATCAAATAAGCTGGGTTTGCAATGACCAAGGACATAAATGAAGATGGATTGAAGTGGAAAAATTCTGTCTCCCCAGTGATCAGTGACATCTGCCAGAGGTCATTACAGCTACTTTTAACTGTGAACAGTCACCAGCTAAACTACTCACTTGCCACAACAAAATAACCTCTCTCAAAGTAAATCCAGTATATCTGTATATATGTGTAGATAGCAGCCACAAACAATCCTGAAACATTACTTTTGGCTGTTAGGTAAGTAAACGTGGTGATAATTATAAACAACATTCAAATAACCTTGGACCTTGGTGAAATGACTTGTGGTGGCCAGAATGGTGCAACAAGATGTTATTTACAAGATTTTTTAAGACACAAATATCTCAGATACTAATAATGAGAATAAAGACTGTTGAATATGAAAGTAAAGCCAAGCAATAATGTGCCAAAAAGAGGCAGTTATACCAGCAAATGCATCTACTATGGGCACACCATTATATAATGATGGTTTGCTTTATGAAGACTGACTGTAACCCACAGGATAAAATAAGCGAAGGCATAGTTTCTGCTTTCTTCCTGGAAAAACTTGTTTAGAAGCTTCATAAAGAGGTACAGCACTAATGAGCATTAGAAGGGATACAGTTGGCATCTATGTTTTTATGCAAACCCAGAGGGAAGAGGAGCCACTCAAAGTCTTGCTGGCTTAAAATTCAAGACAGCTGCAACCAGAAGTTTTGTTGAAATTGAGACTTTAAACTTACGGTAATTACTCTTTCTGGACACTAGCATGTAGAAAGCAATTCAGTTAACTCTGCCCAGAGAATTACCAGCTTTAGCTGTGAAAAAATGGGCTCCCGGGTGTAAAAATCACTAAAACGTGAGATCGTGTATCCAAAGAGGCTTCAAATGATGCCTTACAGAAAATGATGCTCCAGATGGGCACTTCTAAATGCTAACTCTTCATCAAGTATCTTTCTGGATTCAAGCTCAAAATTAATTGGCTGCAAAATAGTAGGAATAAAAATCACATATTTTACACTTTAGAAAAGGATACTGATGATCAACCTGCATGGTGATAATTATGATGAGATACCCCAGTGATTTAATGATGTTAGAAAGAATTAAATGGGAGAGAAATGCTAACAGCTTTCTTGATCTCTTAACTATGGAGATGTCATTCATTTATTTCTGGGGCGAAAATTATAGCTTGCTTTTTGACATTGCTGCTAGTATTGTTCTTTGTTGCTTTAAAAATTGTCTTTCTTTAGAAAAACTCTTGAGCAGTTAAACAGTTTTTTTTCTGATTCATATCATTGCTTTTAATAACATGTAAAGGCTGTGTGTAGAGCAAACTATATAAAATGAGTAGAAAGGGCCTACTCATGTTAATCGGCATCCTTAATGATTTTAGTTTAGATTCCTCAACATTTATTTTAGATCACATCTTTACATAACTGATTTTTCCTAATGTTTTCCATCGTGTCTTAAAATGTTGCTGGTATATCAGGAGATTGCAGTATTATAGTCATACTCCCCAATCCCTAGAGGAGAGGAGGGACTAATTCTTGTTTTAAGGGCCCCTGGAGATACCTTTTATTAAGGTTGAAAAAGGTCAACACAGCCTGAAAATAAGAAAAATATATACTAGCAATTACTAATTTTCTAAATGTGTGTATCTCTGCTGTACTAATGTGTGAACAATGTGTCGTGCATAATACTGTAGCTGGTCGTGGTATGTCCATACATTCTGTGAGTGTGTACAGTCTGAGTGATCAGTTTTCTATTTTTATGTGTAGAAAAAAAATAACGTCGTATCCCATTTAAAGACCAATTTCTGTATTCAGGCAGGCATATGTACATACATGAATAAAGCCAACAAAAGTGTGCACATGTATTCAGTAACAGAATTTGTCCTTTTATTTTTGAAGGTCAGAAAGGGCTGTTTGATTTGCTTTTTTTTATCATCTCCTTCAGTAGGTAACATAATTATCACAAAGGCTGAATATAGTAATCAGTACATTGGCATATTATTAAATATGCCAAGGCTAATTAACCATGCCATTAGTCACAGGTAAGGTCAGTTCTTTGACCACTGGGATAATTTACATTCCTCACACATCCTCTCTGTGTTAAGTGTGTGACTAGGATGTACATACTATGGGTGTGATTGTGTACATACCTTGTATGAATTATCTGAATCCTCAAAGCATTTGCAGGAAAGAAGGAAGATGAAACAGTTGTTCAAAAGCCTCAAAAGGGCTAATCAATATATATTTTCATTTTCTACACATAAAAATGTAAATAGCTAATGCACATATATATGCACACATAATACATTTTATTTATACTAGTATATTCTGATAAATCACAAATTAAAACCACTAATTGAAAGCTACATATTTCCATGACTGCTCTGTTTTACAAATATTATTACTGGATCAGATGCCCCCCCATTTAATGGTGTTACTCTCTGGTAGCAGATTTTGTGCTTAGAAAAGTCCAGCATCTGAAGCACAGACTGGTAACTGAGTAGCTACAGAGAATTAATGCTGTTCTTTTTTTTTTTTTTTTCACCTAATTTCATATCTGGAAATGGCAAACAGTGATGCAAACCAATTATGTTTTGGAGACTCCTTTTAGACATGTATCAATGTGTTGATTTGCACAAACCAATAAAAGCCCTACATTTTTTTGGAAATGGATCCCAAGATTTCAAGCATGTATAATCACTCAAAGTGGATATGATCACAGGCATTCTTCTCTTGAGCTCAGCAAAACTATGCTTACCAACACCAAAGAGAAGTCAAAGATTTAAATGAAAAAAAATTGCAGATGATGTTGGTGAGATAATGGGATATGAGCAATGAACCCTTGGGTGGGGTTCCAGGGCACTTAAATTGCCTCATGTCTTGAGTTCCTTAAGATGGACTCAAATAAAAAATTAGTATTACCAATAACAGGTGATGCTGTGTGGATTCTAACAACATTAGAATCATTAGCTGGCAAGTGTCAACTCTGGACAACATTTGTCAGCTTATCATAATTCCAACCAGTTAATTGGTATTGTTCAAGTTTATCTCATTTCTTCTCAAAGGAAGTGCTCTATTAGGGATCAAAAAGTCTGACCTGGTTCTTAAAACCTAACACAATTTGACCTTGAATCCTTGACACTAAAAATTACATTGGCTGGGTATCAGATTGAAAATATGCATGAAGGCTGGGCGTTGTGGCTCACGCCTGCAATCCCAGCACTTTGGGAGGCCAAGGTGGGCAGATCACCTGAGGTCAGGAGTTCAGGACCAGCCTGGCCAATATGGCAAAACCCCGTCTCTACTAAAAATACAAAAATTAGCCGGGCATGGTGGTGTGTGCCTGTAATCCCAGCTACTCGGGAGGCTGAGGTGGGAGAATCACTTGAACCTGGGAAGCAGAGGTTGCAGTGAGCCAAGTTCGCGCCATTGCACTCCAGCCTGGGTGACAGGGCAAGACTCTGTCTCAAAGAAAAGAAAATATAAATGGAAATACCAGAACCACCCCCGATAGAGAATTCCATTTGGCAAAGTACAAACAACCACTTCTCAGTAGAAAGTTAAGAATAACATTTAAAAACATATTCCTGTTTTAGAGAATGAATGTGCTATCGTTGTATATTAAATAAAAATAAAAAATTAACCAGCTATAAGAACACTACAATTACAACTAGAGTGGCAGTGTTTTTTAACTAATAAAAGTATACATGTTTATAATTGCAGCATACCTGAAATCTTGATGTTTGTCAGTACTTATGGTTGCTTAAAAGATAAATTTATGTGATTATTTTTGAAAGATGTGTATTAATTTAAATAATACCCAGAAAAATTATAACTTAAAAATTGCAGTTTTCCATATGAGAATCATTTATGTGTGTAAATACTCAACTAAGGTCAAAAGTGTGGTATAATATTAAAAGAAAAAATATTCAAAATGGAAAGTCCATTTATGAATGTATTAATATTAAAATCTAAAGTTATGTTTTTTTATAATGTCTATATACAAAGGTCATAAAATCATTTCAGAAAGTTCTCATCCTCCAGATATTGACTAATAAAACTTCATTTCCTACAAAAAAGAAGAAAAGTTATAATTTATACAAAGATGAAGTAAGATTTCGAAATTACATATACTTACAACTTCATTTTGGATTTGATTTTTGAATGGATGCGTAAAATTCTGAAATTCACCTAATGACTTAATTTTATCCTCAAAAAATTAGAATATGATTTTGTTTGCATCTCACTTTTCATAATAAATGTAATATAGATACAATTTATTCTGTTTTTTGTTGATGTTATTGTTGTTTCTGCTGCTATTGAAATCGTTCTTTTAACCATGAATGCGCAGAATCAGTTGATTTTCCATGTGACAACTTCTGCTAGGAATCTGCAGTGGAACTGGAAGTATTTGCAATGAAAGAACTTTTTTCTTTAATTAAAATAGAATTCCCATAGAATCAACAATGCCTCCTGGTCATCAAAAGCGAGGTTTTTCCTGTACTTGGCAGAGCAGAGTGTGTGTGTGTTTGTGTGTTGTGTGTGTGTTGTTTGGTGAGAATGATGAGAGCTGAGCATTGTGAAAATACAGGCGGGGTTGGGGTAACAGGGCTGCGTAGGGGTCCAGGGCACTTAGATTGCCTTATTGTCCAGGCTTAGATGCCTCTTACCCAGAGCCATCAGGTGTCCCCTGTGTAGTTCCAGCCTTTCTGCCTACTCCTGAGAAGATAAATTGGGATCCTGTAGTCTGGATTCCTAGAAGGAGTTGGAAAGCCCAGCCATATCCCCCAGTTTGACTTGACCAGTAGTAAAACTAGCACTACAATTTGATCCCTTTTTACCTCCTTGAATGTCTTCAATTCATCAAGGACCTGTAAAGAAGGAGAGGTACAAGATATATGAAACCCAAATCTCAAAACAATGATTTAGTGAATTTCCCATGAACTTTAAACAGTGATTGCTTCAAAATTTCCAAGAGCCATACTCTCCCTCCAACTGCTGTGTGTGTGTATAGATGCACGCTATTTTAACCTAAAATGGTGCCCAGTGGCTGCCATTCTCTAACTCTTGCATACTTAGACGTTTATTCTTGGCCAAATTAAAACCTCACGCATTTCCAAAGATATAAATGCTGTGCATGGAGAAGTTAGATCTTGCAAGTCTCAGGAGGGCTGAGATAGTTTGTCTTATGCCTATAGCTGTTTATGTCCCACCAGTGGGTGTTTGTTTCATTAGGTGCCATTTCTAGCCAAATGTTCTCATTCTTTACATCTTCAATGTTGAGTAGCAAACAGAAGAACATCCTTCTTAGCATAATCTTGCTTCACTGGACTGATTGTGAACTCAAAATACTTCTTGTTTCTTGTGAAGGGTTTGCCTTTTGTAAACAATATAAGATCACTTTTGGTCAACCACCCTGTCTGAGTTTATCTGGGCTGCTATAATAAAGGATAATAAACTGGGAGGCTTGTAAATAAATTTATTTCTTACAGTTTTGGAAGCTGGGAACTCTAAAATCAAGGCCAATTTGGTGTCTGGTGAGGGCCTACTTGCCGGCTCACATGCGGTGCCTGTTTGCTGTGTCCTCACACAGTAAAAGGGGTGAAGGGTCCCCTGCCAGGCCACTTTCAAAAGGGCACTAATCTAACTCATTAGGGCTCTGTGACCACCATCTAATCACCACCCAAAGCCCCCACTTTCTTTCTTTCTTTTTTTTTTTTTTTTTTTGGGGGGGGGGACGGAGTCTCGCTCTGTCTCCCAGGCTGGAGTGCGGTGGCGCAATCTCAGCTCACTGCAAGCTCCGCCTCCCGGGTTCACGCCATTCTCCTGCCTCAGCCTCTCCGCGTAGCTGGGACTACAGGCGCCCGCCACCACGCCCGGCTAATTTTTTGTATTTTTTAGTAGAGACGGGGTTTCACCGTGGTCTCGATCTCCTGACCTCGTGATCCGCCCGCCTCGGCCTCCCAAAGTGCTGGGATTACAAGCGTGAGCCACCGCGCCCAGCAAGCCCCCACTTTCTAACACCATCGCCTTGGGAGTTCAGATTTCAACATGAGTTTTGGAGGCATACAGACATTTAGACCATAGCACACACATTCTTAATGAACTTCTGAATGCCAACATTATTAAATTTTCTACACAACCACTGAACTAATTTACAGAGTTCTAAAATGTTTAGACCCTTGTAACTACCTTAACAATGTTCTGAAACTGGTTTTTCTAAATATATCACAGAGGTCTAACATAGTTGAAATTCAAATTGTCTGGATGGCAGCTGAAAGTGCTTGCAGAGATTTCTGGTGGGAGTACTGGCATCTCAAGAATGGTATTTCCCTATACCTTTTTTAGTCCCGCTTGACACCTCTCAATCAAACTACAAAAGAGCCTTGACCTGCCATTAAAAATAATAATAAGCAGGATGTCATTGCCAAAGATATTATAGGTGTTTAAAAGCAAGAAAAGACTTCTTAAAGGGCTCAAAAGCATTTGCTTGTTATCTATGTTTTTTTTAGCCCAAAGCCAAAACAAAAAATAATGCCTTTGTGCCAAACATTTTGCTGGGAACTTCCATTATGTCTCAACCTTAGGAGGTATAATGTATACATGCACAGTTTTACAATTTTTCAATGGCACAGATAATTGAGACATATAAATTGGATGATCACAGAGATATTGTGGTAAATATCTGGGCTTGGAATCAAAGGACCCTGGGTTCAAATCTCAGCTTTGAATCAAACAAGATAAATTCTTTGGCTGAGTAAACCAAAACACCTCCCACCAGACCCCACCTCCAAATTTCAACATGAAATTTGGAGAGGATAAATATCCAAATTATTTCAGTGCATTCATCTGGAAACTGAGAATAACAATGCTCACTTTGCAAATTTGTGGGAATTAAATGGCATAGGCAAAATGTTTTTCTTTTCTTCTCTTCCTCCTAGTTTTGCTTTCTTCCACTTGAACTTTACCACTCTATTGTTAAAAGCCTTGAATTTTGCCATTTTATTCTATTTAATAAACTTTTAATAAATCTAGATAAATACTAAGAATTTTTTTTTTTTTCCTCAGAGTCTCTCTCTGTTGCCCAGGCTGGAGTGTGCAGTGGTGCGATCTCGCGATCTCAGCAAGCTCCACCTCCTGGATTCATGCCATTCTCCTGCCTCACCCTCCTGAGTAGCTGGGACTAGAGGTGCCCACCACCACGTCTGGCTAATTTTTTGTATTTTTGGTAGAGACGGGGTTTCACTGTGTTAGGCAGGATGGTCTCGATCTTGTGACCTCGTGATCCACCCGCCTCGGCCTCCCAAAGTGGCGGGATTACAGGTGTGAGCCACCGCGCCCGGCCTAAGGATGGTGTTAATGTATGACTGTGAAATACATAAAATGTGATTTTAAAAGTATTTTTCTTTTTTGTTTAAAGCATGAGGGCAGTACATTCAAACATGTAAAATTGTCAGACCTTTAAGAATTAGGAAAAGATTTTAATTAAGTTTAACTGGGTCACATTAAATGTGATTTCTAAAATATAAAGTTAAACTAATAAAATATTACCAATTCAAAAAAGGAGGAAAGGGGAAACAAAATTGGTAAATTTACCTACATTAACACTTAAAACTTTGATTAAAAGACTTCATAGACAAATTGAAAGAGAAGTCATGTACTGGAATCTAGCAAATAGAAAGAACACCTACAAATTAGTTCAAAAAGATGAACAATAAAATAGATTACTCAAACTATATAAGCAAGCATCATAAACATATGAAAATATGATAAACTTCACTAACAAATCTCTAATCCCCACAGTTTAATGCTGCTGAGGGAAATCTTCCAGATTCATGGGAGTTGAATTAAGAGCTTTATGTGCAAGAGTTAGAAGAGAGTCCTTCGCCATATTAAGAGATCTTCCAGTTGGAGATACCTGGTGATGTGGGAGTGTGTGTACTAGTCTGTTTTCATACTGATATAGAGAACTACCCGAGATTAGCTTGTAAAGAAAAATGGCTTAATTGATTCACAGTTCAGCATGGCAGGGGAGGGCTCAGGAAACTTACAATCATGGCAGAAGCCAAAGGGGAAGCAAGGCACCTTCTTCACAAGGCGGCAGGAAGGAGAATTGCTGAGCGAAGGGGGAAGAGCCCCTCATAAAACCATCAGATCTTGTGACAACTCACTCATTATCACAAGAACAGCATGGGGGAAACCAACCCCATGATTCGATTACCTCCACCTGCGCTCTCCCTTGACAAGGGGTTATGGAGATTACAATTCAAGATGAGATTTGGGTGGGGACACAAAGTTTAACCATATCAGTGTCTGAGTGAGGCTGTAGGGGGAAGGTTCTCCAAAGAGAACCTGGAAGCCCATGAGAGGAGTTCAATGTAAACACCTGCCACAGGCAGAGTGCAGCACTCAGGAAAGTGTGACCTTTCCAGACCCTCTTTCTTCCTCTCCCTCCCTGGTCTTCAACCAGAGTATTTGGCAGAAATGGAATCTCTAGGGATGGAAAGAGAAAAGAATCAAAATCACAACTCTCTCCCCAGTGTAGGTCTATAGGGCTGGTAAGGAGGGAACCCTGAGTTATAAACAAGTATTACAGTATTACTTACATGATTATTACATGAGACTTGGCATTTTACATTTGAATTGAGACTATATTTGCAATTTTGAATGACCTGTGGCTGAATCAAGAAGTGTACCCAAAACTGAAATAGATGTTGTCACTAATGATGACCTTACCTTGATTATGAGATCTACTTAGACCCTAAAGGCATCTACATTTGTGGCTCCTGCTCGTCTAGAGGCCCCAAAGTTACCATAAGTTTTAGAGGTCAGCAACAACATCAGATCCTCCAAGGGAGTGGAAAGAAAGAGTGCTGCAATTTTTTGAAGGCCCACTGTGGTAGGCAAAACCTGAAGATGCTCCCCAAGATTCCCAGCCTCTGGTGTGCACACACCTTTTCCCAGTTATTCAATCACTGCTGGATGTAATACAGGTTGTAATTAGAGAGATTATCTGGGTGGGCCTGACATAATCACATGAGCCCTTTAAAAGACAGAGTATTCTCCCGCTGGTTCCAGAAGAGGAAGTCAGAGAGATGCTCCAGCTGGCCTAGGAGAAAGCAAACATCCTTGTGAACTGCCTATGGAGGCCACATTTGTAGGAATTTCAGACAACCTCTAGGAGCTGAGAGTGATCCTGGCTGATAGCTAGAAGGGAAACAGGAATGCAGTTACACAATTTGCAAGGAAATCAATTCTGCCAACAACCATCTTGGAAGAGGACACCCAAGCTCAGATAAAGACTGCAGCCCTGATGGTTTCCTTGATTTCAGCCAGACAAAACCCTAACCAGAGAATCAAGCTAGCCTGCCTGGACTATAGAAATTGTGAAATAATGAATTGATATTATATTAAGTTGCTAAGTTTGCAGTTCATTGTGTGGCTACAGAAAACTAATACAACATCATTCAACTCAATTAGGGATTCAAAATTGCCAAAGATCAATTTTGTAGTAAAGGACCTGCTTATGTCCATGCTACCCAAACCAGGACACACAAACCCTTTTATCCTGAAGCATCAATTTTACTGAAAAATGTGATGGTAGTTTTAATGAGTAAATGTTAAAATCATTTTAATATTGTAGCGAACACAAATTTATTGTACTGGATATCTTTCATTTGCTCTTCTCTATCCATTCTTCACCCTTGCTCATCTTGTCCTATGCACTTGGAGGCTGACTTGCATTGGCAGATTCAACAGGCTCCTTTGCCATCCTGCTATCCATTGCATTCAGCCATTCAGAAGTGCTGGTTAGAGGCGGTGGCAGGGAGGAGAGTAAGGTTGGAGCATTTGTTTCCTGAATCCCCCCGACCCCTAATAGGATGCCTCATGTTGGCCATGTCAAGCTCAACAAAGTCAGAACCCCTACCAGGGAGATCTCTCCATTAGGCTGGGTCCTGTCAACTCCTCCTTCCCTTTGACTCATCAGGCCTAAGAGCAATGTGCCTGACCCCAGTTTGTCGCTAGACAGTACTGTGCTATTACTTTGTGATTGCCCTAAAACCTACCTATACATTTATAAATAATCTCTTTATAACACTCTCCTCAATTACCCAGTTTGAAAATGACAGCTGTCCCCTGCCAGAAGCTGACTGATACAGGCATCAAAGGACAAATTCACAGTCTTCAAATGAGAAAACAGGAGATTTTAGACAGATTTTTCTTTGGCTGGCTTTCTTCATCAATTCCCCTTTACCCTGCAGTTTTATAACTTTAATATTCTCACCCACCTTTAGGGATAATACTGCATAAAATTTGAAAAGCATTTCTTTGTGTAAATCATATGTATATATGATTTTCTTTACTACATAATAAAGTGTCATTTTCAGTAAAAGAGAAGCTACTAATGTAAAATAGGTACTAACTTGTCACAGATGTCTTCATGTATAAATATTTCATGAAATCATATGCCTCATTTTCCCCATTCACAAAATAAGACGGTATTGTTTGTCTCTGGTCACAACTAAATTTATATGTAAAATGTATCAGTCTGTTTTCACACTGCTAATAAAGAAAGACATACCTGAGACTGGGTAATTTATAAAGGAAAGAGGATTAATGGATTCACAGTTCCACATGGCTGGGGAGGCCTCACAATCATGGCGGAAGGCAAATGAGGAGCAAAGTCATGTCTTACAAGGTGGTAGGCAAGGGAGAGAGCACGTGCAGAGGAACTTTCCTTTATAAAACCATCATATCTCATGAGACTTACTCACTATCATGAGAAAAGCACCAGAAAGACCCACCCTCATGTTTCAATTACCTCTTACTGGGTCCCTCCCATGGCACATAGGAATTATGGGAGCTACAATTCAAGATTTGGGTGGGGACACAGTCAAACCATATCATAAGTGATCATGCTTTGATATTTTGTCCAGACTGTTTCAATTATTAATAATAATGGCTGAGGTATATTAAGTGCTTACTACATACTAGACATTATTCTATGTTTCTTATACATAGAATGCTGGCAGGGGCTGCCATGAAGGTCACTGACATGCCCTGTGCCCTGGAGACATTTTTCCCATTGTCTTGGTGATTAACATTTGTCTCCTCATTACTTATGCAAATTTCTGCAGCCAGCTTGAATTTCTCCCCAGAAATGGATTTTTCTTTTCTATCAGATTGTCAGCCTGCAAAATTTCCAAACTTTTATGCTCTGTCACCTCTTGAATGCTTTGTTGCTTAAAAATTTCTTCCACCAGATACCCTAAACCATCTCTCTCAAATTCAAAGTTACACAGATCTCTAGGGCAAGTGCAAAATGCCACCAGTCTCTTTGCTATAGCATAGCAAGAGTGACCTTTACTCCAGTTCCTAGTAAGTTCCTCATCTCCATTTGAGACCACCTCAGCCTGGATTTCGTTGTCCACATCACTATCAGCATTTTGGTCAAAACCATTTAACAAGTCTCTAACAAGTTCCAGACTTCCTCACATTGTTCTATCTTCTGACCCCTCCAAACTCTTCTACCCTCTACTACCCGGCACTGGGTAATTTATAAAGGAAAGGACTCACAGTTCCACATGGCTGGGGAGGCCTCAGGAAACTTACAATCATGGCTTAGGTGAAGGGGAAGCAAGAACCTTCTTCACTTGGCAGCAGGGGAGAGAAGTGCAGGCAGGGGAAATGCCAGATTCTTGTAAGACCATCAGATCTCGTGAAAACCCACTCACTATCACAAGAACAGCATGGGGAAACTGCCCCCATGATCCAATCACCTCCCTCCCTCGACATATGGGGATTATAGGTCGCTCCCTTGACATACGGGGGTTACAATTTGAGATGAGATTTGGGTGGGGATGCATAGTCAAATCATATTAATTATCTTATTACGCTTCACAATAACCTACAATGTAAACATTATTATTATTATTGTGCCTATTTTATAGATGTCGAGCCAAAATGCAGATTGGAGCATATAGTGAGTAAATGGTGGCACCAAGACTCAAACCACTCGAGCCTGGTGTCATCATCCAGGCACCTAACTAGGCACTGCATTATTGTACACTGACATGCTGATAAAAACAAAAGTGATTATCAGGATGTTAAATACTACTTGAATAAAACCTAATGGTTTTCTCCTTGTGACCTACCTGATACATTCTCTTATTGACCATTACAATGTTTTAGTAACTCAATGTTTCAGTAACTCAGAGAATTATTTGATGTCACTAATATAGTAACAACTTTCCCTAAATCAAAGTCAGAATATAAAAAGGGGAACAATTACTTTTAGAAAGTAAATAAGGATCACTCAAATATATTTCCTCTAAATAATATATAAAGTGGCAGAAAAGAAAAAAAAACAGATTAAGCCATCAAAATATCCACTCGTACTCTATGCAAACCTCATATTCATATTAACAACAATTTTATGTCATGACTGCATAAAACATAGGAAAACACTAAGAAATGATGTAAAGATATAAAAGAGAAATGCCATAAAATTATTTGCCCTTTTCTTGAGAAAAGAAAACAACATACGGGTGTATGAAGGCATTTTATGTTCAATATGAAGTACAGTTGTACAAATTAAAGGCTATGTATTGTCTCATGTAGCAAATGAGATTGCGGCAAATGAGATTGCTTTCTACCCTCACTAGTGTTTTAATAATTGGTTAATTTTTTATAAAAATTATACATGCAATTTATAAAATATATGAACAAGACTTGAGCATATTTGAAAATAATTAATAAAATTATTGGAAAGTATAAATAAATGTTTAATTTTACCACCAGGCTCCTTGATGAAAGAACTGAGACCTAATATAATTTCCTTTTTCCCTTGAAGGTGAACCACTCATTTAAAGATACTAATCTTAGTAACATTGGCCCAAGGTAGGGCTTTAAAGTAATTATGAATTTAAAGGTGATGCAATCATTTCATTTTGTGACAATTTTTGTCTATTTTCAAAGGAGGCATATTGCAACAAAACAGGAGCCAGCAACGCATCTGACACAGGTGAAGAAGGAAGGCTTGATTGCGGTCATCACTTCACAATGTATATGTATATCAAAACATGTTGTGCACCCTTAAGACATAAAATTTTTATTTGTTAATTATATCTCAATAAAGCTAGGGAGAAATTTTTTTAAATAAATGTTTTTATGAAGGAAGGAAAGGAAGTCACAAACACAATGCATTAGTACTCTTTGGGAAAAGTATCAGAAACACTAAAGAAATAAGCACTGACACAGATGACTTGTTAGATAACTGGTCAATTTAGAAAAAACAAGAACAGATCATATCTCCTTCTGAAAACTTTCCAGGGCATAATAACCAGCTCTGCCTACATGTGGGAGAATTTTTCTACACTAGGTCAAATGTCAACCTGAATCTGAATCCTAGAACCCAAAATGGATTCAAACAAAATGAAATCAGAAGAACCACTCTTTTACTCAACAGACATATATTAAGCACCGACACCCAACATGTATTAGAAATTTGAATGACCCTCAGCTCTTACCCTGCAGATGCTCCCAGATACGTAAACCACTAAACACACCAATATGAGAAGGGCCATGGTAGAGCCATTATCAGTTACTTTAGGTGACCAGAAGTTGAGCACTGGCCCTGCCTATAGAGTTCAATCATGAAGATAAAGGATGGAAATAACACCATACACACTGTCTGTGTGTATATTTGCACCCCGGTATATTTATAGTTTCTTGTATTATAATGTCATAAATTATTTGTCACTGGACACATAATACCCAACACATAGGTAAATTTTTACTAATGTAATTTTTTTTGGTCACATAATTGATTAGATGTTATACTTTTAAGTGGACTGTAACATGAAAAATCATTGTGTGAATGAACACTGAAAAGAAAAAATTTTATGTATTATATTATATATATATATAATATGAGGAGATGATACAGTATGATATATGACATGGAGAGATGAATCTTCATTATTCAGAACCCCTAAATCATGTTTGGAACCAGTAGTTGAGGAAGATACATCTGATTCAAAATAATTTTTAAGAGTGCTTTTTTTTTTCCTACAAAACATATAAGGCCCATTGTTTCCTTTTGCTTTTACCTATTGTATTTGTGATCTATGGAACGTATATATAACAAAGAATGCCAGATGTCACCGCAGAAAAAAAAATGACCTACCAGTGTTCAATGTTTCCTAATACAAAAACAATAAATCACATTATATTCTTCAGCAGAGAAGTCATGTGAATCAACACAAAATTGGTCTAAAACAGGAATCTACTTCTCATTGTCCTCTAACTTGGTTTGCCTTGAAGTGCTCAGTATCCTCACACCCCCACACTAGGAACTACAGTGTAGAAGGAGTGTTCTCACATAGCCATCAGGAATTTGGTATGTCAGGATTTGAGGCAGAGGCAATTTAGTGATTGCTCTCTTGTGACAGCAGATACCAATTCATTAGCAGCCCTGTTCAGACAACAGGGCTCCTCACTGTCCATGTCTTGCCTGGTTATTGATGAACATTAAAGAAGCAACAGGAATGAATAAGAAATTATGCCATTGGTCTAAATCTATCTAACACATCCTTTCAAGTTCTTGAGAGACAACACATTTATTTTTCCAACCTTGTCCTACATCGTCAAAAGTTGTACAGTTCTGTTTCATAATGCTTATCTGTTTTTAGTGCATGTCTTAGTCATGGAAACAGGCAAGGTTATGGCGGCCTGGGTTTTCTTTTTTGGTCTCTGCTATACTCTTGGGATATTGAAGAGTCTTCAAAACCCAAATTATCCCAGTTTAATTTAAAACAGCCAGAGAGAAATCCTCTTTTCACAATTTGACTATTCAATCTATAGATTTCAGAGGGTTTCTATCCCCATAACATGAATAGGAGTAATACTAAAATCTTCTAAGCCCACACGCTGCCTATAATATAAGCTGACACCTTAAAAGTGTTAGCGTTTGTAGCTATCAACACCACTCTTTGATGTTGCCTGCACCTGGCACACCATTCCTACATACATCCCTCCAGTAGAGACAGGCAGAAACTACATCCCATTTATGAACTAGCACTAGAAATTGTATAGCATCCTTTCTGAGATACTCCATTAGTCAAGGCAGTTACAAACCCTGCCTAGATTCAAGGGGAGGAAACAAACCCCACTGAAAAGTGTGTCAATCGCCTTGTAAGGAAAGCATGCGAGCTTGATAACCATATTGGTGCCGCCATCTTTAGAACATAAAATCTATGCCCTGTCGTACCCTTTCTCCAAAGGTAAGGCAGGCCCAGTTCTTAGAAATATAATGACCTTTCTCTCCTGGTTCAATTGGAACCAAAGACTTACTTTACTCAGCTGTAGTATCAGTAACTAATAACTTTACATCATTCGTGAAAGTTCGACTAGAAATGAATAATATTTAAATTAAGAATGCACTATGTAAGACTTTGTAAATACTCTCTGCTTGGAAGTTTATTGCGAGGTTAAGTCTCTTAAACTAACTTCCCTAATGAAACGGAAAAAAATTTTTTAATAATTTGGCAAAAATAAATATTGAATCCTAAATTTAAATAAGAGAAGGAAACAGTAACTAATTGAAATCATTTATACCACATCGTTATCTAAAACCTTGTTGTTGGTAAGAATGGCATAACATTCCATTTTAATTTTTAAATATAAAGTTAATTAACAGATTTCTGGACTATGGACTTTAATAAATTATCAGTAATCACTAACAAAATAATTGTTTGAATAATAAATGCCTTCTAGGTGTTTGAAGTTCCTCAAGCTGGTGGAGGGGGGAAAGGAGTTTCCTCATATATTTCTTAAATCTCTTAAAGTTTTCCACCTTCAAACGTCTATATTTTTTCTCTTTTGCAAGAAACTTTGAATTAAGCAACCATAACTTCAAGCCTTTGTCTAAATCATATTAAATTCTGAACAGACACGTTCCAACATGATCGTTGATCAAACTTCAGAGCAGGGAAGCAAAAAGAAAATCTACGTGGATATATCTTCATTTCTGTACCCTGTATGAAAAAAAAAATGTAGTTATAATAACGCCAAGGTCTTCTCTGGAATTTGAGACCTTTTCCGTATCCATGCATTAGAGAAAAAGCCTTTTCCGTATCCACGGATTAGAGAAAACCAGAGGGAATTGCCCTACCCTAAGCGTTGGAACATGGAGTTAACCTTGCCAGGGCAGTGAAACCCAAGGAATGAAGCCACGGGTTGCTTGAGAAAAACCAAGCTGTGACTGCCCTCTGCTGGAAAGGTCTGGATGACCTGTCTCTGAAACTCCTTGGTAGGTCCTAGAGGTAGCTCCCCTCCACTCTCCCTCCTGCCAACTGTGAACAAAAGTTCTCTGAAAAGGAATTTGAAGGAAAGAGACTTTATTCCAGTGAACAGTTTGCAAACTGGTGAGAGACACAGCCTTAGGTGTAAAACAAAGGTGGTTCCAGAGAACAAAGAGAGTGTGGGTTTTATAGCAAAAGCTTCAGCCCAGCTTCCGGAGCAGGTCCTTTTATGCAAACAAAGGATTCAAACTTCCTTATTTCTGATTGGCTGACACAGCTGAGTTCTGATTGACTGATAGAGCCAAGCTCTGACTGGTTGGCTCAGGTGAGCTCTGAAAGTCCCAAAGTTAAAAAAGTGTGGCTTTTTGTGCAACTCAGAGTATGTGTGTGACCTTTTGTCAGCAAATAGCTCCTTGGCTCTATTTTAAATAGCCACTTGGGATCCATTCTGAAGGGTTGACTCTTTCAAGTTCACATTTGTTCACACAGCTAAGCCCATAAATGCCCCATCGGCTAGTTGCTACAACCTCCACCCTGTCTGCTCCAGCCTGCCACCATGCTAGATCTTTCTTCTCCTTAGGTCTGTACTGTGACTTCTTAATTAGTAGTAAGTAAGCTGTGGATCTTTGCTTTCCCCATTAATTGCCAAGGTGACATTCTGCCACAAGCCTGAGACATCTGTCTCTTCACCAATTCCACCCAAAAAAACTGAAGTATTTTATCTTTAGAGATGAGATGGGCAAAATAGGTTACAAGCATAGCTGACTGCTGTACAATCCACTCATGCCTCTGAGTTATCTTCTTTAACACACAGCTATTCTAGAATGGAAAAGAAAGATCTATGCCCTACAAGAGACCCATGTGTTAATGGTAATGTGTATGCTAACTAAAATAACATATTTCTAAAGAATTTAATTATAATTGCATAATTATAATTACTTTTGTCCTAGATTAACATATTTGAAAAAATAAATTATTTACATAATTCAAAAACCTTGAGCTCTTACCTCTCTGTGGATTTGAATGACCATACATCATGAATTAAGCCAAAATTTATCTGATTTATCACGCTCATCTGTACAATTATCAGCTACCTCCTTAATTATATTTCGCATAGCTACTTCTGAGAATCCCTGGGGAGTTACACAAATGCCCACAAGACAGTAAAACTGTATTCTTCCCCTCCTAGATTTTCGATGGTTTCTGCTGTCTGCAAATCCATCATAAATACCATTACCACAGCTCCAGGTACTTTCTGGGGATTGTCTGCCAAGCCCATGAAGTTGTCTCCCTGACTTTCCAATGCCTAAAGACCCTTGAGCTAGTGAACCCTATAGTTTTACTGCACTTAAGCTAAACTCAATTCAGCACATAAGGAAAAATAATGGTGTCTCTACGTAAGGCTCAGAGAAAGCACATAAACCTTGGCCAAACTGAGAGCTAAACCTCCTCTTCACCTTTCTATCTTATGGTGTCTGCTGCCCCAAACTCATCCTGTCTTTATTATCTGGAGAGGAAAAGGAGAAAAAGTCTTTCCCCCTCCAAGTTCTGTTCTCCCATGCACATTACCTATTAATTCACTGATAGATCAGCTGTCTTGGTAAACCAGTTTATTCAGTGGAGTAGATGGAGGGAAAAGTAGTAAAAGAAAGTCTTGGTGGTGATCAAATTTGAGAACCCTGAGCTATGTTATGCTTAAGCCCCCTACAGGACTTTTTTTTCTTGATGATAAAACTTCTGACATCAACTTGCTCACCAGGAATGTGAAAGTTTTTCTTATCTAACTTTCCTGGAGTACTTTGTCCCTATCACCATTCCTACCACTACCACTTCCAACCAATCCAATACTTATTCTCAATTTTTCCTCCCTTGTCCTGTCTAATAAGCATTACATATCTTATCTATGAAGTTCAGTCTGTCTCTAGGTAGTTCTATACTGCAGGGATTTTTTTTTTCAGCTTGGGAGGCTAATTTTTGTATTTTATTGTCTAAACTCTTTTTAATTTTCCTACTCTCAGATGTCACCAAAGAGCAATTTAAGAGTTTGATGTTGATAAGCCTCTTTATATATTAAAAAGATAATAATATTTATAACTTATTGAGTGCTTTAAAGATATCATCTTATATTATGTCATACTGTGATCAATACATTCCTATCCTCATTTAGAGATTTTTTTTTATCTTTTTTTATTTATTATTATTATACTTTAAGTTTTAGGGTACATGTGCACAATGTGCAGGTTTGTTACATATGTATACATGTGCCATGTTGGTGTGCTGTGGAGTGATTTATTCTTAAAAAAAAATCAATAAGATGACAGAGCAAGGACTCAAAACCAAATCTGTTTGTTTTCATGTCCACACTCCTACATTTCTGCTCAGTAAAAGTTGAGAATAAGGAAGGAAACAAAAAGAGGCCTCTGCAACCAAAATAAATGTCACAAAGTCCATGTGCTAAAGCTCATTAACTTATCCCAGAGGGAATCCCTCAGACTCATAATCAGAGCCTATTCAGTCTAATCCTTATCACAATTCTAGATTATCTGTTTTCTAAATCCATGTCAGATAGGAAACAGCATGTTGAAAGCATTGAAATTAACAAGAGATGTAATTAACATATTTGGCATAAGGAAGAGACACGAAAGCTACAAAAATTAGTCTCACAAAGTGAAAAAAAAATATCTGCAGGATAGACCTACCTAGAGGGAAATACCTCTATACTCTAGTATCAAATGAGTGCAAGAGTTGATTTTCATAAATCCTAAGAACATCTTTTTGTTGTTCTTATACCCCACTTATGATAATTCCATTAAATCATCCAAAAGACAAGAATCAGCAGCCCTGTGTTCCCATTTGTAATCTTTTCTTTCTTAAAGATAACTTTCTGCTTTAAATATCATAGTACCATTGTTGGAAAACAATTGTTTTTGCCCAGCATGAAAACTTAATTTAGGAAGACACTAAGGATTTTATGTTAAAGACTCCATACAGTATAAATCCATTTTTTATAAAGCTCAAAAAGAAGCAAAACAATGTGTTATTTAGGAATACGTGGTGGAAAACAATTTTTTAAATGCAAAGGAATAATGACCTTAAAATTTGACCTAGTGCTGGCCGGGCACGGTGGCTCACGCCTGTAATCCCAGCACTTTGGGAGGTCAAGGCTGGTGGATCACCTGAGGTCAGGAGTTTGAGACCAGCCTGACCAACATGGAGAAATCTCTACTAAAAATACAAATTCAGCCAGGCATGGTGGCACATGCCTGTAGTCCCAGCTACTCAGGAGGCTGAGACAGGAGAATCGCTTGAACCCAGGAGGCAGAGGCTGCGGTGAGCCGAGATCGCGCCATTGCACTCCCGCCATGGCAATAAGAGCAAAATTCAGTCTCAAAAAAAAAAAACTTGAAATAGTGCTTTCATCCTGGAGGTAAAAAGGAGACGAATAAGCAAATAACCCAATTTAAAAATGGGTAAAGGAGTTGAACAGACATTTAACCAAATGACTTATGCCAATAAATTATACCAATAAGCCAATTGTCACATGAAAATATATTCCACATCATTATTCATTAGGGAAGTACAAAATCAAAACCACAATGAGATACCCTTTTTTTTTTTTTAACCCACTAAGATAAGCATAATAAAATGCCATGCAATAACAGGTCTTGCCATAGATGTGGAGAAACTGAAACCTCATACGTTGCTGGTGAGAATATAAAATAGCACAGCCATTCCAGAAAACAGCTTGTTAATTTCTTTAAAAAGTTAAACATTGACTTACCATATGACCTAGCAATTTCACTCTTTTTTTTTTTTTTTTTTTTTTTTTTTGAGACCGAGTCTCAATCTGTTGCCCAGGCTAGAGTGCAGTGGTGTGATCTCAGCTCACTGCAATCTCCACCTCCCAGGTTCAAATGATTCTTGTGTCTCAGCCAAGTAGCTGGGACTACAGGCGTAAGCCACCATGCCCAGCTAAGTTTTGTACTTTTGGTAGAGATGGGGTTTCACCATGTTGGCCAGGCTGGTCTCAAACTCCTGACCTCAGGTGATCCACCTGCCTCAGCCTCCCAAAGTGCTGGGATTACAGGCGTGAGCCACCATGCCCGGCCAGAAATTTCACTCTTCAATGTCATAAAAACTTGCACACAAATATTCATGGGAGTATTATTCACATTGGTCAAAACCTGGAAATAACCCCAATATCCATTAATGAGTGAACAGATAAAATATGATCTAGCCATGGAATAGAGAATTATTCAGCCATGAAAAGGAATGAAGTACTGATATACAGCATGGATGGACCTCAGAACATTCTTGATGAAAGAAGCCAGATACAAGAGAACACCCACTGTATGATTTTATTTAAATGAAATGTCCTGGAAAGATAAAAGCCATATATAGAGACAGAAAGTAGATTAGTGGCTGCCTAGGATTGGAGGTGGAAATAGGGAGTAACTGTAAATGGACACAAATGTTTTTTTTGAATAATGGAAATGTTCTAAAACTAGATTGTGATGATTGTACAACTCTGTAAATATACTAAAATTCACTGAATTGTATGCTTAAAATGGGTGAACTTTATGGTATGTAAATTACACCTCAATAAAACTTTTTAAAAAACATAACAGTTTCTAACTTTTTCCACTTTAGCATTTTAATCACATACCCACATTATTCAAAACTCTTATGAAATGTTTCTTAGTTGAAGAAACACATAACTATGCTGTTCATCTCCTTCTAGTTTGCATAACTGTCAGGTGGAAAGGAGAGACTTAATTACCCACAAATTACTCTCATTATCATCCCTACCAATTTAAACAACCACAGTGTGCTTATGAGTAATGTCACTAAAAATGTGCTAGTTTGCAGTCCCACCGATGACAGGAAATAGTGATAACTAGTGACCTGTGCACCATTGTCCATGATCACATGGGCACCTCTAGCTTGCAGCCCTGCCTATGCCTTAGGTCATACCACAATATATCCATGCTTTTTAATCTTTAAGTCAAAGAATGGAAGTTGGCCCTAGCTCTTTCATTTAAAAAAACAATCAGAAAAACAAACGCTATAAGGTCTCACTTATATAGGGAACCTAAAAAAGGTAAACACATAGAAATAGAAAGTAGCATGGTGTTTGCCAGGGGTAAGGGAGTGGGGGAAATAAGGAGATATTGGTCGAAGTGTATAAACTTTCAGTTATGAGATGAGTAAGTTCTGGGGATCTAAATCTAATATACGAGTAAGTTCTGGGGATCTAAATTTAATATACAGCATGGTGACTGGAGTTAACAATACTGTGTTTTTACTTGAAATTTTCTAAGAGAGATCTTAAATGTTCTTACCACAAATGAAGGTTAGGAAAACCTTTCTTAATCAATCAATTTTTCCTGACTGTCTTTTAAAAATATATAGATAGATAGTCCACCTGTAGAACAAGATGGAAAAGTAGATGAACATGGTTGAATGCCATCAAATCCTACAAGAACAAAAAAGATCAACTTGGAGAACTTGGCCAGGTTTAAGATTTTCTATCATGTATATTTCCCCAGAAACTCAGGTGCCTGTTTCTGACATAGCTGTTTTTAATGGAGACATACTCTTTAAATGTATGTCTAGTGTACTATTGTTCTATGCGTTTATGGGTGTTTGTTCATTTTTAAAAATAGGCTATTTGGAAAGCCTTTTAGAAAGAAGGCCCTTGATGAAAATGCCTTTGTTTATCCCTTTTATATAGAGCACATTATCATCAGTTCTTTCTACCCTGCAAAATAAAAAAGTTGTTTGGGGAAACACAGCACAGACTGGCATATTTTTCTCCAATCAGTAGTGTGATGCAATGAGGCGAAAGCTAGAAGGCCAAGGCAGAAAAGCCGTCGGAGTGCATTTAGCACTGAAATGCTCACAGCCTAGTTTTCTATTACTGATGGTGCAGTAGGAAAAAGCAACAGTGCAGCAAGGGCACAAAATGAATTATTTTCTTCTTTATTTATCACTTTCTATTCAACCTGACAGAGCTGACTGGCAGGAAAGAAAACAGCAATCCAGAGAGAGAATTCTCCACTTGCTGATAGGGTAATTTAGATTAAGTGTTATTAATCATCTTCTATGTACACTAGACTGTATTAGTTTTCAGTATTAGGTACTTCCCCTTCTCTCAAATATCCTCCTCTTCCATCTTTTAATAAAATTCCATTTCTTGAAGCCTGGAACAGGAAAAGAATATTAGTAGAAAAATGGAGAAATTTGAATAAAATCTATAGTTTAGTGATAGTGTTGTACCAACATTAATTTTCTAGTTGTGCCAAGGACATATAAGATGAGGGGGAAATTGGGTGAAGGATAGACACAAATTCTATGTGTATTGTTTGCAAGTTTAGGGGGAAAATCATAACCCTCATACATTTGTGGTTGGAACACAGACTTCTGTTACAAAAGACAGATTAACAAGAGAAAAACAAACAGAAGTTTATTAACATGTATATTTCACATAAACATGGAAGGCACCCAGAGAATTAGTAGTGCTCAAAGAGTTGGCTTTGAATTCTGGCTTATATGGCATTTTCAATTCTAAGAGAAGTAACAACACAAAAAAAATAACTCTGAGTTTCTATGGACAGCAAAGTGGGGAAAGGTAAATATATGGCAGATAAAGACTAGTGAGTAAAGCTTGCTAATATAAATTCCTCTGGTATCATCTCCAGGCAGATGAGAGTCTAAAGCTCTCTTCAGGGGTTAACCTTCGTTCTTGCTCTGGGGAAGAACAAAGTGTAGGGGCAGAATACCTTTTGTGTTTATAAATCTATGTCCTGCTTTCAGGCAAATAGGGGGAGGGCAGAGAGCTCTGCTGTATCTGTTTCTTCTTAAATGCCTTCAACTCAACAGTCCTTCATGTTATGGTAAGGCATATTCTGGTCTCCCACACAAGTCTTCTGTAAATCCAAATATACAGCCATGTGTCATTTAATACTGGGATATATTCTGAGAAATGCATCATTAGGCAATTTTATCATTGTGTAAACATCATAGAGCTCACTTACACAAATCAAGATGGTATCGCCTCCTGCACACCTAGGCTATATGGTATAGCCCAGTGGTCCCCAAACTTTTTGACACCAGGGACCAGTTTCATGGAAGACAATTTTTCCATGGATGGGAGTAGGGGGTGGGAATGGTCTTGGGATGAAACTGTTTGACCTCAGATCATCTGGCATTGGTTAGATTCTCGTAAGAAGCAGATTCTCGTAAGAAACAGATTCTCGTAAGAAGCGTGCGACCTACCTAGATCCCTCGTATGCACAATTCACAATGGGGTTAGCGCTCCTATGAGAATTTAATGCTGCTCTTGACCGGAAACAGGAAGTGGGGCTCAGGTGGTAATGCTGCTTGCCCACTGCTCACCGACTGCCGTGCGGCCCGGTACTGGTACTGGTCCATGGTCCAGGAGTTGGGGACCCCTGGTATAACCTATTGCTCCTAGGCTACAAACCTGCATGGCATGTTACTGTACTGAATACTGTAGGCAATTGAAATACAATGGTAAGTATTTGTGCATTTAAACGTAGAAAAGGTACAGTAAAAATATAGTATTATAATCTTATGGGTGTAGCATTTATGTGGTCCATCATTGACCAAAATGTCTTTATGCATATTAAAGACTGTAATAAATACTTTCTAAAGAAAAAAATTTCAGGAGAGTTAATAAACTCAGAACAACGGGAAAAATTACTCCTCATGTTAGACTTATTAACTGATATTACCTTTCCCATGATGTCTGCTTCTACACCCTTGGTTATAACTAAAATTTTATAGTACATTCTCTGATGGACTTTTTAAATTTCTTATAGCACATTCTAAATCGTATCACTATAGATGTTTAATCTCACCTATTAGGTGGCATTTGTATATATTTAATCTCACCTATTAGGAAGGCAGAATGGGTTAGAACCAGAAAAATATGAGTTTAAATCCTAGTTCTACCAACCTAGGTCAAATGACTTACTTTCCCTAAGACTTGGACACTTCATCTAAAAAAAGTGAGGATAATAAGTTAACCATAAGTTATTGGGAAGATTAGATGACATACACACATAAAGATCTTTGGACAATATCTGGTACATAGTTGATGCTCAAAATATGTATTCTATTGTGGTTCCCATTACCATTATTATTAACTAAGTTTCTTGGCACAGGGACATTCTTGTTGAAGTTCACAGAAACTTGAAATGTGAATGCTCAAAAATGGGTTAGTGAAGTGAAGTGCTTTCCCAGTATGGTTCTGCAGGTTTATATGTTTGTTAAACATTCTCATTTTACCAGTATTCTGCTCTAAATTAGGAATGAGTGGAAACTACCCAACATGAAAACAGAGAAGGTGGGAAAGGGCATGGAGAGAAGCTATGCCGAGCAGAGAAAAGCGTGAGCAAAGGCACTAAGGCAAGAAGGAGCTTGGTGAGCAGGAAAGGCATTCTAAAAAAAGGTTAAAAAAAAAAAAAAACCAGCATGAAAGTTCAGACCACAGGGGTGGTGAGAAATGAGGCATGGGAGATGGGCAAGGATGCCAGCGTGCCAACTTTAGGAAAACAGATTTAAGGCTAGGAAATGACCTGGTCAGATTTACATGGCGGGTAGCTTACCATGCTAGCTGAGAGGAGGCAGGGAGGTGAATCAGGAGATCCAGGCGAAGCACTATCAAGACAGACTCTTGACACAGCATTTGGGAGGGATTCCTAAAAACTGTTTAGGAAGTCATATTAGATGGCCTCAAGTATTATTTGGAAGTGCCAAGTGAGGTAGAAAGAGCAATCTGGTGAACAGGTGGAAGATTAACACCTACTGAGATAGAGAAGATAATAATAGCAGTATGTTTAGGAGGAAATATGACATGCCTGTTTGGAACACAATGCATTTGAGATGCCTGTGGAGTGTTCAGGTGGATGTATTGCATTAGGCCACCTGGTCCAGATTCAAGAATGGGTGAGAATATTGACCTGGACTCATGCAAGGTTGCTTCTGCTTGGCTCACTTCTGAAGCAGCAAATAAGCAATACAAAGATAAGGATGTAAATGGCTGACATATTTCCTCCTTGTCTCCTTTTTGTCTTAAGGAAAGGCACGAAAAAAGCACTGTCTTAGCAATGTATATGGAAATTTTGCCCACTAGGACAAAAGAATTATGAATCTATGGGCTTGTTGGCTTTGTACTCTAAGTCATGTCAGTACCAGTAACTTATGGTAATATTTGAAGCCACAGTTCTGCTATTCCACAAACCACATCCCACAGGCCTAAGATTTGAGCTATGGACCTTGAAATTCTTGCTGTGTTAGCACTGGGGAAAATACCTTATCTACCCAAGTCAGCTTGGTCATGTACAACTCTAAGTTTCTTTTTGTTATATCTCAATAACCAAGAATGTTTAGAGGTAGGGGATAAGGACTAAACCTCCCTAAAACTTCAATGCTAGGTTATAAATAAAGCAGGTCTCACATCAAACTCTGTAGCACAGACAGACATTTATTAGTGTTCTGGCTATCCATTCTCATAACAAACCACCCTAAGACCTAATGGGTTAAAAACAATTTGATTATTACCTCTTACAATTCTGACATATGACCAATCTCAGCTGGATTGTTTGTTCTTAAGGACTTTCAGGGGTCATTCCAGTTGGGGTTCTGGAGGATGGATTGAAGCAAATATCCAAGATGGCTACTCACATGGCTGGTTTTTGATGATGACTTTGGCTGGGAGCTCAGCTGGGGCCAGGACACCTATGCACATTCTCTCCATAGAGCTTGGGCTCCCCACAACATGGCAATTGGAAGCAGAAACTGCCAGGCCAGTATTCTATCACCAGAGCATCCACAGGCCTTCTCCAGATTCAACGGGGTAAAGAAAGAGGCTTCTGTATCTTACTGGGAGAATGACAAGGTCACATCTTTCTGGGGGAAAATACAGTCTCTGCTGGCTGGCTCTGGCAAATACAATCTGCCACAATTAGCAAACAGGCACAGCCCAGTCGTGTAATCTGTTCTTTAACAGTGATGAGAAAAAAAAATGATGAAGTCTCAGCTCTTTATCCTTTAGCTCCAAAAATACTTTTCATGAAAAGCTTCACCTGAGGCAAGTGTAAAGCCATTCCAGGCACAAGCTTTGGCTAGCATTTGTTTTAATCATATGGTATCAAAGAATCTGGACTGCCTGAGGCCCATGGGACACTTCAGGCCCATGGGATCCATCTTAGAACACCATTACAAAGGTTACAGCCTATAGAACTCATTAAACTCTTATATTATATTCATGCAAGGTTGGTGAATGTCCCTAAAATATTCATACATATACTTTTGTACTATCTATGGGGCAATATTTTAAATCAATATGCAAATCTCATAACAAGGTGGTAGGACTTTGCCATATATGTCTACTTAGGGGTTTCTGAGAGTAAATTTGTTTCTCACCCAGAACAAATCCCCAGCAAACCACTGGATATGAACATCTGAGCCTTTGCAGAGAACTTAGGCTTGGAGTTTTTTATTTAGTAGACCTCTGGATATAAATTTTTGACCCAATTTTTACCTATTTAAAAAAAGAAACATGAGAGTGGATGAAATAACTCAGGAAGGTTGAGCACAATGAGGAAAGCAGTGATTCTTGGTCAATCCCTTGGAATCACCAATATGTAAAAGACCCCCAGAGGAAGAGGAGCCCTCCAAGGGGTCAGAGAAAGACTGGAGTTAAGCAGAAACCACATAGCCTCCAGAAAGATGGCCAATCAGTAATTTTAAATGCATTAAGATAGTCTAGTGAAATAAGAATTAATTTTTTTATCTAACTGGCATTGGCAACTGGAAGTCACAAGTCATCTTAGCAGATGTACTTTCAATGAATCGTGGTCAGAAGGCAGATAAAAGGGTTTTGAGAAGGGAATGCAAGACAAAGAAGTGAAGACTGACTGAGAATGTCTGGGTATAAAAGAGAAGAGAGAAGTGGAAAGCCTCAAGAGGGACATGGGGTTGAAGGACAATTTTTTGACAGGAAGAGGCTGGAACATGTTTCCAGAGTGACGGAAGAAGAGAGAGAAACACTGAAGATGCTGTAAAAAGAAAAGACATTTCTTATTAATTTTTCAGAGGAGAAGAAAGGGAAGAGATACAGGTAAAGTTTAAGAAACTGTCTTAAGCCTAAAGAAAGGGAGGAAGGAGATAGATGCAATTAAGTATAGCAAAATAAGTGACAAATTTATGAAGTTGGAATCTGATCTTATTAAATTTTTCTCCCCAATGAGGTGGCCAAGCATTTGTGTTCTCTTCCTTACGGGCATTTGCATAGTGGAAGCAGAAAGCAGAAGTTTCTTGAAGACAGAGTGCCCCAGGTTTTTGTGTTTGAAAGCTGAAATGCACTGAGAGAGTCAATACTAGGTCATTTCTTTGGCAAGTAGGGAGATAGGCTGAGTAAATTTAAGAGGAGAGGCTGAAACAGAGAAGAATGGTGATGGAATTTTCCTATACTTGGAAGGCATGGAAGTGTTGGCTTGTCTGGAGAGAAACCTAGATGACACTCCCCAACACCACTGCCACCCACTCCCACTACCCAGTCCTCAAAAGCATCTCAGGAGGTGGTTGAAACTCAGAGGGGAATGAGATGTGGCCAATCTAGGGATGATGGACATCAGGCAGAGAAATACTCCACCTCTCAGAGTACAAGCAGAAGGTAGAAACAAAATAATGTGGCTGCCAGGCTTCAGGTTTGGACCCTGAAGTATCAACAGCAACCATAACAGACGAAGTCCCAATGGGCCAGTCCTCACACAAGTTCCTAGGATCCTTGATCAATCTCAGGACAAAAATGTGATTGAATTCTTCACAACCCTGGTGAATGGGAACTCAAAGGCGAGTTTAATTTGTAATTTAGTTTCAAAACACAAAGGAGAAAAATTTAAAGGGGCAAAATCACACCTTCTGCTCCATGTCTGTCTTGAGTATCGTTCAAAAGTTTATAGCTAAAGGAAGTTAGAGAAAGATTCTTCATAGAGCATCTTTTTTTTCTGAAAAGAAAGCAAGATTCTAAGATTAAGTGGGATAGGGACTGAGTAGAGAACATATGAGAGGGGTAAACTGGGAAAAGGTTTTTGAGGTAATTGAGGAGGAGGATTCTGACCCAGCACTTCCAGGCAATGCTAAAGACTCCACTGAGAATGGAAATCATGACTTTTCAGTGATGTTAGTCAGATAAATTGTGTGATTGTCTCCAGCAATCCTCAGCCATTCTGGCATTGGAGTCTAAAAAAATGGGTTGCTGAATTGTTCTTCACCTGGGTTTTGCTGAGGGAACACAGCAGGAGAAAAATGTGCAAAGCAAATAAAGGTGTAGATGAAAGATTGCTTTTCATCAACTATTATTTGCAGACTGGCTTGTGAAGGCAGACGGCCAAGAGGAACCGAGAGCTTTGGGGAAATAAAAGCAGAAATTAAAAGTCTGAAGTTTCCTGGAGAGTATTATGGAGTTGTTTTGATTTGGTTTGATTTAAAGTAGAAGAGCAGTGCTTCAGTCACTTTCATCACAGTCCAATATGGTAAACGCAGTTCTCCCTCAAAGCTTTCCTCCAAAGGTGACTCAGTCCTGAGCTGCTTCTATCTTATAACTCTGCCCAGTCTTGGAGATCTTTACAGCCAACCAATGGAGAAAAAATAAAAAAGTAGGAAGCACCCATATCCACACTTAACTGTCTCAGATGGGAAGTGGCACATTATATCCACTTACATTTCTGTTGACGAGGACTCAGTTTCAACCTAAATACAAGGAAAATGTAGTCTGCCTTTGTCCCCAGAAAAGGAAGTTATATGGTGAACATACATCAACTCAGCCACAGCAGTTGTGGGAGGACATGACATGAAGATTTCTAATATAAAGCAGGTCCCTGCATTGACAAAGTGCCAAGGAATGTTTTGAGATTATTGGATGAATGACATTTGAAAAAGACCTAAAGGCTAAATTGTTGAATGGATAGTTGAAGTGGATGTTGTGCTGCACTGCCAACATTCCCCCGGCTGCTGAGATAGCCTTCAGCTGTAAGCTGCCTTTGGAATTTCCTTGGCTGAAAAGAGACTCAGCTCTCCCAAGGCCATGTTCCCTTCTTGGGAAGTCCCACATCCAATGACTGGGTAACACAGTTGTATAATTTCCTGGCTCTCTTGCCTCAGTTTGGAACAATTCTGAAAGGCCATCCTACACCAGAGTTTTTTATGGGGTTGTTGAGTTCTCCATCAAGACCATATCAGAACTCAGCTCCTCCCTTTGCTTATATCAGAAAATCAGCTCCTCCCTTTGCTCAATGCTCTTCCTTCCTCTCACTTCCACAAGTGGCAATATCAAGAGCAATCCCCGATAAACCTCCGCTAATCTCCATCTCAGAATCTCCTTCCTGGGAAACTCAACTTGTTACAAATGTCAAGACTGCCTATATAATTTGTGGGGCCCAGAGCAGAATAAAACTGCAGGCACTTTGTTAAAAAATTAAGAACTTCAAGATGGCAATAGCAGAGACTTCTACCACGTAACGGGTCCTTCTAAGCACAGCTCTGTATGACTGCACAGGTTGCATACTCATGAAGCTGGCCCTATAATAATCTACCTAGCTAGCTATCTGTATTAGTCCATTCTCACACCGCCATAAAGATACTACCTGAGACTGGGTACTTAATAAACAAAACAGGTTTAATTGACTTACAGTTCTGCATGGCTGGGGAGGCCTCAGGAAACTTACAATCATGGTGGAAGGTGAAGAGGAAGCAGGCACCTCTTCAAAAGGCAGCAGGAAAGAGAGAGAGAGCAGAGAGGGAAAAGCCCTTATAAGATCATCTCATGAGAACTCACTCACTATCACAAGAACAGTATGGGGGAAACCATCCCCATGATCCAATCACCTCCCACCAAGGCATTACAATTTGAGATGAGATTTGGATGGGGACACAAAGCCAAACCATATCTCTATCTATCTATCTATCTATCTATCTATCTATCTATCTATCTATCTATCTATTTTTCAATCTATCTTTCTAACTATATACTTTGAAATTTCCAGTTGCATGAATTGGGGCAGATGGGTCAGCTAGATCCCAAGATGTTGAATAAACATGGACAAAAGGTTAGAACATCAGATTATTGGCAGAAATGGGATATTGGAGGCCTAGCTTGATGACTAAGCTTCACAATGGTAAAACAGCCAAGGTCTGGAAGCAAGGGACAACCAAAAGAATGCCCTTTATGTCTTTTTGGTACATGAGATCTGGGAGAACAAGTTGCTGCATGGAGCACTATCCTTTGTCAAGAACTAACCCCAAGAAAGACAATGAGGAAGAAAGAGCACCTTGACTAGCAGTTATGTGCATTTTTTACAGTTATATAGACCTTATCTAAAAAATAATTGGCTAAAATATAATTAATCTTGTTCAGCTACATGGTGTCTGTTTTCTACACAGATGCTAGTGTAATAATTGCAATGCCATCATCCCGACACCTTCACATCTGGAATCATGACAATATCCAGTCTAATAGGCTTTGATCCATTAAACTGATACACCACTTTTGTACAAAAGGCCAATTAATTTTTCATAATAAATGAGACTTAATTATAATTACAGGATTGCATTTAAGAGTGTAGATTCTTAACTACCGGAAAGATTTTGGAGATAAGGGTATTATTTGCTCTTGAGGATATGCTCATCCCAGCCTCATCTGTTGTTTACTTTTTAGTAAATGTACAATACGTTGAAATTGCAGCTTCCAAAAAACGCTATTAAGCTAATTATGAAAACAGTCTGTATAATACTAGAGTGTTGCCTCTACATGTCTTTTATCTACATTACAAAATTAGCACCCCTTTGAATGCCTTTGTTTGGCCCAGACCACCAGTACCTTTGTGAGAGAGATTAGGTAAGCAGCAGGCATGATTTCCCATCATTTTGAAGATAAAACAAGGCAACCAACAACTAAATAACTTGTCCAAGGACAATGACAGGAACTGCTGCAGTGCTCAGAATCTCAAATTTATAATTCTCTTAGCTAATGTCCACAGTGTCTACTTGGCAAACTTTTCAGTTTCTCCTTCACTGGAGGGGAGGGGAAAACAGTCGACCTTTCTTCCTCCAAAAGAAAATACTTATATGCTAAACATGCTGTCTAAAATTCATACAAGTTTTTTTTAATTGATAATATGGAAGTACACAGCAGTACATGAGTGCCTATAAACTGCACTTTTGCTAAACCTGAGGTTAAATTTAACTTTTTAAAAATTTGGGACAAACTGATATTATGTGCTCCTAATATGAGGCACTGAGAATGCAATATCAATTTTATAATATTCCTGCAAAAATGATTAACCTGAATATAAAGGTAAAGAAGCAATCAAACAAATCCTAATTGACAGACATTCTGCAAAGCAATTGGCAAGGACTTTTAAAAAATGCCAATGTCATGAAAGAAGAAAAAGTGTCTGGAAAACTGTTTTAGATTAAAGGGGACTTAGAGGAACATTACAAGTAAATGCAAAGAATGATCCTTGAGTAGATCTTGGATTTTTTTTAAGATACTAGTAAAGAACATGGTTGGGACAAGTAGGAAAATCTAAACAGGGGCTATGATATGGTTTGGCTGTGTCCCCAGCCAAATCTCATCTTGAATTGTAGCTCTTATAATTCCCATGTGTTGTGGAATGGAGCTAGTGGGAGATAATTGAATCATGGGGACAGTTTCCCCAGTTTCCCCCATACTGTTCTCATGGTAGTGAATAAGTCCCATGAGATCTGATTGTTTTATAAGAGGAAACCTCTTTTGTTTTATAAGAGGAAATCCCTTTCACTTGGGTCTCATTCTCTCTTGTCTGCCTCCATGTAAGACGTGCCTCTTTTCTTCCATCATGATTGTAAGGCCTCCCCAACCACGTGGAAATGTGAGTCCCTTAAACTTCTTTTAAACTTCTTTTTCTTTATAAATTACCCAGTCTTGGGTATGTCTTTATCAGCAGCATGAAAATGAGCTAATACAGGCTACAATTATATAGTAGTATTATATTAATGATAATTTATCTGAGGGTAGTTTTAAATAATGATTATGTACAAGAATTTCCTTTTTCTTACAAGGTACAGGCCAAAGTATTTAAAGATGAAGGGTCATGATATCTGCAGCAAATTCAAATGGTACAGCAAAATAAATGAATAAACACACAGAGAGAGAGAGACCGAGAGAGGGAGAGAGAGAGAAACAAATTTGACAAAAATTCTAACAAAGGCAAATGCAGCTGAAATTCAGCTCATTGTACTATTCTCACAACTTCCCTTTTAAGTTTAAAGTTTAAAACACATGCTTGAAAAAGTATTAATTTGATAGGGAAAAATGGTCTCATGTAAATTTGTATTTTCATCTCTAGATAGAATAATTTTTTGTGTGTTTCAGATTTTTCTGGGCAACTTATATTTGCTCCTTTGTTACCTGTCTGCTCATGTAACAACATTAGTTTTTTTCATTCAAAAAGATGTATAATATTTTTTGAGAGCTATATGGTTTGGATATTTGTCCCCTTCAATCCTCATGTTGAAATTTGATCCCCAGTGTTGGAGATGGAACCTAATGGGAGGTGTTTGGGTCATGGGAGTGGATCCCTTATTAATAGATTAGTGCAGCTCCTCAGGGGCTAGAGAAGTTCCCACAAAAGCTGGTTGTTAAAACAAAGGGGCCAACATTCACCCATCTCTTTTCTTCCCTCACCATGTGATCTCTGCACACCCTGGCTCCATTTCACCTTCCACCATGAGTGGAGGCAACCTGAGGCCCTCACTAGACATGCCAATACCATGCTTCTTGTATACATGTATACAGTCTACAGAACCATAAGCCAAATAAACCACTTTTCTTTATATTACCCAGCCTCAGGTACTCCTTAATAGCAACACAAAACAGACTAGGACAAGAGCCTACCACAAACCAAGAGCTGTTCTTGGTACCAAGGCCACTGCAGTAAACAAAACAGAAAGTAATGCTGCCCTCAGAGAGCTTGCACCCTAGTAGAAAGGCAGAAAGTTTTCAAATAAAGAGATAATATTCACTTGTTTGTTCAACAGGCATGTTTTGCATGTTCCTGTATAGGCACTGGACATGTAGTATTGAATAAAAGAGCTTCCCTCCCTTTTGGGGCTTACATTCTGGGGATGGGGGAATAGATAATTGAAAAGAGATAAATCTCCCTTCTGGGTACATATCCAAAAGAATTCAAAGCAAGCTCTCTAAAGATATTCTCACACCTATGTTTATTGCAGCACTATTCACAATTGCCAAGAAGCAGAAGCAACCCAAGTGTCCATCAATAAATTATGGGTAAAGAAAATGTGATGTATACACACAATGGAATATTACATAGTCTGAAAAAAGAAGAAAATCCTATTACATGTTACAAGATTGATGAACCTTGAAGATATTATGCTAAGCAAAATAATCCAGCCATAAAAGATAAATGCTATATGATTCCACTTATATTAAGTATCTAACGTGGTCAAAATCATAGAAACAGAAAATAGAAAGGTGGTGCCAAGGACTGGAAGGAGGGAGAATTAGTGTTTAATAGGGTTAGAGTTTCAATTTTGCAAAATTAAAGTTCTAGAGATCTGTTGCACAACAATGTGAATATACTTAATCCTACTAAACTGTACACTTAAAAATGGTTAAGATGATTTTTAAAAGAGAGACAAAAAAACATGGTCTAATATCCAGCATCAACAAGGAACTTAAACAAATTTACAAGAAAAAAAAATCCCATCAAAAAGTGGGCAAAGGATATGAACAGACATTTCTCAAAAGAAGACATTTATGTGGACAACAAATATATGAACAAAAGCTTATCATCATTACTGGTCGTTAGAGAAATGCAAATCAAAACCACAATGAGATACCATCTCATGCCAGTTAGAATCGTGATTATTAAAAAGCCTGGAAACAGTAGATGCTGGTGAGGAAGTGGAGAAATAGGAAGGTTTTACACTGTCGGTGTAAGTGTTAATTAGTTCAACCATTGTGGAAGACAGTGTGGTGACTCCTCAAGGATATAGAACCAGAAATACCATTTGACCCAGCAATCCCATTACTGGGTGTATACCCAAAGGATTATAAATCATTTTACTATAAAGACACATCCACACGTATGTTTATTGCAGCACTGTTCACAATAGCAAAGACTTGGAACCAACCCAAATACCCATCAATGATAGACTGGATAAAGAAAATGTGGCACATATACACCATGGAATACTATGCAGCCATAAAAAAGAATGAGTTCATGTCTTTGCGGGGACATGGATGAAGCTGGAAACCATCATTCTCAGCAACCTAACACAGGAACAGAAAACCAAACACCGCATGTTCTCACTCAGAGGTGGGAGCTGAACAATGAGAACACATGGACACAGGGAAGGGAACATCACACACTGGGGCTTGGTGGGGAGTCGGGGGCAAGGGGAGGGAGAGCGCTAGGACAAATACCTAATGCATGCAGAGCTTAAAACCTAGATGATAGGTTGATACGTGCGGCAAACCACCATGGCACATGCATACCTATGTAATAAACCTGCACATTCAGCACATGTATCCCAGAACTTAAAGTAAAATAAAAAAATTTAAAAACATAAAAATATCAAGTGGTAATATGCAGTACAGGGGAAAATATAATGAGTAGAGAGCATTAGGAGCACTCACTGGGAGGGTGAGTGGAAGAATGTGCTCCAGAGGACAGGGTGCTAGGAAAGGGTTTGCTATATTTAGAGTAGTCAGAGAAGGTCTCACTGACGAAGTGACATCGGAGTGACATCCCATCCACAGAGGGAAGAGTGTTCCAAGTAGAGAAAGCAGCAAATTCCATGCCCTGAGGTCATTCATGGGTGATATATTCTAGAAAGAGCAAGGAAGTCAGCGTGGCTGGAGCAAAGTGAGTGCAGGGATGAGGGACTGTTGATGAGGTGAGAAACGAATGGGGGGAGAAGGACACAGATGGTGTAAAACAAGCCATTTTACGGAGTTGACTTTTACTCTGAGTGACACGGGAAGCCATGAGCAAAGGCAGCAGCAGGCAGAACAGTCCAGAAGCTATTAAATAATCCAGGCAAGAGATGGTGGCAGTGCGGCAGGGATGGCCAAAAAGTGGATTGAGTCATGACCTCACATGTTGGAAAGGCTGTCGTCTACCATCCCACAGTTATTTGTTTTCAGTCTCAGGGGGCCTGTGTCCCTCTTAGTATCTAAATGGTGTGAACTGCACAGATTCATCCCACCAAATTTACTACATCTCAAGTATTTTTCATTTCATTATCCTACTTGAAAAGTAAAAATTATTCAATGTAAAGAATATCTATAAAATGCCAAATCTTCATGACAACCATAATCCAAGATTAAAACTGGTAAAATCTAAGGAGTCCTAGCAATCATAAATGTATTTTGCTGAGCTACCATGGCTAGAAAAAGCAAGCCCGATCCTTGCATTTTCCTGGGAATTATTCACCCTTAATATGTCAAAGGAAATAGTCCATACTAACATCTAACCCTGAGGCATATGTAATCAAGTTCAAAAATCTAGTTTCATCTCCAGCTTTCATGTTATTTGTTCATACAGCATCTTGTATTTTTGGCATTGTTCCTTCTCTATAGTGACAATGTCAAGAGGAAAAAAGAGTGCGTCATTTCAAAGCTGTTTATTTTAAATGTGTAGCTAATAGTCAAATTATTCTAAAATAAGTGGTAGCTATCTTGGCACATTTAAAGAGCCTCCTAGGACATTTAAGACAACATATCTTACTATAAGAAATTACTGGATAATTTCTGGTACAACCCCAAAATCTCAGTGGTTTAGTACTACAAAGACTTTTTTTGCATATACATATAGTTCCAATGTAGATATTCCTGGATGTCTTGCTGTCCTGGGTGGCTCTACTCCAGGTGATGACTAAGCAATCCAGATTCCTTCCATGAGGTTGTTCCACCATCTCATAGTCCTCCATTGCCAGACATAAGAACAGGGAAAGATACAGAAGAAGATGGCACAAGATATTTTATGGCCAAGTCTAGAATTAGCAAAAATCACCTTACCCAGAACTCAGTCACATATTCACAAACAGTAACAAGTATGGCTGCCAACATAGTCTCCCTGTGTACATTATAGGAGAATGAAATGATTTGGTGAACATATAGTATTGTCTGCAATAATTTCCTCTTTTGGTCTTTAATATATTTTTATTTGACTTCTCACCTAAATCCAAAATGCATTGCTTAATAATTCTGGCCTTGTTATTAAGAATCATGAAGATACGCAACCCAACATAAAATCTGAAACTTTTTATTTCTGAAATTTCTCGGAAGAAAATGGAACAAACAGGTAGTCTGGTTTTGGGAACCTCCTTCCATTTCCAGCACCTACACCTTCAGCTCTAAGTCCTTCAGCTCCTCACAAAATGCCTGGAACCTAAAATGCCAGTGCCTAGGAGGAATTTTGGTGAAGATATTCAGTAGCTTAATGCATGGAAACTGGAATATCAGAAAGTCTTTCACATAAGATAGTGATAAAAGGCCAAATGACAAGTGGTTTACACAGGCTGAGACAACATCCCTTCAAACCAATATTCTTTTACTTCAAATTCATTTGTGTTTAAATATTTCACAGACAAACCAAAAATTATAGAAAATATTATAATGAACTTCATATCCTAATATTACCAGGCTTTTAATTTTTGACTATGTAATTAGTATGAAACAATATCTCTGGTTTCAATTTGCATTTCTCTGATAACCAGTGTGATTGAGCATCTTTTTATGTATATATTTGCTTCTTGGGTTTCTGTTATGTGATCTTCCAATTTATATCTTTTCCCTGTGTTTCTGTTGGGCCATGTATGTTATTTTTATAGATAGTCACACTGATATTTTGAAGCATTTGTCTAATATTTATTTTGAGGTGATGCCAAAAGCTTCATGAAAAACAGGTGATGATGCATCACTGCTGCAGTTTGCCCTTTCTCTTATTACCTCTAGCAATTCCACTCTGGCCCCAAACTCGCATACCCTACTTAGCAAAATAAAACCCTGCATGCAACCAAGACCACCCTTCTGAAAGGCAGCCTGGCAATTTCAACTATGCATTGCTACTAGAGACTGTAATATCAAAGTACTCCTTTCAATTGTACAGAGAACATCTCCATGAGAAGAACTCTAATGAGTATCATTTTCTCCATTTCATTGTATTTCCAGGGGAATTTTAATGCATTAATATTTCAGCATACATTATAGGCTGGCATTTAGTCAGATCCCTTAATCCCTATTTGGATTGCCAAAATCAAAGTTTGTATAAGGACTTAAGGACTTATGAAAAACAGTGTAAGAAACAAGAAAACATGTAAACAAAGAAAGGATCTCATATGCTGCCATTTACTGGTGATATGATCTCACCATGCTTCCTGGTAAGTTTGTTGCATACCAGGGACCACGGTTTGAGAAAGTGATAGTAAAATCTAAATAGAAAGAACCCCTTACTCCAAATGTGCTTAAAGCAAACGTGATTAAGTTATCAAATGCTTACATTCTATTGATGTCATTGGAAGCCAATAGTAACTCAGATTTCTGCATCAAAAAATGCAAAAAAGGCAGGTGGCACAGAATACTTGATAAAGCCTATTTTTATTATCTTTTCATATGCACAGACATCATTTTATATTTGCTTTTCAGCATGAGCAGATAATACGGTAACATATTTGCTTTCAGGCCAAGTAACTTGTCTAGTAAGAAAACTTCTACTCAGTAAATCACTGAGGATCACACCACATTAGCTATACTGCAAGAATTCTGTTGTTACAAAGATAAGCCTCACTTTTGATAGGAAGATTGAAGCAAATGCATAGCAGAATCAGAAAATACATCATTTCTACAGATACCTATCTGACTTAGTTGCCTAAGGCAATACAATGAAACACAACCTTTATTTATTTCAATCCATTTTGCCTTTGATGGTGCCATTAGAAAGAGGGAAGAAACAGAGATGAAGCCAGTGTGCCCTTACTGCTCATTTGTGTGCATCAGTGTTTCTTAATGAGAAGAGGAGATGAGGAAGGGTTTTAAGAGGGATTTTAAGTTCAAAAAGCTCCACTTAGATGTAAAGGGTACCAAGGAATCTACAATTTGAATTGACATTCACCAAGACACTGATATGCCTGTGACTCTCCTGTCGATCCTCCTAAGATTGGGCCTCCTTCCAGAGTACTCCAGCCTTAGCATCCTCTGTCCTTTAACCACTGAAAGGGGACTACTTAGATTCAACAAGGTGGACCCTGGAAACCCTGGCCTGGAGCCACAGTGGCCCTAGGACTCATCAGTACTCATGACAGTGTAACTGGCCTCTCCCTCTCTCCATGACACTATTCAATACTGGACAGATGCCAGATTTATAACAGCAATCAAATAGGAAGTAGAGTTTCATCAGGAGAAAAGAGAATATGGAATCATGCGTAGTTTCATATCACTTCTCTTTGGAGTATTATGTTTGTTCACTTTTATCTCAGTTAAGTAAGAACTTTGTTCCGTATGTATTCATTGGCAAGGGGTGCCATAAGAAGGTACCGCTGAGTGGGTGGCAGAAGCAACAGAAATTTTATTTTCTTGCAGTTCTGGAGGCTGGAAATCCCAGGTCAAGGTGTCAGCAGGGTGGTTTCCTCTGAGGCCTCGCTCCTTGGTTGTAGATGGATGTCTTCTCCCTGTGTCTTTATGTGGTCTTTCCTCTCTGCTGTCTGTGTTCTTATCTTTTCTTTTTATGAAGATACCAGTTATATTAGATTAAGGTCCACCCATATAACCTCATGTTACCTTAATTATCTATTTAAAGACCCTGTCTCTAAACACAGTCACATTCCCAGGTCATAGGGGTTAGGATTTCAACATAGAATTTGGGAGAACATGATTTATCCCATAACAGTTTCCAAGTGATTTTTTTTTTAAATACAATGAGTTTAGAAGTTTCTTTTCTAACCCTGACATTAAGAAAATCATTCTTACAGTTCTACTTCTTACTTTTCTGACTTTTTATTTTTTACTTTTCTGACATTTAATTCCTCTTCAGATTGGTTGTTTTATTCCATCAAGTAAAGTTGTACTAGTACCATCACGCCAGGAGAAGATGACAATACCCACCCATCATGCTAAAAGGAAACTAAACAATTATTTCTCCAACTGAAATAAATTCAATTAAGTGGTAACTGTGAGTTCTATACTACCAATGTCAATAAATATATATTCATCTATCAAAATACTGCAAAAGCTCTGTTCTTTGGCATGAGGATACTGGCTTATCAAAATTTTTCAGTACACTAAATTAGCTGATGTTACCTCTTCTAAATTAATTTCATTTTATTTTTATTTATCTTGCAGGGCTTACAAGTAAATGAAAGAATGGATATTTATCCAGAAATCTAGAAATATATTCATTTTCTCAGAAATTTCAATTTCCTAAGAAGTAAAGTTCTAACTATTTTTTAACTGAACCCACTTCTCCACCCTCTCAGTTCTTCTCTGCCAAGAGAAAATAAATAAGTCATCTGGCCACCTACTATAACTGGATAATCCGGTAACTGTATTGCAACTAGTCCAACTAACTTAGATAACTAAACTAGACTTCCGATCTGAATGGGCCAACAGAAAACGACAACCACAAGAGGTGTCTTGGAAAGTGCTGGCTAACTCAGTCTCAATTATGCACAGATAACTGGCAGTTTTCCTGCTAGAATTAATCTGATTTAAACTGAAAGCAGCAGATAGAAGTTTAGAAGATGTCTATGAAATTTTTATTTTTCCAAGCTGATACTAAATCTTTGATACGGTTTGGCTGTGTCCCCGCCCAAATCTCATCTTGAGCTGTAGTTCCCACAATCCCCACAGGTCATGGGAGGGAACAAGTGGGAGGCAATTGAATCATGGGGATGGTTACCTCCATGCTGTTCTTGTGATAGTGAGTGAGTTCTCATGAGATCCGTTGGTTTTATAAGGGGCTTCCCCCTCCCTTCGCTCTGTACTTCTCCTTGCTTCCACGATGTGAAGAAGGACGTGTTTGCTTCCCCTTATGCTGATTGTAAATTTCGTGAGGCCTCCCCAGCCATGCTGAACTGTGAGTCAATTAAACCTCCTTCCTTTAAAAATTACCCAGTCTTTGGTATGTCCTTATAGCAGCATGAGAATGGACTCACACATTATTGTTTTAATTTTTTTTTACAAAACAAGATTCTTGCTGGAATAAAGTAGTTTTCACTGTTTGTTGTTTGGTAGGTTAAAGATTGAGTAAACTCCACCATTTTAAACTTCCGGGTGCTTTGTCTTGATGACCCATCAGAGCATTTACCTCAGTGGATTAGCCCCCGGATAGTTACATTCAAAGTTATTTAATACATAGGAAATGTATGTAGCTCAGCTTTTGGTAATTTAGATTTCTTTCTTCACTTATAATTTTACAGTTTCTGCCTTTCCTTTTACTTCTAATTGATCAAATATTGACTCTAAATAGCTAATCAAGTATTTAAATCACTTTTCTTGAAACCATTTTGTTAAGAGGTTTTTGATTTGTTACATACTGAAAGGATCTAAAGGAAATTTCTTTAAAATGAAACCCTTAAATCTCATGCTATGTTAAAACAATATTAAAAGAATACTACATCATGTCATGTGGAGTTCATTCCAGTAATATGGTGATAGTTCAAAATTATAAGATACATTTAAAATAACTAACCAGACCTTTAAAAATACCTCAAGATCCAGCAAACAACTGGAATCATGCTATATAGTTAAAAGCTGAATGCTGATTCTTAACTACAACTTCAAGCCTCAGTCTGCCAGAGTCTATAGGATGGGAATAGGGATGGATGGGAAAGAGAAACATTTGAAAAATATATATATTCAGTTTACAAATTGTTTTCACAGTTTTAAAAAGCACCAGAAAGCAAAATTGACCATATTTTCTTCAGTGTGAGATACACAAAATATAGAACAATAAGGTATTTAGGGGCTATGGCTTTTAATAAGTTGAAAAATGCTACTATAGTAAAATCTGATTAATATCAAACTAATCAAAAATTTCAAGTCTACTGTAAAAATGGCTGCTCACTTACAGTAAACTTGGAAATGCTAACTAATACAATTATACTCAAAAAGGTAAAGGATATATATGAAAGCATACATATGCAAACACACATATAAGGCAGTAAAGTACCATTATGGCAGGTAATATGTTTGTCGACTTGAAAACCCAAAAAAAAAGCTACTGAAAAACATTTAGAAATAAAAAGAGGGCTCCTTGAAGAGATCTTGCACATCCCTTGCAGGTTGGATTCCTAGGTATTTTATTCTCTTTGAAGCAATTGTGAATGGGAGTTCACTCATGATTTGGCTGTCTGTTTGTCTGTTATTGGTGTATAAGAATGCTTGTGATTTTTGCACATCAATGCCATCCCCATCAAGCTACCAATGACTTTCTTCACAGAATTGGAAAAAACTACTTTAAAGTTCATACGGAACCAAAGAAGAGCCCGCATTGCCAAGTCAATCCTAAGCCAAAAGAACAAAGCTGGAGGCATCATGCTACCTGACTTCAAACTATACTACAAGGCTACAGTAACCAAAACAGCATGGTACTGGTACCAAAACAGAGATATAGACCAATGGAACAGAACAGAGCCTTCAGAAATAATGCCACATATCTACAACTAGCTGATCTTTGACAAACCTGACAAAAACAAGAAATGGGGAAAGGATTCCCTACTTAATAAATGGTGCTGGGAAAACTGGCTAGCCATATGTAGAAAGCTGAAACTGGATCCCTTCCTTACACCTTATACAAAAATTAATTCAAGATGGATTAAAGACTTAAATGTCAGACCTAAAACCATAAAAACCCTTGAAGAAAACCTAGGCAATACCATTCAGGACATAGGTATGGGCAAGGACTTCATGTCTAAAACACCAAAGGCAATGGCAACAAAAGCCAAAATTGACAAATGGGATCTAATTAAACTCAAGAGCTTCTGCACAGCAAAAGAAACTACCATCAGAGTGAACAGGCAACCTACAGAATGGGAGAAAAGTTTTGCAATCTACTCATCTGACAAAGGGCTAATATCCAGAATCTACAATGAACTCAAACAAATTTACAAGAAAAAAACAACCCCATCAACAAGTGAGCAAAGGATATGAACAGACACTTCTCAAAAAAGACATTTATGCAGCCAAAAGACACATGAAAAAATGCTCATCATCACTGGCCATCAGAGAAATGCAAATCAAAACCATAATGAGATACCATCTCACACCAGTTAGAATGGCAATCATTAAAAAGTCAGGAAACAACAGGTACTGGAGAGGATGTGGAGAAATATGAACACTTTTACACTGTTGGTGGGACTGTAAACTAGTTCAACCACTGTGGAAGTCAGTGTGGCAATTCCTCAGGGATCTAGAAGTGGAAATACCATTTGACCCAGCCATCCCATTACTGGGTATATACCCAAAGGACTATAAATCATGCTGCTATAAAGACACATGCACACATATGTTTATTGAGGCACTATTCACAATAGCAAAGACTTGGAACCAACCCAAATGTCCAACAATGATAGACTGGATTAAGAAAATGTGGTACATATACACCATGGAAAACTATGTAGCCATAACAAATGATGAGTTCATGTCCTTTGTAGGGACATGGATGAAGCTGGAAACCATCATTCTCAGCAAACTATTGCAAGGACAAAAAACCAAACACCGCATGTTCTCACTTATAGGTGGGAATTGAACAATCAGAACACATGGACACAGGAAGGGGAACTTCATACACTGGGGCCTGTTTTGGGGTGGGGGGAGGGGGGAGGGACAGCATTAGGAGATATACCCAATGTTAAATGACGAGTTAATGGGTGCAGCACACCAACATGGCACATGTATACATATGTAACAAACCTGCATGTTGTGCACGTGTACCCTAAAACTTAAAGTATAATAAAAAAAGAGGGCTCAATAACACAGTTAGTTATTATTTAAAATTGTTTAATTAGTATTTATTTTAAAAATACACTAAAAAATCAAAAACTTGCCTTTGTAAAACAACAATCAGAAAATACAAAAAAGGAAAAGATGTTATTCATAATAACCGGATAAAACAAAATCTATGAACAGATTTAGTAAGAAATGTGGAAAACCTATGATTAAAACTCTATTAAAAGACTTGAATGAATGAAAAAACTCATGCTCTTGGATGACAAAATTTGATAATTTAAAGATTTAAGTTTCATCCAAATCAATCAACTTAATGATATCAATGCAGTTCCTACGAAAATTTCACTGGAACTTGGGTAGACAGGAGATCTTGTTTCTAAAATCACTCTTAAATTTCCCTGGAATAACACATTTACAGAAAAGGCAGTGAGTATCGTAGTTTGGGATACCACAACAAAGTCCTATAAACTGGGTGGCTTATAAACAGCAGAGATTTATTTCTTACAGTTCTGAAGGCTGGAAATTTGAAATTAGGGTGCCAGCATGATCGGGTTCTGGTAAGAGCCCTATTGGATGTTGCAGACTCCCAACTCCTCATTGTACCCTAATGTGACAGCAAGAGGACTAGAGAGCTTTCTGGGGTCTCTTTTATAAGGACACTAATCCCATTCATGAAGGCTGTACCCTCAAGACCTAATCACCTCCCAAAGTCTCCACCTCCTAAGACCATCACAGTGAGGATTAAGATTTCAATGTACTAATTTGGCAAGGAACACAAATATTCAGTGTATTAGTCCATTCTCACATCACCATAAAGAACTATCTGAGACTGGGTAATTTATAAAGAAAAGATGCTTAATTGGCTCAGGGTTCCACAAGCTGTAGAGGAAGCATGGCTGGGGAGGCCTCAGGAAGCTTACAGTCATGGAGGAAGGTGAAGGGGAAGCAGGTACATCTCACACAGCTGGAGCAGGAGCAAAAGAGAGAAAGGGGCAGGGCTACACACTTTTAAACAAGCAGATCTCCTGAGCACTCACTCGCTATCATGAGAACAGCAAGGGGGAGTCTGCCCCATGATCCAATCACCTCCCACCAGGCCCCTCCTCTAACACTGGGGATTATAACTGGGCATGAGATTTGGGAAAGGGCACAAATCCAAACCTTATCATTGAGTCAAAACAGGCAATTTCTTTCCAGAAAGGAATAATGAAGTAGGGACCTTTGGTACTGGCTATTACAGGATATAAAAATAAAATCATGAAACAATGCATAAAACAATGCAGTTTAAGTTTAGTCAGATAGTATTGACAGAGACCCAACTCTATGAGAGGATTTAATATATGACAAAAGCTGTAACTTAAATCAGTGTTAAAAGATTTATTAATCAATGAACTTATTTTTTGACTACTGCATAATCATTTGGGAGAAAAAATTCAGTTGGAGATTTATCTTTTGCCAAAATGAATTCCGCACAGATTCAAGAATTAAAGTTAAAAAAGGAAAAAATAATTTATAAATGAAAAAGACAAATATTTTTGTGATTTGAGTAGTTAAAATGCTTTTTAAAAGTGTCAAAAAGCTGATAGACAAAAAGCTCAAAAACATTTTAAATAACAAAATTTTAAAACCCTCAAAACACGTAACACATAACAACGTAAAGCATAAAGGACAATCTAGGAAAACTATTTGCAACAAGTATATGGCAAAAGTTTAACATTCCAAGGACTCTTACATATCTCCGAGGAAAACAGAACAATGGGCAAAGGGCATGAATAAGCAACTTGGAAAAGGTGAAATGTGAGTGTAAATAGCAATCAAACAAACGTACAGCACAGTGGTCAAATCAGGGCTTAGAGCCAGACTGTCTGAGTCTAAAGTCATGCTTTGCCAGTGTTTAACCATGTGACTCTGACCTCTCTTTGCCTCTATTTTCTCACCTGTTTGTTTAGTTCAGATTTTCCCAGGCTCTATCCAAAAGGCAAACTTCTACAGAACAAATAGGGATTTCAGTTCAACATCAGGCTTTTCAAATGTTCATTTCAGAACACTTAGTAAAATATTATTTCTTGGTACTTTAATCAGGTCCAACAGAGAAATGTGTAAGTGTTCAAAGATAGTAATTTGAGCAATTACGGGAATAGGGTGTTTACAATTTCCTTTTTAAGAATTCTGATATTTGAACTGTCAGTGATTCTATGTCAGCAGTGCCAGAGCCACATAGTTTCATTTCTGAGTTTCCGTGTTTTTTAGATGCTCATCAGAGTACGGTTCCGTGGTGAGGGTGAGAGATGAATGCTGAGAACACAATCCTCAGGAAGGAGGAGCTTGTGAGAAGCTGATGCAAAGATCTGCAAGTGAAATGAGCTTTCCTGCAGCTGGGTTAGACTTGGACTTGGTTAGAAATCCTGGGGGTTTATTCCATTCCACCTAGATAACTTCTGTTCAGCATAAGGCCTCAAAGCTCAATTACAAGAGAGCAGGGAGAAACTCACAGGTCTATTAACTGTCTTACTCTGGAAGCTCTAACTCATTGACATTAGCATATGCATCGGAATCTTGGTTGATAATGGAGTGATAGCTCCATATAATTGACAACTCCCATTCCATATCTTAACATACTTAGAACACTCAATTTAAACTGGATGTGATATACATTCTTATTGTGCTGCAACTCGGATGCCATTGTCCATTATACAATACATGAGAGCACATGAACAACTCAGATATTGGTGATTCATGTAGCACAGGAAACTTAACAACCTTTGCAAACAGCTATAACCTTAGAAAGACTAAAGTAATAAAATGTTTTCTATGGGAATTAAAGATGCCATTGTAATACGTGTCATTTATTAAGTGCTTACTATTTGCCAGGTACTATCTTGAATGCTCTACATACATGTACCTACTATTTGGAAAGTTACATATACTTATGGCCTTGAAATCAAATTAAATTATATGCCAAACCAAATTCCTGCCAAACTGACTAGGAATTCAATCTCAGTAATTATTGATAGGTACTTCTTTCTTCCTAAGATCACCAAAAAATATGTAAGGTTTATGGGATTTCCAGAAAATGAGGACCAATCTCTATCATCTGGCCCACTTTTATGACAGCTATTTACTATAACTCTCATAAAATTGTTCAAACACTTTGGTCTTTTGAAAACAGGCAGTTCTAGCATGTCCATGCCAAGCCTGATTGTAGGGATGTTGAGAAGCTGGAAGTCTGGGTCCCGGGCCCCGTCACAGAGAGCACCGTGTGAGTGCCTACCAAGGTCATGCCACCTCTTGCCACTGCCACAGATCTGGACTCAAGTTCCTGCTCATCACGGGACCCACATATCTCTGGGCTCTTCCGAGTCTAGGAAAAATCTTTCTCCTCCTTCCTGTTACTTCTATTTTCCTTTTCTTTCTATAGTATATTTCCCATAATGAGCTCAAGTTTACACACACACACACAAGGAAAGCCATAAAAGGAAATTATCTTCACACCCCATCCCACCATCTACACCAAAATATGTAGGCTGCTTCAGAGATAAAGAGGAAGAGGACAAAAGAGGGAAGAGGAGGGAAGATGAGAAGAAAGAGGGAAGAAAAAAGGAAATAAAACAGTAACCATTACATTCCTGCTGATTTTTAGGCATGAAGGAAAATTAAAAATAAATTAGTATCTTTATGCCATATATATTATTTCATTTAAGTCTCATGACAACCCTATGAGGTAGGTACTATTTCTATTCTTATTTTACAGATGAGCAAACTGAGGCTTAAACAGTTTAAACATCTTGCTCTTGGCCATACAGCTAGTAAATGTAAAGCCTGAATTCAAACCCAGCGCCATCTGATTCTAGAACCCATGTTATTAACCACCACAAATATGGCCTGATTAACAGAAGCATCATATAATTCTTGGAATACTGCATTGGATCATGAATGTCATGTTATTTGAAGATTGCATAGTATCTAATCACATGCCCAGCTCATGGCAGGTACTCAATAAGCATTTACCAATTCAGAAACAAGTAAATAATAGTTTCTTAACACAATTTCATTTTTCCTAAAATGTGTTTTTTCTCTACGTGATTCCGCAAAACAGCATACCTAAAATAATACATTGTCAAAGAACAACCTGACAATATTAAAATTTATATAACAGTTTTTCCAGAAATTCCAGCACTTTTAAAGCCATCAGCTACTAAGGGTCAAAAGATTATCCTTTAAATTCATTTTTGTTGGTAAAAGGAGTACAAAAAGAAATCATTTTTTCAAGTTCACTGCAAAAATCTGGGCAGAATGGAAGGAAATTGAGCTCAAAACTATGCTTATCTGTGCACTGTGAATGAAGTGAAAATTTTGTTTATTCACAAAGAGAGAGAAAGATACGTAATTGCTCCAGGCTTGTGGTAGCTATTTTTTATTCTCCCTTTTAATTAATGAGCCCTAGTCTTTTGAAAGAGCTAAAATGAAACTTGATAATTTTACATATTGTTAAAAAGGTAAAGACAGAAGAAAGTAGATCTGTGCTCTTTGAATTTTCTGTTCATTTGTATTCTCTTGGGAAGAAGCCAGTAAGTATCATAAGTTTATGCTGTTCCTTAGTTGTTACTCTTTTCCATAAATTTAGTTCCAATCCAGGCAGGAAAATTCCTTTTTCCTGTGGCTGTACTGAGACTTCTGGAATTTTTGCAGGTGACTGTGGAGAATGTTTTATTGCCATTTTGGTGGCTGTTCCTGATTGGTGAGCAAAGGTCGGAATTGTTAATGTCGGTAATTTACAAGGCATTTCCTACAAATTTCTCAGAAATTCTTCATACATATTCCAATAGCTGCTGTGTCAGACACATCCAGATCAGACTGCAGCCTGCTGATACCATGCAGCACTCATATCAAAGTGCTTAGCAACTTCCCTAGCATCTTTTGAATTTTAATTTTGCTTTTAGCATTCTCACAGATGGAAACCAAGTAACAAAATGTTAATAAGGGATTACTAACTTTCAAGACCACTCTTTGGCTAAAGTCCAAATTTATGCCAAGAAAGAAATAAGTAATAATCTACCCTTTGAAAGGATCTTGTGGTTTTTGTTGTTGTTTACTGTGTTGGTTACATAGGTTGAGGGAATTGACTCTAAATATTTCTCTCTTTTTTTTATCATTACTTCTAAAATACTTAACGTGCCATCAGAAGCACAACTTGTAGAGGCAACATTCTATAAGGATGGTGCTTAAGTGAACTGTCAGTTCTGAGTAGCAAAGCCAGGACTGCCATGTTCCAAAGTGTGTCTTTAATTATATCTGACAGGTTTCTATAAGGACAAAAAAATTAAATGAGAATGATCACTAGTTAAGAATTTTTACAATAGGGCCAGGAACGGTGGCTCATGCCTGTAATCCTAGCACTTTGGGAGGCCGAGGTGGGCGGATCACCTGAGGTCAGGAGTTCGAGACCAGCCTGGCCAATATGGCGAAACCCCATCTCTACTGAAAATACAAAATTTAGTTGGGTTTGGTGGCAGGTGCCTGTAATCCCAGCTACTCTGGGAGGCAGAAGAATCGCTTGAACCTGGGAGGCGGAGGTTGCAGTGAGCTGAGATCACGCTATTGCACTCCAGCCTGAGCAACAAGAGCAGGACTTCATCAAAAAAAAAAAAAAAAAAAAAGAAGAATTGCTACAGTAGCCACAACCTTTACGTAGTTTACTATTAAATTAATTTTGGATATATTTATATTATAAACAACAAAGCACAAATAATGGAGTGTGGTACTGCTATTAACTTCCAATTATCATAAGGATGCTGGAGGACTTATTTGAAAAGATTAGGACACAGATTTGTATATGTTCATATTTGTTCCAGACATAGTTATGGCTGTGGATACAGACACAGATATATAGACATAGGGTATATTTATTATTATTTATTTATGTTTTGAGACAGGGTATCCCTCTGTCACCCAGCCTAGAGTGTAGTGGTGCAATTACAGTCTCAACCTCCTTGGGCTCAAGCGACCCTCCTGCCTCAGCCTCCCATGTAGCTGGGACCACAGCCAGGTGCTCCACCACGCCAGGCTAATTTTTTTTATTTTTTGTAGTGACAAGGTCTCATTTTGTTACCAGCCCAAGCTAGTCTCGAACTCCTGGGCTCAAGTGATCCTCCCTCTTGGCTTCTCAAAGTGCTGGGATTGCAAGGTGTGAGCCAGCATGCCCAGTGACATAGGGTATTTTATTTTACTGCTCTCAGTATTTTGCTAATCTTCTCTTTCTCATGAATCTTCCTCATAGACATTATTGCCTATTGTTGGAATGATTATCACTTTGCATCTCTCTATCTGCAGTTTCTCAAAAGTTTACTTTGTCAACTCCATCTCCAAAGTTGTTTGACTTCTTTTTCTGAAATATTCCAGTTATGACTATTACCTGTAAATTAACTCCTCTTTCTTTCTTTTGCTCTCTGTCTCTCTTGGCTCAAATCAAATTGTAAGGAGCCTACACTGCGAGAGTGTAGTAAGTGTCCAAACACCCAAGAATTAAATATACTACTCAAAACCCTAGAGTCTAACTTATACTCTTAAAAACTTATATGGATTGAAGATCCTGGATTTTTATTACTTGCCTGTTTCATATTTACATTTGTAGGCTACTTGTGATGACATATACTATTAATTATTGTTTTTTAAGATAAAAAAACAAAGTTAGGACTTACTCTATTTCCCTCTGTGCATACTAGGACTCCATTATTGATAATACTTCCTCCAGTCCTAAAAAAACAGGAAAATTGGAAATTCACTGGATATGTTTTTTGTTGCTGCTGTTGTTGTTGTTTGAGACAGAGTCTCATTCTGTTGCTCAGGCTGGAGTGCAGTGGCACAATCTTGGCTCACTGCAACCTCCACCTCCCTGGTTCAAGAGATCCTCCCACCTCAGCCTCTTGAGTTGGTGGGACTACAGGTGTGCACCACCACGCCTAGCTAATTTTTGTATTTTTAGTAGAGATGGGGTTTCACCATGTTGGCCAGGCTGGTCTCAAACTCCTGGCCTCAAGTGATCCACCTGCCTTGGCCTCCCAAAGTGCTGAGATTACAGGTGCATGCCACCATGCCTGGCTGCACTGGATGTTTTTATAGAGAGTGTTAAAGAAACAAGTTCAAGAAAAATGGCAATGGTTTGTTTTTATTTTAATAATTAAAATCCTATTGCCAAAACTGTCATTAGCTGTTTCAGTTTCTAAGCATATCTTATTAAACAATTCAATTCATAATCTCCAAATATTATACAAAGCATAGACCTAGGGGCTTGAAAAAGAAAGATAGAATAAGACTCACTTCTTTCTCTCAAGAAGATTGGAGTCCAAAAAAGAGAAGATACATACATAATAAAGGAAAATTCATTCACCTTAGAAAAATTAAATGTGGAAGAGAATAATAGCAATAGGGATTGTATTTTATATAGTATATATGATCATATTTATTAAACTCAAGTAACTTATTTCCAACTTCTTCAAGGCTTTGCTCAAAGGAGGCCTACACTGACCACTCTAATTAAAAGCTTCAACCCACTCATCCCTGTTATTCTGCCCTACCTTTTATTCTATTCAGTGGCACTTGCTGCCTTCTAATATACTTTATAATTTAGTTATGTATTATGCTTATTGTTTATTGTCTCCATCTGCTAAAATGCAAGCTCCACTAGGGTAGAAGTTTTTTACTTTTTCACTGATACAACCCAAGAGCCTATGACACTATCTACAGATTGTAGGTGTCCAAAAAAAATTTTTTGTTGAACAATTAAATGAGCAAATGTTCTGTGATTTGGATTAGATGTTGTGTGTATGTGGGGGGGGGCATATATATTATATATATGTTATATATGAACATATTGTATGATTTTAAATATATCATATATCTAATATATAAGACTGAGAGCAATATTGGAAGAATAAAAATGAAATGTAAGTATTTTAAGACAATTAAAGTCCCAAACTTTTATATATTTGGTGGAATCACATACTCATCAGATTCACCAAGGTTGAAATGAAGGAAAAAATGTTAAGTGCAGCCAGAGAGAAAGGTCAGTTTACCTACAAAAGGAAGCCCATCAGACTAACAGCAGATCTCTCTGCAGAAACCCTACAAGCCAGAAGAGGGTGGGGGCCAATATTCAACATTCTTAGAGAAAAGAATTTTCAACCCAGAATTTCATATCCAGCCAAACTAAGCTTCATAAGCGAAGGAGAACTAAAATCCTTTACAGACAAGCAAATGCTTTTGTCACCACCAGGCCTGCCTTACAAGATCTCCTGAAGGAAGCACTAAATATGGAAAGGAAAAACCGGTACCAGACACTGCAAAAACATACCAATTATAAAGACCAACCACACTGTGAATAAACTGCATCAATTAACGTGCAAAATAACCAGGTAGAATCATGATGACAGGAACAAATTCACACATAACAACATCAACCTTAAATGTAAATGGACTAAATGCCCCAATTAAAAGACACAGACTGGCAAGTTGGATAAAGAGTCAAGACCCATCAGTGTGCTGTATTCAGGAGATACGTTTCATGTGCAGAGAAACACGTAGGCTCAAAATAAAGGGATGGAGGACGATTTACCAAACAAATGGAAAGCAACAAACAGCAGGGGTTGCAATCCTAGTCTCTGATAAAACAGACTTTAAACCAGCAAAGCTCAAAAAAGACAAAAAGGGGCATTACATAATGGTAAAGGGAACAATGCAGCAAGAAGAGCTAACTATCCTAAATATACATGCACCCAATACAGGAGCACCCAGATTCATAAAACAAGTTCTTAGAGACCTACAAAGAGACTTAGACTCCCAGACAATAATAGTAGGAGACTTTAACACCCCACTGTCAATATTAGACATATCAATGAGACAGAAAATTAACAAGGATATTCACGACTTGAACTCAGCACTGGACCAAGCAGACCTAATAGACATCTACAGAACTTTCCACCCCAAATCAACAGGATATACATTCTTCTCAGCACCACTTAGCACTTACTCTAAAATCAACCACATAATTGGAAATAAAACACTCCTCAGCAAATGCAAAAGAATGGAAATCATAACAAAAAGCCTCTCAGACAATCAAATTAGAGCTGAGGATTAAGAAATTCATGCAAAACCACACAACTAAATGGAAACTGAACAACCTGCTCCTGAATGACTACTGGGTAAATAACAAAATTAAGGCAGAAATAAATAAGTTATTTGAAACCAATGAGAACAAAGACACAACGCACCAGAATCTCTGGGACACACCTAAAGCAGTGTTAAGAGGGAAATTTATAGCACTAAATGCCCACATCAGAAAGTGGGAAAGATCTAAAATTGACAAACTAACATCACAATTAACAGAACTAGAGAAGCAAGAGCAAACAAAGTCAAAAGCTAGCAGAAGACAAGAAATAACTAAGATCAGAGCACAACTGAAGGAGATAGAGACACGAAAGCCCTTCAAAAAATAAATGAATCCAGGGGTTGGTTTTTTGAAAAGATTAACAAAATAGATAGCGTGCTAACCAGACTAATAAAGAAGAAAAGAGAGAAGAATCAAATAGACACAATAAAAAATGATAAAGGGGATATCACCACTGATCCCACAGAAATACAAACTACCATCAGAGAATACTATAAACACCTCTACGCAAGTAAACTAGAAAATCTAGAAGAAATGGATAGATTTCTGGACACATACACCCTTTCAAGACTAAACCAGGAAAAAGTCGAATCCCTGAATAGACCAAACATTGAAGCAGTAATTCATAGCCTACCAACCAACAAAAGCCCAGGACCAGACAGATTCACAGCCGAATTCTACCAAAGGTACAAATAGGAGCTGGAACCATTCCTTCTGAAATTATTTCAAACAATAGAAAAAGAGGGACTCCTCCCTACACCATTTTATGAGGCCAGCATCATCCTGATATAAAAACCTGGCAGAGACACAACAGAAAAAGAAACTTTCAGGCCAATATCCCTGATGAATGTCAATGCGAAAATCCTCAGAAAATACTGGCAAACAGGAGTCAGCAACACATCAAAAGCTTATTCACCACAATTAAGTCGGCTTCAACCCTGGGATGCAAGGTTGGTTCAACATACCCAAATCAATAAACGTAATCCATCACATAAACAGAACCAATGACAAAAACCACATGATGATCTCAATGGATGCAGAAAATGCCTTTGAAAAATTCAACACCCCTTCAGGCTAAAAACTCTCAATAAACTAGGTATTGATGGCACATATCTCAAAATAATCAGAGCTATTTATGACAAACCCATAACCAATATTATACTGAATGGGCAAAAGCTGGAAGCATTTCCTATGAAAACTGGCACAAGACAAGGATGCCCTCTCTCACCACTCCTATTCACCATAGCATTGGCCGTTCTGGCCAGGGTAATGAGCCAAGAGAAAGAAATAAAGGGTATTCAAATAGGAAGAGAGAAAATGAAATTGTCTCTGTTTGCAGATTACATGATTGTACATTTAGAAAACCCCATCATCTCAGCCCAAAAATGTCTTAAGCTGATAAGTAACTTCAGCGAAGTCTCAGGATACAAAGCAATGTGCAAAAATCACAAGCATTCATATACACCAATAATAGGCAAACAGAGAATCAAATCATAAGTGAACTCCCATTCACAATTGCTACAAAGAGAATAAAATACCTAGGAATACAACCTACAAGGGACGTAAAGGACCCTTTCAAGGAGAACTACAAATCACTGCTCAAGGAAGTAAGAGAGGACACAAATGGAAAAAAATTTCATGCTTATGGATAGGAAGAATCAATATTGTGAAAATGGCCACACTGCCCAAAGTAATTTATAGATTCAATGCTATTCCCACCAAGCTACTATTGACTTTCTTCACAGAATTAGAAAAAAACTACTTTAAATTTCATATGGAACCAAAAAAAGAGCCCGTATAGCCAAGACAATCCTAAGCAAAAGGAACAAACCTGGAGGCGTCAGACTACCTGACTTCAAACTATACTACAAGCCTACAGTAACCAAGACAGCATGGTACTGGTACCAAAATAGATATATAGACCAATGGCACAGAACAGAGGTCTCAGAAATAACACCACACATCTACAACCATCCAATGTTTAACAAACCTGACAAAAACAAGCAATGGGGAAAGGATTCCCTATTTAATAAATGGTGTTGGGAAAACTGGCTAGCCATATGCAGAAAACTGAAACTAGACCCCTTCCTTACACCTTATACAAAAATTAACACAAGATAAATTGAAGACTTAAACGTAAGACTTAAAACCACAAAAACCCTAGAAGAAAACCTAAGTAATACCATTCAGAACATAGGCATGGGCAAAGACTTCATGACTGAAACACCAAAAGCAATTGCAACGAAAGCCAAAATGGGATCTAATTAAACTAAAGAGCTTCTGCACTGCAAGAGAATCTATCATCAGAGTGAACAGGCAACCTACAGAATGGGAGAAAATCTTTGCAATCTATCCATCTGACAAAGGTCTAATACCCAGAATCTACAAGGAAAGAAAATAAATTTACAAGAAAAAAACAAACAACCCCCTCAAAAAGTGGATGAAGGATATGAACAGACACTTGTCCAAAGAAGACATTTATGCAGCCAACAAACATGAAAAAAAGCTCATCATCACTGGTCATTAGAGAAATGCAAATCAAAACCACAATGAGATACCATCTCATGCCATTTAGAATGGTGATTATTAACAAGTCTGGAAGCAGTAGATGCTGGCAAGGATGTGGAGAAACAGTGTGGCAATTCCTCAAGGATCTATAACTAGAAATACCATTTGACCCAGCAATCCCATTACTGAGTATATACCCAAAGGATTATAAATCATTCTATTATAAAGACACATGCACACATATGTTTATTGCAGTACTATTTACAACAGCAAAGACTTGGAACCAACCCAAATGCCCATCAATGATAGACTGGATAAAGAAAATGTGGCTAGTATACACCCTGGAATACTATGCAGCCATAAAAAAGAATGAGTTCATGTCCTTTGTAGGGACATAAATGAAGCTGGAAACCATCATTCTCAGCAAACTGCCACAGGGACAGAAAACCAAACACCACATATTCTCAGTCATAAGTGGGAGTTGAACAATGAGAACACATGGACACAGGGAGGGGAACATCACACACTGGAGCCCGTTGGGGAATGAGGGGCAAGGGGAGGGATAGCATTAGGAGAAATACCTAATGTATGCAGGGCTTAAAACCTAGATGTTGGGTTGATGGGTGCAGCAAACCACCATAGCACATGTATACCTATGTAACAAACCTGCACCTTCTGCACATGTATCCCAGAACTTAAAGTATAATGATAAAAAAAAACTGCATATAATTTTCACTCCCCCAAAATTTAACTATTTATAGCCTACTGTTGACTGCAAGCCTTACTGATAACATAAACAGTCGATTAACATATATTTATTACATGCTGGAATCTTACAGCAAAGCTAAACAAAAGAAAATTCTATTTAAAAAATCATAAGAGAAAATATATTTACTATTCATTAAGTAGAAGTGGACCATCACAAAGGTCTTCATCCTCGTTGTCTTCACGTTGAGTAGGCTGAGAAGGTGGAGGAAGAGGAAGGGTTGGTCTTGCTGTTTCAGATGGCAGAGGTAGAACAGGTTGAAGTGGTTAGAAGGCGAGACAGTAGAAGCAGGCAGATTTATTGAAAAAAGTCTGTATAGAAGTGGACCCATGCGGTTCAAAGTCTTGTTGTTCAATGGTCAACTGTACTCCCAACCTGAATAGCCTCATCATCTTTGAATTAAGGCTCCATAAGCAAATAGTAGATTGTTGATTCTTGGGTGTTTTTTGTTTTTTGTTTTTTTTTTCCATTTTGGTTGATATTGAATTTTTTTTTTTTAAGGAAAGCTATTTAAAAATAATCCTTGTGGCCAGGCACGATGGCTCACGCCTGTAATCCCAGCACTTTGGGAGGCCAAGGCGGGCTGATCATGATGTCAGGGGTTCAAGACTAGCATGACCAACATGGTGAAACCCCGTCTCTACTAAAAATACAAAAATTAGCTGGGCATGGTGGCACATGCCTGTAATCCCAGCTACTCAGGAGGCTGAGGGAGGAGAATCACTTGAACCTGGGAGGCAGAGGTTGCAGTGAGCAGAGATCGTACCACTGCACTCCAGTCTGGGTAACAGAGCGAGACTCCGTCTCAAAAATAACAATAATAATAATAATAATAATAATAATAATCCTTGTTAGTATAGTTAGTATGACCAAATACAGAGACAGTATAGGGATTTTTAAATGTTAAGGTGCTTAAAAATCCACTGAGGACCTTATTTCAAATGCAGCTCCCCAAGCACTGCTCCCAGGAAACCTCAGTATGTCTGAAGTGAAGCCTAGAAATACAAATTAATTACAAGCTCCCTAAATGATTTGAGTGAAACGTTGAGAAAACATAAATCTGAGACCAAATATTCTGGATTCATATTAGTTTTATCTAATTTGATTAAGTAAATTATAATTTTTAGTTAATGTAGCTCAAACTTCTCAGTATATATATTTATGTTGCTAGGCATATTACACTTATTTGGAGGTAAATTATTTTTATATCATGATGTAATGGAAAGAGCATGGGAGCCTGCAGGAGCTTGGTTCAAATCTCAGTTCTGTTGCTTAATTAACTGAATAATTTTGGGAAAATTACTTTGTCTTGTTAAGCCTTACTTTTTCTGTTTTAAATGAATAATAGCACCTAACCCCTTATGGAGGGTTAAAAGAATTAGCAGATGTAAAGTAATTAATTCAATATCTAATGCAGTAAAGTACTGAAAAGAAATCCAAATAGGCTATAAGAATTCTGCTGTATGAAGTGTTTCACTGAATACTCCTACTCTGGCTTAGTTGCATTTAGAACTATTTTGTATCTTAGGTGTTTCAGCTGGGACACTACTTTACTATGTGATTGTGCCAGTTATTTATCTGTTTGCTCTCCGATCCATTCGCCTTCTCTGTACCATAGGAAGCTAAACCCTGGGAATGTTTCCCCAAATTCCATTCCCAACTTGCTTCTGGGTAATTTTAGACAATAGGAGGCCCTGAGGGAAGATAGAAAGGTGAGAAGAGAAGATAAAGGGAGGTAACCATTCCAGTAGTATCTCTTCTGGATTCCAGCTGTTGAGGCTGCTGGCCTAGGCTTTGGTAAAAACACCTTTTCCCATTGTCCCTCCAGTGCTGGGTTAAGAACAGCTTTCTGCAGTTGCAAATCTTAAAGTTGCCTCACCTTCCCCTGCGTGTGCTTTCCATTTTAATAGAATGTAATGTTTTTGGAATAAATGGTTTTTGTTTGGGGACTCAGATGTGCATTAAAAATTTACAGAAATCCTTTAATAGTAATTGAAGTTTCAAGTTAGGTTTTATTCTAAGAAAGGGTTTTCAGAAACAAATTACTCTGTTAAGGAAGAGAAAGTCTATATATAGTAAAAGCCAGAAAATGTTAGTTTCTTCCTTTTCTCCAAAAGAAAAAATTTGGCACAGAATCTCTTCATCCACCAAAATCAAACTATCTTTGTTTTTCCATTGCATGAGATACAGTATTTTTGTTTTAATACAGAGATTAAAACTACGCTAAAAAAATTTGAACTTCATATTATATGACCTTTTAAGAATATGTGGAGAAGTTTGAAGAAGATTGAATAGAGAGCCAGGAAATAAATCCATGTGTTTATGGTGAATTGATCTTCAACAAGGCTACCAAGAACACAATGGGGAAAGGATAGTCTCCAATATATGGTGTTGGGAAAACTAAATATCCACATACAGAAGAATGAAATTGGACCCTTATCTCACACCATATGCAACAATCAACTCAAAATAAATTAAAGATTTTAATGTAAGACCTGAAACTGTAAAACTACTACATAAAAACATAGGGAAAAGGCTTCCTGACATTGGTCTAGGTAATGATTTTTTGGCTATAACCCCAACAGCACAGGCAACAAAAGCAAAAATAGGCAAATTGGAAGTTTCTGCATAGCAAAGGGGGAAATCAACAGGATGAAGAGACAACATTCAGAATGGGAGAAAATATTTGCACACTGCATATCTGATAAGGGGATAATGTCCAACATACATTAAAAAACTCAAACGACCCACTAGCAAGAAAACAAATAAAATCCAATTTAGAAATGAGCAAAGAACCTGAATACACATTTCTCAAAAGAAGATATAGAAATGGCTAAGAGGTATATAAAACAAATGTTCATCATCACTAATCATCAGGGAAATGCATATTCAAACCACAATGTGATATCGTCTCACACTTGTAAGAATAGCTATTATCAAAAAGATGAAAGATAACAAGATATAGAGAAAAGAGAACCCTTGTGCACCATTGGTAGGAATGTAAATTAGTACAGCCATCATGGAAAACAGTATGGAGTTCCTCCAAAAATTAAAAATAAAACTCCCATGAGATCTAGCAATTCCTACTTCTGGGTGAATATGTAAAGGAAATGAAATCAGTCTATCAAAAACATAGCTGCACTCCCATGTTCATTGCAACATTAGTCACAATAGCCAAGATACATGGAATCAACCAAAGTGTCCATCAATGGATGAATAAATAAGGAAAATGTGGCTTATATACACAATGAAATATTATTCTGCCTTAGAAAAAAAGGAAATTCTGTCATTTGCAACAACCTGGATAAAACTGGACATTACGTCAAGTGAACTAAGCCAGGCAGAGAAAGACAAACACTTCATGATCTCACTTGTATGTGGACTCTTTAAAAAGTTGAATTCAAAGAAGCAGAGACTAGAATAGTGGTTACCAGGGCCTGGAGATGAAGGGATGGATGGGAAGATGTTATTTAAAGGATACAAGTTTCAGTTAGACAGTATGAATAAATTCTGGAGCCCTATTGCACAGCATGGTGACTACAGTTAATAAAAAGGTATTGTGTCCTTGAAAACTGCTAAGAGTAGATTTTAAATTTCACCACGTACACACAAAAAAGAATAACTATGTGAGGTGTTGGGGATGGATATGTTAATTAGCTTGATTGTGGTATTCATTTCACAATGTGTACATATATCAAAACGTGTATACCAGAAATATGCACAATTTTTATTTGTGAATTATACCTCAAAAAAGCTGAAGAAACATCTATGTGTAAAGGGAACATAAAATTGAGAAGATATTTCATCATCACATTAGCGTAAGTTAATTAGATTACGCTGACTTTTTCCAAATTGTACCATCTGTACAATGTTGTCAAAAATTTTAAACTCACTTTCCGGCTACTGGAATTAGCACTTCAACTGTATTTTTGGACTGTGGCCAAATCTGCTATCTACAGGATTGCTTTAGCCAACCATTCACAATTTTATCCTCACTTGAGCCCACTGTTAGCTGAAATTGCTACTACAGAGGTTTGAGCTGAAATTTCTAATACTTCAGGACATTGTGGAAAGTAACCCAACACATTCAAGAATTATATTGCTTCCTGTGGAATTGATCTACAAGAAAAAAAAAACAAAACTACATTCCATACTAAAATTTCTGATAAATTTTTCATAATTTGTCACTAATAATAAAAAAATCAAAAATACATTGTTTTTCCTACCCTAAAAGCTTAAAATCCATAAATTTACATATGTTACTTTATGAAGTATGTATTATTATCTTCATTTTATTTATTTATTTTTTTGAGACAGAGTCTTGCTCTGTCACCCAGGCTAGAGTCCAGTGTCGCGATCTCGGCTCACTGCAAGCTCTGCCTCCCGGGTTCACGCCATTCTCCTGCCTCAGCCTCCCGAGTAGCTGGGACTACAGGCACCCGCCACCATGCCCGGCTATTTTCTTTTCTATTTTTGGTAGAGACGGGGTTTCACCATGTTAGCCAGGATGGTCTCGATTTCCTGACCTTGTGATCCGCCCACCTCGGCCTCCCAAAGTGCTGGGATTACAGGTGTGAGCCACTGCACCCGGTCTATTATCTTCATTTTTAAATGAGGAACTAGCTTAGAGAATTTCATTAACTTGTCCATTGCACTATTTGTAAAGGGAGGAGTAAAGATTCAAACCCAGATGTCTGAAATGATTCCAAAGCCCTTGCTTACCACAACTATATGGTTTCTGGGATGGCAAATGCCCTTAATTTAAGATAATACTTTAGCCCAAATCAATATCATCCAGTACCATACGTGGATCGCCAGTGTGTTAACTAAGGTGAAACTCCAGTCTCCCTTGATTTATGAGTTTGACCTATTGATTTATGTAAGAGCCCAGAGGTTTCCTAAAGAAAAAGGTTTTGACTACTCAAGAGTTCAAGCACTAAAAAACATATGTTTGAAACACAAGATACCACTACATACCTATTAGAATGGCAAAAATCCAAAACACTAACAATACCAAATGTTGGAGAGGATGTGGAAAAAGAGGAAGTGTCATTTATTGCTGGCGGGAATGCAAAATGGTACAGCTACTTTGCCACACAGTTTGACAGTTTTTTAAAATAAAATCACACATACTCTTACTATACAATCCAGCAGCTATCATGACCTTGGTTTTTATCCAAAGGAGTTGAAAATGTATGTCCCCACAAAAATATACACATAGCTATTTATGGCAGCTTTATTCATATTTGCTAAAACCTGGGAGCAACCAAAATGCCCTTCAGTAGGTAAATGGATTAACCATGATACACTCTATACAATGGAATATTATTCAGTGCTAAGAAGAAATGAAAAGCCATGAAAAACCCTGAAAAAAATGCAGAGGAAATTTAAATGCACATTAAGTGCCAGTCTGAAAAGGTTACATATTGTATGATTGCAGCTCTATAACACTCTGGAAAAGGCAAAACTATGGAGATAATAAAAAAGGTTAGTGGTTGACAGGGGTTAGAGGAGAGAGGGATGAATAGGCAGAGCACAGAGGATTTTTAGGACAATGAAACATTTTATAAGGTACTAAAATATTTAGTGTGTGTCATTTTACATTGTCAAAACTCATAGAATGTACAACACCAAGAGTGAACTATAGACCTGGCATGGTGGCTCATGCCTATAATCCCAGCTCTTTGGAAGGCCGGGGGGACAGATCGCTTGAGCCCAGGAGTTCAAGACCAGCCTGGGCAACGTGGCCAAGCCCCGTCTCTACAGAAAACACAAAAATTAGCCAGGCATGGTGGTGTGCACTTGTAGTCCCAGCTACTCAGGAGACTGAGGTGGGAGGATCGATTGAGCCCAGGAGGTCGAGGCTGCAGTGAGCAATGATGGCAACACTGCACTCCAGCCTGGGTGACAGAGCAAGACTCTGTCTTAAAAAAAAAAAAAAAAAAAGCAAAAAAAATGAGTCAATTATGGACTCTGGGTGATAATGATGTGTCATTGTAGGTTCATTGCCTATAACAAATGCATCACTCTCGTGTGGGATGTTGATAGCTGGGGAGGCTTTTCATGTGTGAGTACAGGGGTTATATGGGAAATCTCTGTACTTTCTGCTCAATTTTGCTGTGAACCTAAAACATCTCAAAAAAGTAAATCTATTTAAAAAGAAAGAGAGGTAGAGAGAGATGTACTGAGGAAGCCAAATCAGAAGGAAGGAGAAATTTGAAGCTTCAGCTTTGCTTTTGAAGTAGAAACACATAGATTAAATTTACATTGATAGGAACAGGAGGAAATTAACACTGGTTTTAAAATAAAAACCTCCTCACATAGAACTCTCTGTACTTCTTTTGCAACTTTTCTGTAAGCCTAAAATTAATTCAAAATAAAAAGTTTTTTAAAAGCTACAATATGCTAGGCAATGTGTGTAATAACCCTATGGTATAAATATTATTCTCATTTTACAAAGACAGAAATGGAGGCCTGGGATGGTTAAGTAGCATGCAGAAGGCCTGCTAGAAAATGGCTGGGCTAGAATTCTAAATATTATGTCCCCGCTACGAAGCTCCTCCATTCTTCACTAGATCACACTGAGTCCTAATGGCAGCATTACAGATAGGGCACAAGTGTGGGAGCCTAGGAAAGCAATAGTGGAATTTATTTTCACACTTGCCTCTTTTTCACTCAGATGGCTGATCAATAGAAGTAAAAAGTATTTATAGAATTTCATGCTTTATTGAGCAGACATTAACATATGATCATGCCTTGAATCCCAGAAAGCATATCATCGCATTTTAAATGATTGAAAAATAAGATGTTCTCGAAAGATAAAACAGATTTATGTTCCTTTTCAAAAATATTGAGTCCAAAGACTTGTATATAAAAGATTACAAAATTAACATGAAAATCTTCTACTTATTTTATTTGAAAAGCAAAAGCACAGTCTTTCATTTTCTTTGACACGTTTTATCTACTTATACAGAAATAGGGTATACATTAATTAAGCCTCTTCATTGAAATGTGCCCAATTTGAAGAGCATCTTTGATGGCAACCATTAATTGTGAACACTCCTCCTTCAGTATCACAAATGGCACCTTTGACCTATTCCAGTATTTGTTCTCCTTACCCCTATATTCATTCCTAGGTCTGTAAAACTTAAATTTATTGATTCAAATACTATTCGGTGAGCACCGACTGAATGCCAAACACTGTGCTCTCATATTTCTTAAAATAACCATAAGGTACTTCCTGTCTCTGATGTTTGAATGATGTGAAGACCGCTCTGAATTTTTAGATGTTCATAATAAAGTAGATCCAAGAAAAGGATTCAGCAAAAGAGGCTCTCCCAAGATTTGTGAACGTTAAAAAGATTGGTGATGAATATTTCAAAAAAATCTGCTTTATTTTAGTAGCACCTTCATAACAGTAGAGTGAATTGTTCCTGAAGTCACAATGGGTCACTTGCAGAATACTACAGTAATTGGAGACAGCATACATTCTTGTGAGGAGGAATATTCCCTGGGAGGCTCTGGAGCTTGTTTCAGCATTTGGTATAACAGCCAACATTGGTGAAAGTGCCTTATGCGATGTGGATGTTCAAAAAATCAGTCATTGGCCAGGGTTGATGGCATATGCCTATGGTCTCAGCTACCTGGGAGGCTGAAGTGGGAGGATCACTTGAGCCTGGGGAGGTCAAGGCTGCAATGAGCAGGGAGGGGCCACTACACTCCAGCCTTAGGGACAGAGTCTGTCTCCAAAAAAAAAAAGTCAGAATTTTATAGCTGAAAGGGACTTTTGAGATCAAAGTAGCTGATTATTATGAACATTTTCCCTCCTGAAAACACAGTGAAAGGAAACATTAGCAAAATGAATTTTCACACATTTAGTAACATCAGAATTTTAAAATCTGCTTCTTGGGGCATAAAGCAGTAGTTTTGGGGATACTCCTATAATTCAAAAAAAGATGCCTCATCATTTTATTGCCTGTTGACTGGAATATAGTTGTGCAAGTCTGATATCGCTCTCTACAATTTTAGATGAGTTCATTAAAGTAAGTTATATCACAGAAGACAGTTGACTTTTTAATCAGTATTATGAATCTCCATCTACCTGAAATCACATCTATTAAAATCTCTTTTATTTCACTAATCTTTTATCTCACTAATACTTGAACTCAATGTTCTTCACCAAAAGCCTCATACTACACCAAAGAGAGCTAAATTATTGTTCTAACTCAGGCATAAAACAGGATCAGAGAATGAAGCATAGAGCTCTGTTGACTTGTGAGTCATGCGCATTTTCAAATAAATGGATAATCAAGAGCATCTCTAAGATGCAAGAAGGAAAGGTCAGAGCTTCATTTTAAATGCCCTGAGCCCAAAGACTAAATGTGAAATGTCACAAAATTCATTGCATGTAGTATTTTACCTATTATTTTAGTAACACAAAGGCAACTAATTTCATCTTATGGTTTCTAATATCATGCTGGAAAGGATGCATACTAATCAGAGATAACATTTGCCAGCCAGGACTTTAGAACCAGTTCTGCCTAACTTGATTAGAGGAAGAACTTCTTAAGCAGTCACCATGGCTCCCATCCCTAATCCTGATGGCATTCAGATTGCCCACTAGAAAACAAATACTTGTTTAAAGGTTTTGAGGCCAGGCACAGTGACTCACACCTGTAATTCCAGCAATATGGGAGGCCAAGGCAGGAGGATCAGTCAAGGCCAGGAGTTCAAGACCAGCCGTGGCAATCTAGGGGACCCCATTTCTAAAAAAGATATTGAAAAATTAGCCAGTCTTACTGATACATGCCTGTAGTCCCAGCTATTTACGAGGCTGAGGTAAGAGGAGTGCTTGAGCCGGGATTTTGAGGCTGCAGTCAGCTGTAATTGTGCCACTGCACTCCAGCCTAGGTGGCACAGCAATATTCTGTCTCTAAAACAAAACAAAAAACAAAACAAAACAAAATTAAGAAATAAAAAAGGGAAACTTTTGAGCAGGAGGTGCCTTAAAGTAAGTAAATGTAATTACATTTTAAGCTGCTAATTCTAAAAACATTTTTTGTTTGTTTAAGTATATTCTGGCCTTTGGCCTCTAATTAAAAGATGATCTGAGTATTTTCTTTAATACCACCTGCCCTGAGCTAGACACTGTTCTAACAATTTTATTATTAACTCATTCATACCTAACAACAACCAAATTTGGTAAATACTATTATTACAATCCCTATTTTACAAATGAGGAAATTGCGCTGCGAGGAATTTAAGTAACCTTCCCAAGGCCTCATAGTTAAGAAATGGCAGAGGAGAGTTTGAACCCAAGAAGTCTGGTTCCAGAGCTGGGACCCATGTGCACTCTTTCATGTGCTTTTCACATTACAGGTACAACATATAGTTTATAATATATCATTTATTGTTTGTTCACTGAGGGCCAAATGTTACGCTAAACTCTGTCTGTGGTAGATGTCGTTTTATTCCTATCACCCCCTGAGGTAAATAATGCATTTTGCTGATCCTCATCATAGACTCAAAGAGCCCATATCCTTTGTTCATAGTCACACTGCCAGTGCGTGACAGAGTCGACACCTATTCCAGGTCTAGCTCTGTCCAAAATTCACAATGTAATAGCTCCATTAAAGAGTTTTTCAGGAAAAGGGCCAAGGAATCCCTGGATAAGGTATGAAAGGACAGGACAAACACCCAAGTTTTAGGCTAATTACACTTTTATGATGCTTTCTTAATACATCTTAACAAATAAATAACTCTAGAACAGGAAGGACCTTGAGATGATCTAAGCCCCAGCCGCCTCCTTTTACTGATGAGGACCTGTGGCCCAGAGGGGTTAAAAAAACACTCTGAAAAATCACAGAGATGCAAGGACAGAACCACTCTCCACTCAAGCTCTGTTCCAGAATTCTATGCCACTTTCTTCAGAATGCTGCATCTCAATTCATAGCAATTTACACTATAAGTGGATGCAAGTGTATCTACTTCTAAGATACCTTTGTTATCCCCTGTAGAACTCGGCAAATCTCTCTTCTTTGCTGAAATTGTCTTTTTTAGCTGTATCGTGATTGCTTAAAGGCCACTTTATCCATTCTTATTGAAACACTTTCAATAATTGGACACAGATATTTGTTTACATTGTTTCCTGCTTTCTAATTTATCCTCCTGCATTTCTTTAAAAGCATTCATTTGCAATCTTAGTCCTCTTTAAAGACATTGTTTTATTTGAAAAAAAAAAGATACTATCCTTAAACAAAGGCATATATTAATAAATCCTCCATGCTTTTTGTGATTTTTAATTCAACCCAAAGAAGAAAAGCACTTTTAACTTAAGACAATTGCCCTTTTTATTCCATTTATTGTGTGGCCCAAGTTTATTTCTGTGCCAATTCTGAGTATACCTGAGTCTCTACTTCCTCTGTGTATCCTTTGTGATTCTGAGCTTGTTGGCTCCCTGTTCCAAATCCTTTCTGGGCCATCTGCCATGTTCTTCTGTACCTTGACCCAGGGTTCTTGACTAGGTGGGGAGAGTGGGTATGGGAAGCCACCTGTTCCTTTTCTCTGTGTGGAGATGTTTCTAATCCTTCAGCAGTAAACAGAGACAGCAAACAACAGCAGCACATCTATCCTAGCTGTGCAAAGGCAGATAAATCTCCCAGCCCAACTGCCTGATCACTCACCTGATTTTCTTTCTTAAGATGTAAGAATGTGGTCCCATGCTCCTTCACGGGCAGCTTGCTTTGTTATGAATGTGACAATGGAGTTTAGGATTATAGCCTGGGGAGGCAGAGTTTGTGCCTAGATAGTATTGCACCAACTGATTTCTCAGACATTAAACTGACAGAGACTATTTAGGATTCAGATCCTAGAGAGAAGGACTGAGGTTGGGAAAGAGGGAAGATGGATAAACAGGAGGAATTTCTCAGGGCAAGGGATGTAGTTATGAAGGATTCTAGAGGTTTTGTGGACAGATGATGGTAGACATGTTAGGGGTGGAAAGTATCTGAGTTACCGGGGGCGAATCCATACCGGTCTGCAGCAACCTCAGTTCTTGCCTCCTCAGAAGAATTTGACTGAGGGGCATAAGGCAGAAAAAGAGACCGAGGCAAGTTTCAGAGCAGGAATAGAAGTGTATTAAAAAGCTTTAGAGCAGGAAAGAAAGGAAGGTACACTTGGAAGAGACCCAAGTGGGCACTATGAAGGTCAAGTGCGACGTTTAACCTTGATCCTCGGACTTTATACACTGGCCCACTCCTGACGTTTTGTGCCTCTTTCCCATGATTCTTCCCTCAGAGTGGGCTGCCCGCATGCGCAGTGCGCTCCTTAGCTTGGGAGGTGAGACTGCCAGTGTGTTTAGGAAGTTGTACTCATGCCCATCTGAGGCTTTCTTCGCTTTTCCAGTAGAGTGGCCCCGGAAGGTCATAATCCTCCATTTTGTCTCTTAATGGGCATGCCTGGGCTCACTCGCCCAATATCTGACATTTTATTGGATGCCCTTTTTGCTTCTCCCTGGCACCTGCATTCAATTAACACTTTAATGTAACAGCTGTGGACCATCAGGAGATTGTCTCTCCCTGGCGCCGGCTGCTGAGTTATCACGTTTAGGGAGGCAATGTGGTAACTGAGAAACCATCACCGATGGCTGCCTGACATTGCTGGTGGGTGGGGAAAAAGCCCTCTTCTGCCCTGCTCATGCCTGGCTAACTAACGGTAACAGACAGAAAAGGAAAGAAATGAAGGCGTGATTGCTCAAGAAGGGGGCAGAGTGAGGATGGAGAGCATCGGGTCTCTCTCTGAGGCTGATGAAAATGAAGATCCTATCTGCTTCTGTGTTCAGGATGTACCTGGAAGGCTGACTGGTCCCCCTCAGTGTCTCCCACAATCAGACGGCGGCCTCAGTGGCCGCTTCTCCTTGGGCCTCCCATATACCAGCAACCAGAGAGCAGAGTTGGAGAGTGTGAGAGAGTGGAGAGTGTGAAAAAACCTTTCGCTTTTTTTTTTTTTTTTTTTCCAGTCTTGCTCTGTTGCCCAGGCTGGAGTACAATGGCGTGATCTCGGCTCACTGCAACCTCTGCCTCCTGGGTTCAAGCGATTCTTCTGCCTCCTGCCTCAGCCTCCTGAGTAGCTGGGATTACAGGCACCACACCCAGCTAATTTTTGTATTTTTAGTAGAGATGGGGTTTCTCCATGTGGTCAGGCTGGTCTCGAACTCGTAATCTCAGACGATCCACCCGCCTCAGCCTCCCAAAGTGCTGGGATTACAGGCATGTGCCACCTCACCCGGCCCCCTTTGGCATTTTCTAAGTGAACTTAGACTTGGAAGACTCTGTGTTTTCCATACGTTTCTGACTGCCTAACGGGGGATGGGCAGGGCTGTCAATCAGATGGCATTTGTCAGAGTCACAAATTACCAGCAAAGCGCCTCACAAGAAAAGCCTCGTGTTCCCTCTGCAGAGGTGTCCCCATTTAGGAAACGTGAACTGAAGTAACCTTGCAAGATAAAGTTCTCACGTATCACAGATACTTGATCATTTTCTTCTTTTTAAAACTTCAGAGAATTTTTTTCTCCTTCTTCACATGTTCTTGCCTATTACTAAGGAATTGAGACTTTTGAAATGTCATTGTCAGCATTTTCAGGCTATGATTTTCCTGTCTCATTAACAAAGGCCTCTTGTACTTTCTCTCCCTGCTTTCAGAAAGGTGAGAGCACTTAACTTATTCTTGATGTTCAGGTGAGGCTTCCAACCTCAACCTCCCACTGCTGACTTTCTGAACTTGACCTTGGGAGGGTCTGGAAGCCGGCTTGTCTGTTTAGACAAGCCAGAGATAAGTACCCTTTTGTTGTGCTGCTCTTATCAAGAGCATTTATCTACAAACTGGATAATTTCTCCTGCACTCCTAATTTTTATCTTAAAAGCACCTCTCCCTCACCCTCCAGAACTAGCACACCATATTCACCAAATGACCTTTTTGCTTTAGTCTGGAGCTAAAGTATTTGGAAAGAATACCCATCAACTGGAAACTTAGACTAAAACTAATGTCTGGAATACTTAAGGATAGTAAGAGCTCCCTTTCTTGGATAATTGCTGTGTTGAAGTCAAAGAGATGAAAGTTTAATGTATATTATCTCCCTTAATCCTCACAACACCATGAGGTAGGTAGTCCATTTTAGTGATGAAGAACTGTGGCCCAAAGACTGTCTTTTGCTTACAGTGTCACACAGGTACCATGCGAGGGAGTGATTTGAGTATACAACTCTTTGATTCCAAAACTGCAGAACACGTTGATTCTGCCTCAAGTAGAATGTACTTAAATAGGACTATTAAAAAGGAGGGGATTTCAGTAGTAAAATGTGTCCTTTCCTCACACAGTAATGCCTCCTCTCAGAGGAAAGACATTAAGATATTAATAGGACTGGGTGCAGTGGCTCACACTTGTACTTTCAGCAATTTGGGAGGCCAAGGTGGGAGGATCACCTGGGACCAGGAAGAGTTCGAGACCAGCCTGAGTGACATAGCAAGGTCCCAATTCTGCAAAAAATAAAAAATTAGTCAGGACTGGTGGTGCGTGCCTGTGGTCCTACCTACTCAGGATACTGAGATAGAGGATTGCTTGAGCCCAGGATTTTGAGACTGCAGTGAGCTGTGACTGTGCCACCACACTCCAGCCTGGGTGACAGAGCGAGATCCTGTTTCTATAAATAAATAAATAAATAAATAAATAAGAATTGGCAGGATTTCACTATTTGTTGAATGAGACTGTCAGATTTAAGTGTGACATAAAATAGTGTTGGGAACTCAGTTTCTTCATAGATATTATTGGTATTATATCAATATTTCAAAGATGCCAAGAGTTATGGTTACCAAAGGTTTCCGTTTAAATTCTAAATACTAACTCTTATCCTGTTAGACTTGGTTTGTACGGAAAATGCAGAAGCTGAAGTAAAGGTCCTCTCTCTTTTTTTTTTTTTTGCAGAGACAGGATTTCACCATGTTGCCCAGGCTGGTCTCAAACTCCTGGGCTCCGTGCCCAGCCTGAAGTAAAGGTTTTTACTCCATTTAGGAATGTGTGCTTCCCCTCTTTTCTTTGCCAAATCGCTTGACTTCTAATAACGTCTGGGTGAGTGTGTTTATTGAGTGTGAGTATGCCACAGAAATAACAGGAGAAATGACAAGTAGGATCTGTCAGTATCTACCATGTACTGGGCACTGTGGCATTTCATATGTTCCCTATTAAATTCCACACCAACCCTGCAAGCTAAGTGATGTTGTCCTTATTTTATGGTCCAAGAAACTGAGACTCAGAGAAGTCAAGTAGCTTCTAAGTGTCAGAACTTGACTTCAAACCTAGGGGTATCTGTTGTTAATTAAATAAATAAGGAAGTAAATATAAAATATGGTTCATGAAATATGATGTTAGGTCAGTATTTACACATGATTTTCAGAATGCAAGAGCTATAATATCAGGCAAGATCTTATATACAGTATTTTATTTATTTGGCATAAGGTGGTCATACTTCATTAATTTTTTAAGAGTCCATGACCTTGCTTTCTAATAAAACGCTTTGCTATTAAAGCTCTGGAGACCCTTGTTTAAACTTTAATTAAACAGTTTACTTGAAACATGAGCATAATACTTTAAGCCTGGCAATGAATATTACAAACGGAAAACACCACCACCAAATATGTTGTTATAAACCAGGCTGTTTGTTTTGGGGTGCTGTCGACATTTATAAACCACTTGCTGATAAAAAGAAATACTGTTTTATATGACAACATTGAAATATGTGCAATAGAGATTTCCACTCTTGCTGTCTATTGCCAGTAAATGAAAGCCTCTGTTCATTCATGTTGTGCTTGATAGCTGTGAAAAAATCATTCCTATCCAAACCTCGAGCACACAGGGACAAAATAATTGCCAGTTTCAAGAACAAAAGAGCAGTTTGAAACCATCTGTTTGATAGTGGACTTGTTATATCAAAGAGTTCCTACTGGACAAATTTCTAAATGAGACAAAGGCAGCAGAAGGAGATAGAAAATATGTATTTTATGTTACTGCGTCATTCCAAAATTTGTCACTAGGATTCTGAAAGTAACAAAAGCTGATTTTCTGTCCCCATTTTTTTATGTATGTTCTGTTATAAAAGGAGGCAATTTTACTGTTTCTAGGGTTATTTTAAAAAATTCTCCTCAACTATATTATACATGAGTTTAATAATAAACATGGCAAGAGAAAAAGGCTCAGGCCTGAAGGCATGAGGTCAGAGTTTTAACTCCAATTCTTCATGAAATTTTAAATGTAAGGTATGATTGTGGCCCTCAGACGTCACAAACACTACCATGATACACACTACCCTGGCATCTTCTAGCTTCTTGGACTGTCAAAATTTGTAAGACCTTATGGATTCAGTTTGATTTTTTAAGCCTGTGGATTTTTAAATCAGAGATTCTGTCTGCTAAACTCAGAAAATGATCTGTGAAGCAGAGTTGAGAAACAGTGATATTTTCCACGGTGGTTCCTCTAGTTATCTTGGATTTCACTTGCTGGATATCTGTACTCTTATTCTTGGCGCACTTGATTCCATGGAGTCTAGCAGATGCAATGAAAGAATTACGTTTTGCAGTACACTAAATTTAGGAAATAAGAAGACCTTGAATTAGCACTTGGGTTATATACATATATTTTTCAAATAACATCATGCAAAATAAACAGTGAATAATCTCCCTCTCATCCTTGCCCTTATCCACTCAATTTACCTCTTCTGTAAATAGTTTACTTACACGTTGAGTATCTCTTGTCTGAAATGCTTGGGACCAGAAGTGTTTTGGATTTTGGACTCTATTTTGAGATTTGGGATGCTCAATCTGTATATGCTTTCAAAATTTCTTTATACAGAAACAAGAAAATACAAATATATATTCTTATTTCCCCCTTTTATACAAAAGATAGTATGCAATGCATAGTGTTCTGCACCTTAGCTTAGAGATCTTTTCCACATTCAAATGGCTTGAGTATTCTTCTTTGAAGCTTCATAATGTTGCATTATGTAAGTTACTATAATTTATTTAACCAGTGTTCTGTTGATGGGCATTTAGGTTATTCCCCATCTTTTGCTTTTACAAACATTCTGCAATGAATAATCTTGCATATGTCTTTTGGAGCATGTTCAGATGTATGTGAATGACATATTACTAGATGTACAATCTCTGGATCAAAGGATTACATTTGTAGTTTAGATACAATCACCAAGTTGCCCTCCATGGTGCCTGTAACAATCTACACATTGTGTTATCAAACATTCAGATATGTAACAATCTAATAAATGGGAAGATGATATCAGTTTGGTTTAACCTGCACACCTTTTATGAGTGAATGAAGTTAAGTGTATTTTTATATGCTCACAAGCTGCTTGCTAGTGGGGCACAGTGGTGTGTGCCTGTAGTCCCAGCTACTTGGGAGGCCGAGGTAGGAGAATCTCTTTAAATCTTTTGTCCATTTTTCTGTTGGATTTTTTGTTGTCTTTTTCTTATCTATTTCTAGTTTTGTATATAATAGGAAAATTAACCCTATCTCTAATATGAATTATATATGTTCTTATTTTTTTGAATATTTGGCTTTTGGTTCTGCTTAGGATATTTTGCCGTATGTTTATTTCTATGTAGCTAACTTTCTGAATTTTTTATTTTATTCTAGGCTATAAATAATAGAAAGACTCTTCCTCCAAGATAGCAAAATAATTTTTTCAAATATAGGCACATTTAGTTATATAATAATATATTATTGGTAAAATTATATACCAGATAACATAAAAGATAAATTTGGGTGTATACCAATATGGAAACAGTTTCCACAGTAAAAACATTAGTATAGTATGTGATATGTGTTAAGTAAAATAATGCCCCCAATTTTCCTTCTTTTCAAAATTCAGTTTTATTCATAATTCAGTATAATGTGAGTAATGTAGTATATATAAATATAAAAGAGAAAACTTTGTGCATAATAACATTCAACAAAAATTTAATAGTTTAGTAATTTATGGTATGGAATAAGAGTGATGTCACCGAAACAAATGTCCTGAAATTCAATTATCAAATTTCATAAAAAATAAAATTCAAAAATAAAAAATAATGATAAAGTTATTTAGCACACCGTCCTCCCTTTCATCAAGATTAGAGTTATTTGCTTCTTTTTAATTTTAGACTTTCTGGTTACATGCATTTTAACAGATTATTACCTTTTAAAGTTATTATTATTATTTTACAAGGGCTAGAACTGTTCAAGACAATAGAGAGTATACCTCTCTAGAAGCTACATATTGGAGTTAGAATTTGCTAACTCCAATAGGTAGCTTGCTAATGTTGGTTTTCTTTGCAAATCTCACATACTCGGAATAGAAGAGCATTGTAGTTTAAATGAATCAAATGTAAAGAGAGGCCCGCCAACTGATTGACAAGGCTTACAAGCATTTGAGACATACATACATGGGTCCAGCAGCCCTGGTGTTCACTGCCAGGGACTCTGTATCAGTAAGTGAATCCATTCCCACCGGTCAGTACCCATGCCATACTGGATATTTTGAATATTTCCTCTGCTCCCAGGGGAAGAAAGTACTTTGGTAGCCATGGGTCTAGGATGTGGCTTCAGTTTTTAGGATCAAAAACGCAATTTCTCCAGCTCATTAAGAGTGAACTTTAGGAAATGGATTTTTTGGTATATAAACTTGCTAGATGTTTATTGTTACTCTAGAAATTAAAATTATCTATTTACTATAATAATCATACTTACCAAGAAGCCTGGCACAAAGTAATGCAGTCACATTGGAAAAGAGTTTAGCAGTTCCTCAAATAATTAAACAGAATTATCCTATGACCCAAGAATTCACTCCTAGGTATATGTCAGAGATAATTAAAATGTATGTATGTACACACCACAAAACTTGTATACAACTGTTCATCGTATCATTATTTATAATAGCCAAGAGTGGAAAGAACCCAAATGTCCACCGAATGGATCCATAAAGTATGGTGTAGCCATACAATGAAATATTATTCAGCAACAAAAAGGAATGAAGTACCAATACCTCCTACAGCATGTATGAACTTTGAATACATTATGCCAAGTGAAAGAGGCCAATTCCAAAATCGACATAATGTATGACTGCATTTATATGAATGGTCCATGGCAGGCAAATCTATAGAGACTGAAAGTACTGAGTGGTTGCCGGAGGCTGGGGCAAAGATGAATGGGGAGCGATTACTAATAGTGGTGATGGTTGCACAACTCTGTGAATATCTAAAACCATGGTAGTATGCACTTCTAAAGCATGAATTTTATGGTATTTAATTAATCTGAACATATTATATAAATATATATTTTATATGTATATATGAAATAAGACTATTCTCAGTACCAGTTTCTGAAATACTATTAATGGTTCTTCTTTTGGTTCATATTGTCAACCCAGCAATTTATATAAGAAAAAGAATCATTTCCTAAACTAGATAAATCTGGAATTCTCATTAGGCATAGTTCTCCCTAAATTTAGCAGCAGCAGCAATAAGAACATTACGTTATAGGAGAACCTGAAGCTAAACATGAGGCATGTTCCTGCCTACGCTGTATTTGCATTCTGGTCCAAAGGTAATGAGACCTTTTTCATTGACTCAAATATCCTACATTTCTTATCTCTACTTTAAAACTTCAGATTAGATTAATCCAATAGCAATAATAATAAAATAAAATAGAGGAAAAAGAATATAAATTAGATGTAAGGAGAAAAAAAAAAAGCCAAGGCAAACGCAAGAGTTGGACTCATCACTCAAGTAGCAAAAAGGGACTTACGTTGCCTTCAAGGTCACATGTTTCAGGTCTCTTTTTCTCTAAAACATAAAACTTGTTACAGAGAATTTTCTCATGTTCCATAGTGTATTAGTAAAAAGGCGCATCTAGAATCCAAGTTTCCTGACCCCTAGTCCAATGTTTTTTCTGCCCACAATCATTTATCCTTTCAGATTCTCTTTTTTCTCATGTATAAGATGAGGATAAAAAACCCTTTCCTATGGCTTTCCAATAGGAATTAGTGAGGTAACACATGCAAACACCATGGTGGCTGGCACATTGTTAGACATTGTGTATGGCTATATCACACTTTATGCATCCATTCGGTGGGTATTTGGGTTGTTTCCACTCTTAGCTATTATGAATAACGCAACTATGAACAATTGCATACAGGTTTTATGGTGTGTACATACATACATTTTAATTATCTAAGACATATACCTAGGATCGTATACAATCTACAATAAATATCTGTTGGATGAACAATCAAATGAAGGAGTAAATAAATAAATGCTTTGTTTTCTTCCCTTTCCCTTGGGTGTCAGCTCAAATTTCCTTCCTCCCCAGTATCAAATAAAGAAGATACAGGAAAACGTCTTCCTAGATAGGAAGAAAAATCAGGCTTCGCTTATTCTTTTTTCCCAAATATATTAAATTATTTGTCTAACGTCCCACAGTTATCAAGTGGTTAAGGAAGATTTTACCTGATTTCAATAGCATTAAGTTTACCCCATTAAACTACCATACCTTTCAAGAGGTAGCTATCTTTAGCATATGAGAAGTTTAAATTGTGTGCCTTTTTAGTCAAAGACTAGATATTTTGTACATCATAGACATTTGAGAGTTGGAATAGTTTATATTGTAAATTTGAGCTGGAAAGAAACCAGTGAATCTCGGATACATCTTGTACACCCATTTCTATGTGGAGGATGTAGCTGAAAAAGCATTAATGCTGAAACTTAGCTTCTCCAGCACCTCAACAAATGTACTTGAACACAATGTGTATCTTGTTTTTCCAACCCAATTTGGGTTTCTCAAATTCTAAAAGTAGAAAGTTTACCCGATTAATATGACCACTCAGTGTAGTGCAGAGAGATAGGCTTTGGGAATTACCCAAGATTGGTTCTGAAATATAACCCCCATGACTTATCAAATGTGCGATAGGAAAAGCCGCCTAACCTGTTTGAGGGATATTCCTGTCTCATACAGTCATTGAGAGGATTAAATGATAAAATGTATGTGAAAAATTTAGCAAAGTCCTGGCACATTCTAGGCACCCATAAATTATTAACTCCCTTTCTTATTGCTTCTGTTGAGTATAAGACAAATATAGCATTTTAACCATTTGCGTTTGTTTGCCTCTCTCAGTGTTTTTAAGGCTTTCTCCCATATGTGAGCATCTTGTAGCTTGTCTTACTGAGAGTTCTAGTAGTCTTCCTCTTTGACAGTTGGAACTATAACTCGCGTTGAAACAGAAGCTCTATGAAGATGAGGACTATGGCTTTTTTCCCCTCAAAGACATGGTAGTGCTTGTATCTCTATCGGGTGGCAACTATCTGAATGTTTCTATTTTTTTCCTCTGCAAACCTCATTTTGGTAGTAGCTGCTATGAGTGCCACATTAAGAAGGATTTTGCAGTCATTGGAAAGAGTTTTGTGGTCCAATGTCACCATGGTGCAAAGTTAAATAATGGCATTCATGCCACAAATTAGCCATGGACCCCTGAGGGAAGGGAGTTATGCCAAATTAATCTTTGAAGCCCTGACCTTGTACCAATACCTAATGTAGGTCTTTATATGCAGAAGGTCTTCATTCTGTATTTCTTGACTGTATTAATAAATAAATGTACAGATGAAGTAATCTGTGCCTGAAAGTGATGAATAGCCAGAAAAACTGGACAAAAGTGAAACACAGATCCTTTAAAGACATTATCTGTTAAGTGGATCGGCAAAAATCAAGAGAACAAAGAGGAGAGACTGTCTATGAAATTTTATTTGAAATTTGGTAGATAAAGTATTCCCTCGTTTAGTTACACAGGAACACAGGAGTAAATGACTCATTGTTTCATAATGCCCTTTATCCATAGCATTAATTTCTCCCACTATGATGCAGATCAGTTTTATTTGTTGCATCCATCTTGAAAAGGTTAACTCTGAGCCCACTTTTCGCTATAATAATCCCTCCAGGATACCTCCAAGAACATCTCCTGGAACCATATGGTACTACTTTAGATATGGGATTACGTATGGGAACATAATAGGGCCATTTAAAATTAAAATAACTCTCCAGGAGTGTTGTCCCAATGAGCTATTTGAGATGGTCAACTAAGAAAAATGAGGTGAATGTTTGTTACTGAAAAGACTCTATATAAATAGAATGAAAAAAGAGAGGAAAAAAGGTAGTAGAGAGGATTCCTATCCTTGCCCTTAGATAGGACTTTGGTATTTCACAAAATGGACCATTGTAGATGTTTGGTAAATTGAAGATATCCCTAAATCTAAAGGATCTTCTTTGATGTTGTCTCAGTGGGTGGCTTATGTGACTACATCAGAATTTATTTAGACAATCTTTATATAGGACTGTTTCTCTTATCTTACTTTAATATAGCCAAGAACAATGGTAAGCTGTTTAGATGGATGAGGATTTAGTTTTCTGACATGACAATTATTTTTGGTATAAGTTTAGAATTGAAGTATCTTACATGTATTGAGCTTCCAGGTGCACAAAAGTGCCATCTATAGGTTGGGAATAAATTACATGAATAGCTGTGATTCTCTACTCTTTCAGAATCATACAGTTAAAGAACCTGTAGTCCAGTAATGACCATGTGAAAAACTGGGTCATGAGCATTGAATTCATTATATTAGATGATGGATAGTTAGTGATGGGACAGGAAACCACATATCCCAACACTTGACCAAAGTATATTCAAACTCTTGCTGTAGCTACTGTTATTATGTGAACTCACTCAAATAATTTAGCTTCTCTGAACTTATTTCTTCATCTGTAAAATGATTTTTAAAGAATCATTGATCTTTCATATTTCAAAATTAGAACTGTTCTATAAAGAGCTTAGTATGGTGCCCAGCATGTATCAGGAACTCAATAATGATAGGTATTGTTATTTTATCATCATCATCATTATTATTCTCCATCTAATAAAAACAAAATGTTAACAATTGTATGAGGTTTTAATTCAATATTGTAGTTTAAAGCCATAAGTAATACTTTTCAAAGTTATATAATAATTATACAAAAAATATTGTGGTATGACTGGCATGGGCAACATGGTAAAACCCCATCTCCACAAAAAAATACAAAAATTAGTTGGGTGTGGTGGCTTGAGCCTATAGTCCCAGCTACTTGGGAGGCTGACGTGGGAGGATCGCTTGAGCCCAGGAGGCAGAGGTTGCAGTGAGCCGAGGTCACACCACTGCACTCCAGCCTGGGTGACAGAAGGAGATCTTGTCTCAAAAAAAAAAAAAAAAAAAAAAAAAAGGTGGTAGCCAGCTTCCAAATAGCCACAATGAGCTCTATCTCCTGGTATTTTCTTGTGTAGTCCCCTCCTGCATTATACCAGGGTTGGTCTGTGTGATCCATAGGATATGGCAAAAGTGATAGTATGTGTGGTAGGCAGGATAATAGCTCCCCAAATATGTCCATATCTTAATCCCCACATCCTAAGCCTGTGAATATGTTGAATATCACATTACATGGCAAAACGGATTTTTCCAATGTGACTAAATTAAGAATTTTTGTAATAGGGAGATTATCTTGGATTATCTTTGTGGGCACAATGTAATTCAAAGGATCCTTAAAAGATGGAATAAAGTCAGAGTGAGAGAGATTTAAAAGTGCTATGCTGATGGCTTTGAAGGTAGAGAAAGGAATTACAAGTCAAAAAAAAAAAAATGCAGATGTCCTCTAGAAGCACAAAAAATGCAAGGAGCCTCTGGATTCTCTCCTGAATTCTCTGAAAGGAACACAGTCCTGTCAACACCTTGATTTCAGCACAGTGAAACCCATTCTGGACTTAGGATCTTCAGAACTATAAGATAATATATTCATGCTATTTAAGGTACTAAGTTAGTGCTATTTGTCACAGCAGCAGTAGGAAACGAATACAGTATGTTACTTCCAATATTAGGTCATAAAAGACCGTAGCTTCTATCTTGGGCTCTTTGTTTCTGTCTTTTGCATTGCTCACTCTGGGGAAAGCAAGCTGTAAAGTAATAAGGAAACGCAAGCAACCGAAGGAGAGGCCCCTATGGCAAGGAACTGAAGCCTACTGACACATGAGAGAGCTTGGAAGCGGTTCTTGAGCCCCAGTGGAACTTCAGACGACTACAGCCCTAACTGACAGGTTGACTGCAACTGCGTACAAGATCCTGAACCAGAACCACCCAGCTAAGCTGATCCTGGATTCCTGATGCAACAGAAACTCTAAGATAATATTAATATTTGTTGCTTTAAGCTGCTAAATTTCAAGGTAATCTGCAACACAGCAACAGCTTCCTAATACAATATCCTTGTGTAGTCTCCACCCACACAGAATCAGGCTGGCCTATGTGACAAGTGGAATCCTGCAGAAGTGACAGTATAAGACTTCTTAAGGTAAGTCCTAAAAATTATTGCAGCTTCTGCTTTTAACTCTTGAATCATTCACTCTGGAGAAAAGCAGCTGACATATCATGAGCACACTCAAGCAGCCCTGTAGAGCAAGCAACTTGTCAGTCATGTGAGAGAGTCACGTTGGAAGTATACCCTCCAGCTCAAGTCATGCCCTTGATAATTTCAGCCCTTCAGTCTTCAAATCTTCCAGCTGAGGCCCCAGACCTTATTGAGCAGAGACAAACCCTGCCAACTGTGCTGTCTTTGAATGCTTGACCCACTGAAACTGTGAGATAATAAATAATTATTATCGTTTTCACCCACTTTGTTTTGAGTGATTTGTTATGCAGCAATAACTAATACAAATGCATTAATATTTAGTATCTTCTAATTGCATTTTAGAAAAATATTTTTTCATGTTTATAATGTAAGTATGTTAGTACCTTTTCAAAATGATGATTGACATGTGTATAAAATTATGTCAACACTTCTTTTCCTCTGATCAGAATCTCTGTCAATATTGTATAAAGCAAATATCAGAGAGAATTTGTGAAAACAAACAAAACAGATTAATGTTGCAGGGTATATAGCAGACTGAATACTCGGTAGGAAAGTGGCTTGTGTTTTGGATATATGGCAGCTTTATTTTTTATAGTTACAACAAATAAGGTCAGAAATTTCTCGTTTACAACTAAGCTCAGCTTGCTCATACATCCTTTATTTGGTTGGATGTGGGAAGGGGATGCAGAAAACGAGATTCATTGAACTTGCTGATTAAAGGCAATGTAGTCACTTTCTGCATAACTCTTAACCTCTTGGGAACTCAGTTAGTCCATTCAAACTCCAGACTTCATATCTCGACAACATCACCTCTAACTTGTCCTCCCTTCCATTGTTCTCCCCAGAAAAGGGTTTGGATCTAGGGAGAAGCTTACATAATACGTGTGTGGGTGCCCATCTAATATCTGCATTGGCATGTCATCTTTACTGGCCCTTCTCTAAGCTGGAGCTTCTCCCACCTCATCTTGGGCAGGTCTCTGTCTTGACTATATTGGCTGCTGAAGCACGTAAGGCTGATGTGGCCATAGACTATTCTCTTGCACCCTCAGTTCATGGTCTCCCCCTTTTTCCCACACCCCAAACCCTGTTCTTTCCCTTGTCTCATACTGGGGCTCTAATCCGCTGAAAATTTACCGTATTATAAAGTCACCATGCAACCTCACAATAGCATCCACTCTCTTCCTGAAAACAAGGACCTTCTGGAAGGCACAGAGGCTCTCAATTCTCAGAACTTCTTCACACCTCCAAATAAACTGGAAATTTTCTTATTTGTCTTCTACATACTCGAGCAGAAGGGTACTTTCAGTGGGATGGTCAATTTGTTCAGGGAGGCCTCTCTCCTCCAGCTAGTCTGTCAGAGTGAGGCAGAATTTTATAATACCTTCTTGCTTAAATGAAGAGAGCAGCAACTCCTTGTCTAGCCTGGGAAAATCATTTTTCCATATTTCAGATGTTCTACCTGGCCAATTAAGTATAGCAGGCCTAATTATTAAGTTATTCTGCCACCTTGTAGGTAGAACTAATAACATAGGCAATTTGTACATCCATCCTATATGTATCTGATATGAAACAATGCTGGATAAATGTTTTTAAATGCCTTCTTATTCAAGCCTGCAAGTGTACATAGAATGTTGCTCTATTATATACAGTAAAACATGTCTCCTCATATCTTCAACAAAGCAGCATGCCATACTGCTTTGGCATACTTCGTGGCAGTGTGTAATGTACCAGACAACACGGTGTTTATCACTGAGTTTCTCTTCCTGTCTTTGTTTGCCACTGCTCGTTTCCTAGCAGTATGAAATAACAGTTAAAACCACAGCTTCTAGAGATAGATTATCTTTGATTCAAATTCTGACTCTGCCACTTATTAGCCATGAAGTCTTGGACGTGTTATTTAGCCTTGCTTTGTCATTTCTCATCTGTAAATAAAATGAGGTTGTTGGTAATAGTATCTACCTCACTTAGTTGTAAGAAATTAAATGAAATTATATTAAAATCTTTAGAATGCTGGAAAACACTGAATAGTTGTTCGTTATCACTTTTTCCTTATTTTGTCTTTCCGTTCTGTATTAGTGAGCTCTGGATGCCATCACAAAATACCCCAGGCTTGGTAGCGTCAGCAATACAAATTTATTTCTCACAGTTCCAGAGACTAGGATGTCCAAAATCAAGGTCAGGAAGGTAGGTTTTATTCTGAGGCCTCTTCTCCTGGCTTGTATGGAGGTAGCCACCTTCTCACTGTGTACTCACATGACCTCTTCTCTGTGCACAAGGGAGAGAGAACTCTCTCTGGTGTCTCTATTTATAAGGGCCATGGGGCCCCCCCTCGAGACTTCATCTAAAACAAATCACCTTCCAAAAGCCTCATCTCCAAATACTATCATATTGGGGGTTAAAGGCTTCAACATATAAATTTGGGGAGGTGGGTGGAGCTACAAACATTTAGCCCATAACACATTCCTCTCCCAAAACCCAATTTCTTCCTCTACCTTGACTTCCTATACCTTAAGTCAAAACTAGATCTACTAAGTGGATAGAAACACTCAGTAAATGTTATGTATGCCAAAATACTTGATTCAATGGAATGCTAGGTCACAGGTACATTTTGTTGAAAGGTATCTGGACCAGTCATGCACTTGTACAGACTTAGAAATAAAGAAGACCTAGGCCGGGCGCGGTGGCTCACGCTTGTAATCCCAGCACTTTGGGAGGCCGAGGCGGGTGGATCACGAGGTCAGGAGATCGAGACCACGGTGAAACCCCGTCTCTACTAAAAATACAAAAAATTAGCCGGGCGTGGTGGCGGGCGCCTGTAGTCCCAGCTACTCGGAGGGGCTGAGGCAGGAGAATGGCGTGAACCCGGGAGGCGGAGCTTGCAGTGAGCCGAGATCGCGCCACTGCACTCCAGCCTGGGTGAGAGAGCGAGACTCCGTCTCAAAAAAAAAAAAAAAAAAAAAAAAGAAATAAAGAAGACCTTACAACCATTACCTATTCTACAAATAATGCTGGACAAAAACAGCATGACAAAACTTAGCGGCTAAAAACAATGTGTTTATTGCTCATACATCTGGAATCAGCTGCAGTTCAGAGACTTAGGCTGGGTGATTCTTCTGGCCTCAACTGGCCTCTCCCGTTTGCCTGTGTGTAGACTGACCATTGGTGGGGATCTCATTTTTCTAAGTTTTATCTGGCTTGGAGAATCCAGCTTGTCTTAACAGGTCTCATATACCATGTGTCTCTCACATCCTTCCAGCAGACTAACTCAGCCATGTCCTCTCATGAGATGCAAATACAAGTAAGCTCAGTGCCCTGTCCTGAAAGCAGAGAGCAAAAGGAAACACATTCTACTGGCCAGAGCAAGTCCCAAGAACAATTCAAATTCAAGAGATGGAGAAATAAACTATGCCTTTTCATGGGAGGAATGAGGAATTAGAGCCATTTTGTAATCTGTTGCACCAACAATCCTTTAGTCAGCTCTACCACCCCTCATTTTCTTTTTCAATTAAAACATGACAAATTTTAATTAGAGAGAGTATGGTATATATTGGGGGAGAGAGTTTTATATAATTCATAAATTACCCAAAGGGTGATTTATAAAAACTCTTTCTTCATAAGAATTTTGGTGGTTGTGTGGGGGGTGGTGGGGGCACTGTATTTAGAAAACATATTTAGGAATAGTTCTGAACATAATTTAATTTCTTTTTGTGTGTCTCAAACTGAGAAACTTTTTTATTAAATAGAAACATTTTATGTGTGCTATATATTGCACAGAAAAGAGAATATTAATATAAACTAGAAGGCTGAAAAATATCAAAATCTATTTGCTAAAAATGTATTTACCTTATCTTAGTGTTTACACTTAGCATCCAGTTATGGCCAGGAATGAGGAAATTTGATTTTTGGAAATGAAACAATAATGTGCTGCCACCTTGTGTACAATGCCTGTAATCACCATTATTTGCCATTGGCATCTCTAGAATACTAATCAGAAAAAAATACTGCAATGAAGGGAGACATTTTGTCCTTATGAAAGGCAGAGTTTCTTAATCTTTTTCTTAATCTTTTGTGTGCTCATGGGACTCTTTGACAATGTATGGGCCTTTTTTCATAATAATGTTTTTAAATGCATAAAATAAAACACTAGATTTAGAAATGAAACTATATTGAAATATAGTTATCAAGAGATTTAAAATGAAAAATGTATTAGACTAATCCATGTGTTTAATTAACATGTCAGCAACAAAATATAGTGGTTAATCTAATAACTACTATGATTTTGAGCTGATAGTGTAAACATATTTTGAGACATCTGCAACAACAGTAATATGATATGAAAATGTATGTAACAGGCTGATACTATTGTGGTCTGCTGCCTGTGCTGTATTCATAATTGAAGGAAATGTTTTATTACAGTTAGAAATTAGTGGAGAAAATTGGCCCTTTTTTCCTATCTAAGTTCATGGGCCACTTGAATTCTATCCATAGACCCCTGGAGCTCCAGAGACTCCAAAGTAATCACTCCTGACCCTTAATGTAGATTATATTTGATCACTAAACAAAGAAAAACAACACATCGAAACTATCAAAATCAAATCTTCATGGAAACCCTATGAATCCATGAAAATGTTCTTTGAATAACATATTTTTGAAGAACAAAGCATTAATTTTTCTCTCATAAATATTACTTTTATACACCATAATGTAATGAACTATTGGATATTTCTGATATTTTTATATTATATATTATCAAGTATATGTCAACAAAATATATGTGTCGATGTGCTGTTTTATTTGATTTCTTAAGGAACTGTCTAAATTACCTGGATTTTAGCCCAAGATTTGTCTTCTGATGATTCAGCGATCTTGTACATTTCTTTCTTTTTCCTTCCCTTCTCCTTTTCTTTGTTATCTTTCTTCCTTCTTTCTTCTTTCTCTTTCTCTCCGTCTCTCTTTCTCTCTCTCCCTCCCTCTCTCTCTCCCTCACACATACACACACACACACACACACACTTTATTTTATTATTCTTTCAACAAATATTGAATAAGAGATGAATATGTGCTGACAGGTGTGCTAAGCTTTGGATAGTGGATAGTGCTCTCAGAAGCCTCGCAGTCAGTCATAATATATCATGGCCCAGGGGCAAATGCATCACACAGCCAAAGAAGATTCAGCTTCATTCCCATGGTCCGGGTATGTGTTCAGCTCCATCATAATGGGTCTTAGCTTCCACAAGACCCTCCGGGTCAGAGACAGAACTGACATAGGTTTCTGTCTATTCTCATGTGCTTGAGCTCATACTGTGGGTTACAGCTTGTTCTTGCTCTCCTCCACTTACCATCTCTCTTCCCTTCCCTACTGCCTGCTCTGCAGACTTCAAACTCTTAACATCAGACACAAGGGTGACATGTTTATGGAGACTGCTTTACCAGCTCCCAGCATTGCATAAAATTAAATCCCCGTAGCAAATATCTGATTATTACAGATACGTATATATTTTGTTTTATATATGATATATATTATATATTATATAATTATATACAATTATATATTACTATATAGGATATCCATATCCTAATGTAGTTATTAGACTAACCATTAGAGTTTATTTTATATATAATACACTTATAGTATATTATTAATATAATATATAATTTTATATATAATAGATAATAATATAATTACATATTATATACAATTTTACTTTATATATAATTATATATATAAACAAACTCTAATGGTTAGTCAAATAACTACATTAGGATATATATGTATATTCTAATGGCTCTGCTTCTCTGTCTGAACCCTGACTGATACAAACACTCATCCATATTTATATACTACCTTCTATAATGGCTAATTAATTTCCAATCCTTATCACTTAAGAAACTGATCATTGCACTTAGCCAGTCTACTAAAGGGATAGTCTCTGTGCTGATTCTATCTAGATCCCCCAAGCCCATCCCAGGATTCCTCACGTGCCATATGGCACTTCTGTCCCACAACATCCATGCTGAAAGGTCTTCAGAAACAATAATCTTCGGTTTTCTCAGCCTGAGCCCTGTGTTCTTTTTTTTTTTTTTTTGTCTTGCTCTGTTGTCCAGGCTGGAGTGCAGTGGTGCAATCTCGGCTCACTGCAGCCTCTGCCCCTGGGTTCCAGGGACTCTCCTGCCTCAGCCTCCTAGATAGCTGGGATTATAGGCGCACGTCACCATACCCGGCTAATTTTTGGATTTTTAGTAGAGATGGGGTTTCGCCATGTTGCCTTCTGTTCTTTTACTCTCCTAGTCCAGCATTCTCATGGGCATGATCAACATTCTCCTCAAGCTGCGGAGTTGAGAGGGACATTTGAAAATCTGCAAGAGTCACACTGGAGATGGAGCCACTCACTCTGTGGCCCTTTGACATTCTCCATGTGACACCATTAATCATGGCCTGGTAGCGCAAGCTTAGGAGTGCTCAGGCTCTTTACTGTTTAATTGCTTTATGTCCAGCATCACATGGGTCATACTAGTTCTTGTTGCTAGTCCAGAATTTCCCAAAAACCTGCACACTAGATCAAGTTATATTCATAAAACCCAGTACATAGCTTTAGAACAGTATTCAGTGGAAATATCTGCACAAGGGTATGCTATAGAATGTTAATGGGACATACTGTCTCAGAGTCAGGGCCATTCTCAAATTTACTCATACAGACATCAGGAAAGACTGACCCTTTTATTTTGTGTTATGAATGTATATTATTAAAAAAATAACTTTGTTACTGTAATAGCTCAACTATTACCTCCTATTTGAGGTCTTCCTCAGTTCCTTCAGAGAGAGCTAATGACTTTGTCTGGTATGTAACATCATTTTAATAAAAACCACATTGTATAATGACTGGATGGTTTCCCAGCTCATCCACAAGACTGTAATCCTCTCAAGTCAGAAATCACACTTTCTTCATCTTTGTTTAACTAGTTCCTAGTGTATTGAGTTTTATTAGTTTTGTTGAATGAAAAATAAAGTTATTTTTATTTTATCTCAATTTTCCAGGCTTGGTAAAAATAACTCATTGTTACTTTTATGTGTTACCAAACACCTTGATGAACATTAAGAATCTGTCTAAAGGCCAGGGCATGGTGGCTCACACCTGTAATCTCAGCATTTTGAGAGGCTGAGGCAGGAGGATCGCTTGAGCCCAGGAGTTCAGACAAGCCTGGGCAACGTAGTGAAACCCCATCTCTACAAAAAATAAAAATACCAGCCTGGACAAAATGATGAAACCTCACATTTACAAAAATATACAAAAATTAGCCTGGTATGGTGGCTCACACCAGTAGTCCTAGCTGCTTGGGAGGCTGAGGTGGGAGGATCACCTGAACCCAAGACGTAGAGGCTGCAGTGAGCTGTGATCATGCCACTCCACTCTAGCCTGGGTGACAGAGTGAGACCCTGTCTCAAAAAATAATAGTAAAAATAAATTTTAAAAAAAATAAAGTAAAAAAAAAATTTAAAAAATAGCCAAGAACGGTGGCTCTTGCCTGTTGTCCTAGCTATTCAGGAGGCTGGGGTGGGAGTATTGCTTGAGCCCTCTGAATCAGTGATGTCCGGTAGGACTTTCTGTGATGATGGCTATTATGAATTTGAAATGTGTCTAGTGCAATTAAAAAAGTGAATTTCTAATATTATTTTAATTAATTTAAAAATAAATAGCCAAATATGGCTACAAGATGCCAATTGGTCAGAACCACTCTGGATGCTTGGCATTTTGCAGACACTTCCATAGGGATAGCCTGTGTTTTGACTTTGAGTCTTTAAATGCCACAGACTAAGCTCTATCAACTTCTTCCCTCTGATAGTGTTTTGAACCTAAATTCACCATAAATTAGGGGGAAATGATCTCATGCTGGAACAGATATTGATAAGATAATCTTTTTCTAAAAAATGGCCTTAGAATTTAGTAGCATCATTGATTTTTGGTTTTAATTAATGACATTTAAAATATTTCGCATTACATATTGTATGTTCTGTTCTATTTATCAAAGCATTTAAAAAATTAACTAAAGAACCTAATGAGGTTGGATAAAAGATAAGCTTGTTAGACCAATGTCACCTAGATTATAAACTGATGAGTCTTTTCAAGTTAATTTGTGATCATTAGTGGGGAGACATTTTAGGCAGTATAATGTGTTTTTAATGGAAAATGAACATATTGTTGGACAAATAATCTTCATTTCTCTTGAAAAAACAAACTTTCCTGAGATTACAGAGCCATTCTGTTAAACTAACTACGCACAGTTTACTGAACACATTTGTATAAAACTGTCCATTAAAGATAAGTAACCGGTTCTTAAATCAGTGCCAATTTTGTTTTGGGGGTTATGTGAGAGGGTGTTTTTGCTCTTTTCCTCAAAAATAGGCTACAGAAAAAAAATCTCTATAGAGATGATTAATTCATTCAGAATGTTTGATGTATTTTAAGGGTTTAACCCATAGAAAATACACAACCACAGTAAGAAGGGGATTTCAATTAATAAGATATATAAGAAGAGGATTGTAAAACTGATTGTATAGCTGTAGCTTAATCATACATGTTATCTGCTTGTATTTATCATGGAATCCAGAAGACAAAAGGCAAGTGTATGTTTTTTGAAGTTTAAACTTAAGAGATCCTAATTTAAACCAAGGACCTCAAAAGCACTAGCTAAACCACTAGCCCCACAATAACTAAATTTAGAAATTCACATTTACAGAGAAATTCATCTATTATTTAACTATAAGCTTTTTAGAGTAAAATGAGATCTATTTTCAACAACATCAAACAATACCACAAATGTGAAAACAAACTAATAAGATTCAAAGGAATTGCACAATTAAAAAATACAGACAATAAAATGTGTTCTTTACATAATACTCATGATTTGTGTTTCTATGGTGTTTTTAAGAAGCAGCTTAATGCATCTCTTATACAGACCTGTGTTTGAACCTTATTTCCATAACTTACTCATATCCTTGCAAAGGTGCTGTGCTTTGATTTCTCCATCAGTAAAATGTAGATAATCATCATGACTTTTATATGGAAAGCATTTAGAATATTAAGTACTCCATAAATATTAGCCATTCTCATTAAAGGCAAGGAGTCTCTTCTTTCATTTATTTCTTAAAATGTAAATCTTGATATGTGTGATCTTCTGTAATATCTTTTATTCTCTTTCAAGCATCAGCTATAGGAAGATAAATCGGAGCATTTGCAAGCCTACAGAAAGAGCAGGGGTTAGGCAATTGTAATTGTAAATCAGACTAAAACTCTACTCATTGCCATATAAGTGGCATAAGAACATATGCCAAAATAATTATGAATAATAAATTTAATAGCAGAGTAATCTTTTAGTAGTGAAGGACAGAAGTGATTGCTAATATTATTATATTGTAACTTGAAGTTGCTAGCTAGTGAGATCTTCATTAAAAATCTGAAGTTTTTGTTGTGGCTGTTGTTGAAATAACAAGAGGAAAAGGGGAGAATCTGTATCCTACCCCAGAATTCTAGCAGATGAACCACAGGAAGACAAATTGGTGGTGACAGCTGGAAAGAAGAAAGGTGAGCAGACCAAATCTCTAGGGCCTGCAGGAAGAAAAGATTATACTGAAAGCTGACTCCAGATGAGGAAGGTGACTCAAGTGCTTAACCAGCAGGAGGGCCCATATGTTACCTCACAGCAGGGAGATGAGAAAGATGCCCATTCAGGGATTTGATCAACCCCATGATTATATAATGAATGGAAATACGCACTGGAGTTAGACAGATCTAAGTGTAAATCTTGGCCCAGCCATTTGCTAGCAATGCAATATTAGGCAAGTTTTTTTTTTTTTTAACTCTCTGAGATTTATTTTTATTACTGTAAAATGAAGACAATAATTGTAATTTCTTATAGTTTTGTTGCTTCAAGAAAGACATTTATAAAGTGATTAGCACAATCCCTAGAAGAAAGTAAATTTATTTCTAAATTTTTATTTTTAATTGACCAACAATAACTGTATATATTTATGGGGTACAATGTCATGTTTTGATATATATATACATGTTATGGAATAATTAAATCAAGCTAGTTAACATATCTCACACATACTTGTTTTTGTGTGTGATGTAAACATTTAAAGTCTACTCTCTTAGCAATTGTGAAATACACGTTGCATTATTAACTATAGTCACCATGCTAAGCAATAGATCTCAAAAACTTATTCCTCCTAACAAAAACCTTGTACCCTTTGATCAACATCTCCCTCTTCCTAAGTTTAAAATTATTATTTGAAGCAAATATTATTTGAGGTTGAGGAAAGATCTCTAAGCAACTGTAGCTTAAATAGATATTAAACTATTAACTCCCCACAGAGAATCTGTGAGCTATGAATTGACTAATAGCCCTAGACAGTCATTCATTAAAGATGTTATGCCTTTTATCTTTTTAAAATCTTGGTAGTTTTTCTTAGATTCTCTTCTATTTTGGTTTGTTGACCTTTCTCATGACCTTCTCACCCTGTATTTTCAAATTCAGCTATGATAGGATATGAGGACATAATAAAAATGTCTATGTGCTTCTGAAAATTAGGGCCAACTTCTACCTGATGCCTGATTTAGAAATATCCCTTCTACCTTAGCCACCCAGATACTCTGTGAAAGCCTTCTGCCCTGGGAATGCAGTGCAGACTTCACGTGCCCTGGCTTCCTGCTGTTATGCCTCTAACAAGGACAGATAAGTCATATACAACTACATCCTATATAAATACTTAACAGCAAGTTTGTTTACAGCTTCAAGATAACTAGCAAATAAGAATTCTTCCCCAATAAACAGTTATTTATCACTTACTTTTTAAAAGACCACTATTCTACAAGCTATAAAGAAGACTGTTAAAAAGATCTAGAAAAATCTGATCTTTTAAATGTAATTTAAAACATTAACTCTCTAGTACTGAGAAACAGAAAAAAAAAAGGCTGTAAGTACAATCTTTAGACTGTGCTATTGGGGAACCTGCCCCGATTTTCACATAGGTTCTTTTCTATTTTCCTTCAGTGTCGGCCAGCTTGAGAAATAAAGGGACAGAGTACGAAAGAGAGAAATTTTAAAGCTGGGCATCCAGGGGAGACATCACATGTTGGTAGGTTCTGTGATGCCCCACAAGCCGCAAAAACCAGCAAGTTTTTATTAGGGAGTTTCAAAAGGGGAGGGAGTGTGTGGATAGTTGTGGGTCACAGACATCAAGTACTTTACAAGGTAATAGAATATCACAAGGCAAGTAGAGGCAGGGTGAGATCACGGGACCACAGGACCGGGGCAAAATTAAAATTGCTAATGAATTTTCGGCCACCACTGTCATTGATAACATCTTATCAGGAGACAGGGTTTTGAGATCAACAGTCTGATCAAAATTTATTAGGCAGGAATTTCCTCTTCCTAATAAGCCTGGGAGCACTATCAGAGACTGGAGTCTATTTCACCCCTGCAGTCTCAACCATAAGAGACAGGCGCACCTGGGGAGGCTGTTTATAAGCCTATACCTCCAGGTGCGTATTCTCTTTCCCAGGGATGTTCCATGCTGAGAAAAAGAATTCAGTGATATTTCTCCCATTTGCTTTTGAAAGAAGAGAAATACGGCTCTGTTCTGCCCGGCTTACCGGCAGTCAGAGTTTAAGGTTATCTCTCTTATTCCCTGAACAATTGCTGTTATCCTGTTCTTTTTTAAAGGTGCCCAAATTTCATATTGCTCAAACACACATGCTGTACAATTTATGCAGTTAATGCAATTGTCACATGGTCCTGAGGCGACATACATCCTTCTCAGCTGACAGGATTAAGAGATTAAAGCAAAGACAGGCATAGGAAATCACAAGGGTATTGATTGGGGAAGTGATAAGTGTCCATGAAATCTTTACAATTTATGTTTAGAGATTGCAGTAAAGACAGGCATAAGAAATTATAAAAGTATTAATTTGGGGAACTAATAAATGTCCATGAAATCTTCACAATCCACATTCTTCTGCCATGGCTTCAGCCAGTCCCTCTGTTTGGGGTCCCTGACTTCCCGCAATGCTATGCATCAAAAGACTAAGTTACTACTTAACCTCCGTTGACCTCGATTTCCTCTTTGAGAAATAAAGCAGTTGAACACAACTTGATCTGTTAATTCCCTGCTAAATTAACCAGTGTGTGGTTCTATGACTGTGGTGGACACTTTAGGAGCTAAAGATAGCTTAATTTACAGGTGCGTTTGTCTCTCATAGAATATAAAAATATATTATTTTCAAAGCTAGCAGTGGTAGTTAAAAAAGATACTAAGAAAGACATCCCTTAGAAAGCATATGAGTAAGAACACATAAAATGAAAATTACTCAGGCCAAAGCACCTTGTAATTTTTTTTCTTTTTTTGAGACAGAGTTTCGGTCTTTTACCCCAGGCTGGAGTGCAATGGCGTGATCTCGGTTTACTGCAACCTCTGCCTCCCAGGTTCAAGCAATTCTCCTGTCTCAGCCTCCCGAGTAGCTGGGATTACAGGCACATGTCACCACACCCAGCTAATTTTTGTAGTTTTAGTAGAGACAGGGTTTCACTATGTTGGCCAGGCTGGTCTCGAATTCCTGACCTCAAGTGATCTGCCTACCTTGGACTGCAAAAGTGCTAGGATTACAGGCATGAGCCACCGCGCCCAGCCTATAACATTTTTAAGTCACTTGTTGGCCTGCTTTTCACTCACCAATCAAAAATAATTTCATTAATTCATTTTCACCTAGAAATTTAAGTATTTGTTTCTTCTGATCCATTGTGCACGATCCTCTGGGGGAGCAAAAAGGAATAATTAATTGTAGCCTCCTCAGTTTTTGGTTAAATGTGAGAAAAAGTAATCAGAAAATGGATAAATCTATATTATATTTATATGAGTTTCCTACAGGTGCTGTAACCAAGTACCAAGAGCTTACACCAACAGAAATTTATTGTCTCACAGTTCTAGAGGCTGGAAGTTTGAAATAAAGGTGTCGGCTGGGCCACAACCATTCTGACAGTCTAGAATAGAATCCTTCCTTGCCTCTTCTAGCCTCTCGTGTTTGCTGGTGATCCTGGGCATTCCTGGCTTGTAGATGCATAACTCCAGTCCCATGGCCACCCTCCCTGTGTGTCTTCACATTATCTTCCCTCTGTCCATGTCTATGTCCAAATTTCCCCTTCTTATAAGGACACCAGTCATATTGAATTAAATCCCTCACCTTAACCTGGTTAAATCTGCAAAGACTCTACGTCCAAATAAGGTAACGTTCTGAGGTACTGGGGGTTAGGACTACGAAGTATTTTTTGAAAGGTACACAATTCAATCCATAACAATACCTTTCCCTCCTCCAGAATAAATTCAGTGAGTACACTAGATTGAAAGTTTTGTCAAAGACCAGGAACTGAAATAAATGTCATACAGGACTTTCATCACTTGTATAGGTGATATTGTTTGGTTGTGTTCCAACCCAAATCTCATCTTGAATTGTAGCTCCCATAGTTCCCAGGTGTTGTGGGAGGGAACTGGTGGGAGGTAATTGAATCATGGGGGTGTGTCTTTCCCATGCTGTTCTTGTGAGAGTGAATAAGTCTCACTAGATCTGATGGTTTTATAAAGGGGAGTTCTCCTGCATGCTTTCTCTTGCTTGCCACCAGGTAAGCCATGCCTTTGCTTCTCCTTTGCCTTCCACCATGATCGTGAGTCCTCCCCAGCCATGTGGAACTGATGGCAGTAGTGGGCCATTTGGTGAGGCCACTGCCATCACGCCGGCATCTACAGGGAGGGCATGATAGGAGGCATACAGTCCTACAGTCCCCTTTCTGCAGCGTGCCATCCTGGGGGCCACCATAATGGGGCTGGATCACGTGAGGGCAAAGGGGAGCTCCACACTGCCCCAGAGCACTGGAGCCACATGAGAAGCTTGCATCAACATTGCCCTGCCCCAGACACCAGCTCAGGCCCAGTGAGGACCTGGCGCCCCCACCCCAGGCTGCAAGGGGTTGTGGATGGGTGCCATGCTCCATAGATCTTGGTGGGAGCCAGGGACAAGCAGGGGCCCTGCCCCTTCCAAATTGGTGAGGAGGGAGCTCTCCCAGTGCAACTGCAGCTGCTCAAGCTGTGGCTGCAACGGGCATACCTGTGCTCTTGGGAGCTGAGAGTAGGCAGGATCCCAGCCCTGCATAGCTGCAGCTGCCCCCCAACCCAACTTCCCTGCATGCAGCTGCAGCCCAGTGGCAGACCCAGGGATACCCACACTCTTGGGGCATCTCCAAGTGGGGTTGGGACCAAGCCTGAATGCTGTCACAGCCCAGATGGGTGTGCACATGCTCAGGGCAGTGCTGACATGCCAGCCCCCTGATGCCTCAGCCCCCTTCAGACTTTGGGCACGTAGGAACACAGGAAGAGAAGCTGAGGGGGCACTGAGGATGGCTGGGCACTGGCCTGCAGGTGCCCCTTGGTGCCAGCAGCCTGGGCCCCATGGATGACTGGGGAGGCAGACATGCTCCTGGGTGGAAGGAGGTGGGTCCCCAGTGAAGTCCACCTTCAGGCTAGGATAGGCCTGAAGCCTGGGGCTGGGCTGCCAGTTCTGCAGACCAGAGAGGGAACTCATGGTGCTTTTTCCTGGGCCCACCCATGGCTGTCCCTGGACAAATCAGCCCACACTTCCGCCTCCTCTGAGGCCCCATAAAAGCCCCAGGCTCAGCCAGAGCAGGGCAGAGGATGGAGAGACAATGGGACAACCAGCTGCAGAGAGGAGCTGCCCTCTTCACTGAGAGCTGCAGAGACAATGGGATGACCTGCTGGCAGAGAGGAGCCACCCACTGCAGTTCTCCTCTGAGCGGTTATAATACTCAAGAAAGCTCCTCTTCATCTTGTTCACCTTCCACCCTGTCTGTGTACCTTATTCTTCCTGGAAACAGGACAAGAACGCAAGCAAAGATGCCACCAGCCACAAAGGTTTCCAGGCAGAAAAGCAACATCCCAAAGATCCCGCAATGGAACTGTGAATCCATTAAACCTCTTTCCTTTATAAATTTCCCAATCTTGAGTATGTCTTTATTAGCAGCATGAGAACAGACTAATACAAAAGGCAAGATACAGTTTATTGGAACCACCAGGAAATTTAGAGATATTGATTAAGATGAACTTTTGCCTAGCTGGCTGGGTCAATATCTTTGTAAATGAAGTATTGTAGGAATAAATATTCATATTCATAAAAGTGTGGATTTTTTAGAGCTTACTAGTTTTGAAATACTGTTCTAAATGTTTGACCTATATTAATTAATAATTCCTTTTATTACTCTACAGTATAAGTATTATTGTTATTCTCATTTTACAGTTGAGGAAACTGGGGCACAAAGAGATTAAGTAACTTGATCAAAGCCACACAACTATTAAGAGGCAAAACTAGGATTTGAACCAAGTAGTCTGGCTCAAAAAGCTGTGCTCTTAATTACCATGAAATATCCTTGCATTTACATTCTAGTGGTGAAGCAAAACATATTACCACAATATGACATAAAACAAATAGTCATTTATGCATATCAGAAATCAAAATGTTAATTAGCAAAAGAGAAAAACTGTACAGATTATTTTTTAAAGGCTGGCTAATGTGCTTCGTAATACCAGAAACTTCAACAACTTCAAGGAAAATGTATATTATGAAAAAAAATTCATAGATTTCAAACTTTTTTGCACCAAAACAAACTCATACTAACTTGTCATAACACATCTGAACAGGATTTAGTTTGAGGCACCAAGAGGGTAAGACGTCAGTTTGAAAAGAGCCCCTTTCAGAGCAACATGAATTCTGTTGAAACTGAAGTAAGAACAAACATCACACGATGAAGCTTGGGTGGAAGAATGGTGAAATCATTGATGATTTATAAAAAAGTTTATGGCCGGCTGCGATGGCTCACACCTGTAATCCCAGCACTTTGGGAGGCCAAGGTGGGAGGATCACCTGAGATCAGGAGTTCAAGACCAGCCTGACCAATATTGTGAAACCCCATCTCTACTAAAAACACAAAAATTGCCTGGCATGGTGGCGGGTGCCTGTAGTCCCACCTACTCAGGAAGCTGAGACAGGAGAATTGCTTGAACCCGGGAGGTGGAGGTTGCAGTGAGCCGACATCATGCCACTGCACTCCAGCCTGGGTGACAGCGAGACTCTGTCTCAAAAAAAAAAAATAGTTTATGGGAACAATGGCCTAAAGAAATCAGCAGTTTACAAATGGATAACTGGTTTTAAGAAGGGACGAGACAATGTTGAAGATGAACCCCACAGTGGCAAACCATCCACAATAATTTGTCAGGAAAAAATTAATCTTGTTCATGCTGTAACTGAAGAGAATCGATTATTAACAGCAGAAACAACAGACAATACTGTCGACATCTTAACTGGTTCAGCTTACACAGTTCTGACTGAAAATTAAAGCTGAGCAAACTTTCCACTCAACGGATGCCAAAACTGTTGTGCTTAGGTCAGCTGCAGACAAGGGCAGAGCTTTCAAGGGAAATTTAAAGTGAGATCAAAATCCTGACACATTTTTTAAAAGAACTGTAACAGGAGATAGAACATGACTGAAGACAAAGCACAATCAAAGTGTGGCTACCAAGAGGTGCAAGTGGTCCAGTCAAAGCAAAACCGGTCCAGAGCAAAGGTGATGGTAATCATTTCTCAGGATGCTCAAGGCATTTTTCTTTTTGACTTTCCAGATGGCTAGTGAACAATACCATCTGCTTATTATGAGAGTGTGTTGAGAAAATTAGTCAGTTTTAGCATTTTCGCAGAAAAAATGCCCAGGAAATCCTCACAACAGTCCTTCTCCACCACAACAATGCTCCAGCTCATTCATCTCATCAAACAATAACAATTTTGCAAGATTTTCACCGAGAAATTATTAGGCATCCATCTTACAGTCCTGATTTGGCTTCTTATGACTTCTTTTTGTTTTTTAATCTTGAAAAATCTCTAAAGGGCACATGTCTTTCTTTAGTTAATTATGTCAAAAGATTCCACTAAATGGTTAAATTCTTGCATCCTCCAATTCTTTATGAATGGGCTTAATGGCTGGTATCACTTATAAAAGTGTCTTAAACTTAAATGGAGTTTATGTTGAGAAATAGAGTTTCCATTTTTTATTTTTATCTTTTAATTCTTTTTTTTTTCGCAAGCTTGTTGAAGTCCCCTCAGACATCCTATTTCTTATGGCTCTTTAAGCAAGTTTTATTAAGAAAAGAAAAACAAGTCTGACCAACTTTTTACATGAAAGAGATTAAAAGATCATTGCATTATGCAAAAACTGACAAATGGGACCTAATTAAACTAAAGAGCTTCTGCACAGAAAAAGAGTTTACTATTAACAGAGTAAACAGACAACCTACAGAATGAGAGAAAATATTTGTAAACTGATTCTGACAATCTGACAAAGGTCTAATGTCCAGAATCTATAAAGAACTTACACAAATTAATAAGCAAAAAACAAACAACCCCATTAAAAAGTGGGCAAAGGACATGAACAGACACTTTTCAAAAGAAAGCATACACACGACCAACAAGCATATGAAAAATGCTCAATATCACTATTATTAGAGAAATGAAAATCAAAACCACAATGAGATACCATTTCACAAAAGTCAGAATGGCTATTATTAAAAAGTCAAAAAACAACAGATGCAGGCAAGGTTGCAGAGAAAAGGAAATGCTTATACACCGCTGATGGGAATGTAAATTAGTTCAGTCATTGTGGAAAGCAGTTTGTTGATTTCTCAACACACTCAGAACAGAATTACCATTTGATCCAGCAATCACATTATTAGGAATACACCCAGAGGAATACAAATCATTCTACCATAAAGACACATGCACATGTATGTTCACTGCAGCACTATTTACAAGAGCAAAGGCATAGAATCAACCTAATTGTCCATCAGTGGTAGACTGGATAAAGCAAATGTGGCACATATACACTATGGAATACTATGCAGTCATAAAAAAGAACAAGATCATGTCCTTCACAGCAACATGAATGGAACTGGAGGTGATTGTCTTAAGTGAACTAACATAGGAACAGAAAACAAAATACTGCATGTTCTCATTTATAAGTGGGAGCCAAACATTAAGTACATGTGAACACAAAGAAGGGAACAACAGACACTGGGGCCTACTTGAGGGTGGAAGGTAGGAGGAGGGTGAGGATTGAAAAATGACCTAATATGTACTATGCTTAGTACCTGGGTGATGAAGTAATCTGTACACCAAACTCCATGATGCACAGTTTACCTATATAACAAACCTGAGCATGTACCTCTGAACCTAAAATAAAAGTTAAAAAAAAAATCACTACATTATGAAATGATGCTAACTAGAAATAAGATGTTGAGCACATGGGAAATTGGCCAATAAACTATTAATATTTTAGTGTAAGCTTATTGTATTAATCTGTTCTCATGCTGCTATGAAGAAATACCCAAGACTGGGTAATTTATAAAGAAAAGAGGCTTAATTGACTCACAGTTCCACATTGCTGGGGAGGCCTCAGGAAACTTATAATCGTGGTGGAAGGCACCTCTTCACAGAGCATCAGGAGAGAGAATGAGTGCCAAACGATGGGGGAAGCCCCTTATAAAACTCAGATCTTGTGAGAACTCACTATCACAAGAACAGCATGGGGGAAACCACCCCAATGATTCAATTATCTCCACCTGGTCCCGCCCTTGACATGTGGGGATTATTAGAATTCAAGGTGAGACTTGGGTGAGGACACAGAGCCAAACCATATCGGTTATCTAAACATAATTTTTAGAGACTGTCTATTTAACTGTAAATATAAACTGTATTCTTCAAATAGGAAAATGTAAAATGCATGTCTTAATGATAAAGAAATGTGCTTCCTACAAGTACTAAGTAATTTATTCTTCTTTAGAGGACTTTTGTTATCTTAGAGAATACAATTCTTTTGGCCAAAGGTTTCTAACTAGCCCTCTTAGTAAAATTAAATTATTTTGTAAACCAAAACTGTTAGTTGCTTATAACATGTAGGCACAATAAAATGTAAATATTACCATTTATTGATTTGCATATTTCTTTTAAATGGCCTTAAAATTATGCATCAATATATGCTCAGTGCTAAAAAAGAATTATTAGATTTTTAAATTGCAATTGCAACTTTGTTCTTTTAGCTTGCTTAAAATTTCTAATTGGGTCATTATTTTAAAACTAAACAAAATATGTTAAGATATATAAAAAGCCTTGGCACAGATGTCTATGATGTTAGAGCCCATTTTTTGCTAATATGCCTAAAGGTTATATTTGTGAGTGAACTGAGAGTTCCAAGTGCACTGATGACATATGTTCTTGTAATTAACAATTTACATCTGGTTTCCTGATCCTGTTTTGTACACAGTGCATTGGCAAACTGCTGTGTTTTAATTCATGACCCATTTAGATTAAATTTAATTGCACTTATCTTTTAATTTCATTTTTTATTCTATGGTAAGTGGTATATTATTTTTCACAGTTATGATTTTTTTTAGAAATGTTTTATAAGCAACTATAATTTTTGTTAAAAATGTAATATTCAGAAATGGAAGGCAGTTCAATTTTGCATGCAGTAGCAATGCTATAGGCAAAGAAAGAATGCTTTCAATGACCATGCTTTTTGAAGGTATTAGGACATTACTGACAAATATTTTTAGGAACTGAAATAGGTCAAGGTCACCAAACTGGTCATAATATTTTTCTAATTGAATGCACATAATAAGATATATTTTTACAGAAACCATATTTTAAGCCTACAAATGCTTTCTGAATTAAATTCTAAAGAAAATACTTAATATTATACTCTTCAGATTTCTTTTAATAGCTCATTATAAATATTTTATTATTACATTGCTGAAAGTGCTGTAAAATGAAACTGACTAGTGTGACGTTAATACATATCCAGTTAAGCCAGTTAGTGATTTCCTGAGCAAAATAGCTTCATTACTTGATCCCAAACAAGTATCATTTCATTTCATATTAGAAAAAAACTTTGTTTCGTTAAAGACATGTTATAATCATATTAATCTTGATTTATTATGCAAGCCTTTCTATAGATAAAACAAACATTTTTTTCTTCAAAAATGATACCTTTGGTCATAAGGTTTCTGTCAACTAGAAATATAAAAAGTTCAGGTTGTAAAAACAAAATATGGTAGCTTGTCTTGACATAATTTGAGGTTTGGGGTCTTTCATTTTTCTACATCTGGTACTAGATTAGTCTAAAAACATGAACTGAAATACATTTTAAAGTAGCGTTGGATGGGAGTCAGGGGAGAAGAGAGGCTGTTGTTTTGGTTTTCATAAGTGAGAGACTTAATTAACGACATTACTGCCATTGGCAGTTTAGCATTTTCAGCTAAGTCGTTTTGGAATAGATTGCCAGTATGCAAAAAGTTTTCACTAACATGGGTAAATCCAAAGCACCGTAAGTTTGAAATAAAACTGAACACTTTAAAAAAACTACTTCTAATAACTACTTTTCCACATTTAAGGCTGGAAAACAGCAATATGAGACCAGTGTGATGTTTGAGTCCAGGTTTGAGCAAAGATCTCATCCAGATGTTCAGAAAACTTTCTGAGTTCATTGTCATCATCATCTATTTTTGATGAGTTGGTGACAAGAACAAAATATTATTCTCTCCTCTTCACTTTTCCTTTTTTGCTTAAAAATTTGTCCATTCCAAGAACTATGAACTTATATTTAGAGGCAATAGTTATTAAGTGTTGGCCATTGCGATCACATTGTTTAGCAAATAGAGGGTGCAGTGGTGAAAAAAAATCACAAAATCTTGTCCTGCCACTGTGTGACCTGAAGAAGGTTATTCAACCTCTTTAAGCCTTACTTTACCCACCATTAAAATTAGGACAATAATGGTATCTACTTTACTGAATTATTGTGAAGATTAAATGAGCTATGTAAAGAGTATGAATTAAAGCATAAAGTTCTTATATATTTTCTCATTTAAATGTTAATCTCATTTTATTTCAGATTATTATGTATAAAGATGCAAAATGAAATTCATTCACTTTATTAGGCATGCAGTGGAAAACCAGAACAGTTCTTGCTCTAAGTCTCCTCACAATTTGTATTTGATTCTTTAACTCTGAAACTGAGTCCACAGAATAGAAAAAGTTTATTCTGATTCAGGCTCTGTCCCTTTTTAGCTTTGTCCTGACCTTAGCTGGTAACTACCAGCTCTCTCTCCCTGTGTTAAGTAAGACTTTATAACCTTTGTCTGTACTTTCAGCTTGGATTCTTTTTTAGCAAACTGTCTCTTTAAAGAAGGATTTGAGAAACAATAGCGGAGTTTTACACTTACGATAAAATGTAAATAAATGTAAACTGTAAATTTTGTTTATTTAGAGACTCAGAAGTGAAAAATTAAAGTACAAGCCTAAAAAGTAACAAATAGCATGGCCAATTTCACTTGCCATGCCAATCTATAAGACTATATCCTGTTGGGAGCCTAAAATAGGAGACAGATGGGAGTCTGCTGCTCCTAAGCCTAAGGCCCCACGTGCCTCTCACAGTAAAAGGCTCCTCATCAAAATGACTGTGATTCTAACATTTAAAGTACTTTTCTTTCCATATTATATGGGTTTAAGATTAATTCAGTCAAATGAAATTTTCACCTTACGAGCTGATATTAGAATCTAACTTCCACTTCAAGTTTAAAATGATGATTGACCATATATGTTTATCTTCTCTCCCCATCCTCCAAATCTTTCTGAAATGGAAGGAAAGAAATTTTTAAAAATTATTAACTCACAAGGACAAAATGAAGGGTAGGGGAGACTACAGGAAACAACATTTCAACAAATTCTCAGAAAATGAAAAGGAGATGGAGCAGAAGTAATGAATTTAACAGAGTGGAAGAAGTGGCAACCTGAAAACCTAGAGGAGTTTACTCCAGAGAAGAAGTGAGCACTTTCGCCCTGTGCCCAGAGAGGCACAGCTACTTCAGATTGTGAAGTACTTCAGGTGTGAAGTCAGGATCTGAAAATGGAAAACTGACCAAAAAATTGTATACAAAATGCTTGATGGGCCAGTGTGATGATTAATTGTCATCGCACTTGTCCGGCATAAGGAATACCTGGAAACCTCTTAAAGCACGATCTTGGTGTGTGTCTCTGCGGTGTTTTCCAAGGAGATTAGCATGTGAGTCCTGAGTGGACCAGGTGGAGAAGATCCACCCTTAGTGTGAGCAGACATCATCCAATTGGCTGGGGTCCAGAAGAGAACAAACACAGAGCAGGTGAATGTGTCTTTCAAGCTCCTGGAGCTGAGATACACTCCTCCTCTTCTTGGATGTCAGAAACCCAGGCTCCCTGGCCCTTAGACTCCAGGACTTAACACCAGCTGCCCCTCACCCCAGGTTCTCAGATCTTTGGCCTTGGACTGAGAGTTACACCACCAGCGGCCCTGATGTTGAGACCTTCACACTTGGACTGAGTCATGCCCCCGGCATCCTGTGGGCCCCAATTTTCAGACAGCCTGTCTTGGGGATTTTTCAGCCTCCATAATCACATGAGCCAATTCCCCTAACAAATCCCCTCTCATATATCTATATGTATTTACATGTATATTCTATTGGTTCTGTCTCTGTGGAACCCTGACTAACACAGCTAGGTTTCCTATCCTACCCCAGGCAAGGAAGCAGCTACCCCTCTTTCCTCCCAGCAACCACCTATCCCTTCATCTCTCCTCAAACACTTATTCTCTGGAGAAGATGAATGAAGAAGTTCCAGGTTTAAGGATGCTGTGGAGAGCTGAGGAGATGAGGGATTTCAAGTAGGAGCATCAAGTGAAAATGAGCACACTGAACTGTGGGAGCCTAGGTATCTTTGATTTTTTTTTCATATTTTCCTAGGTTTTAAAAATAATAATAATCTATGAAAAGAACTTGATCCCAAAGCAGAATGCAAAATGACTATACAGTACAGCACTAAGATGAAAACTTGTATCAAATCATCCTTGTTAATGATGAAAATTACCCTTTATTGAGTGGTTACTATGTGCTAAGCACTTTACGTAGATTTTTTATTTAATTCTCCTAAGTAGGTATTACTATTTCTATTTTCATAGATAAGAAAACTAAAGAGAGACTGTAACTTGCCACATGTCATACAGCCAGTCAGTGATCAAACCAAGGATTATTTTTTGTTTTGTTTTTTGTTTATGAGGCAGAGTCTTGTTCTGTTGCCCAGACTGGAGTGCAGTGGCATGATCACGGCTCACTGTAGCCTCGACATCCTGGGCTCAAGCCATCCTCCAGCCTTTGCCTCCCAAGTAGCCAGGACTACAGGCACGTGCCACCCCACCTGACTAATTTTTAAATTGTTTTGTAGAGCCGAGGTCTCATTTTGATGCCCAGGCTGGTCTGGGACTCCTGGGCTGAAGCAATCCTCTCTCCTCAGCCTCTCCAAGTGATGGGATTACAGGCATGAGCCACCATACCCATGCAAGATGTTCTTAAATACTATACTTTGTTCCACTCCTGGTCCTGATCTTGAGTCCCAATTCTAGCAATTAGGATTTTCTGCCATGTTTAACACCCAAATTTTGATTTCTTTTCTAAATCTGTGAACAGTAGTCTTATATTGCCCCTGTACATAAATTTTGTCTTAATAACCTTGTAAAACTTGCAATCCCTCTAGGGCTAGAATCTAGCTTTTTAACTCTGTAGTATAGTTAGACTCCATTAGAGACTCCATAAGTCACATAAAGGGGCAGGTAGAAAAAAAAATAGCTTCATTTTTATATTTAATTTTTTTAGAGACAAGGTCTCATTCTGTCACCCAGTCTGGAGTGCAGTAGGTGTGATCATAGCTCATTGCAGCCTTGATCAAGCAATCCTCCTATCTCTGCCTCCCAAGTAGGTAGGACTACAGGTGCATGTCACCACACGTGGCTAATTTTTAAAAATTGTTTTTGTAGAGACAGGGTCTCACTATGTTGCCTAAGCTGGTCTCAAACTCCTGGCCTCCCAAACTGTTGGCCTCCCAAAGTGTTGGGATTACAGGTATGAGCCACTGGGCCCAGTCCAGATGGCTTTTAGAACGGGATTCTGTGTTGGCAAGAATTGGATTCAGCTACTTTGAGCTCCAAAGTGGGGGCAAAATATTTCAATTTCAACACAAAATGTAACACCCAGAAAGTCAAATGAGACTGAACTGAGGCATATCAGAAGTAGCCTGGAGTAGCCTTTCTCAGTCTTTTTACCCTGGAGGAATTCTTGAAATAATTTTCCAGTATCAGGAAATCCTTACATAAATGTTCTTAATATCTGCTAATCACAGAATATTACTGTGATCATAAGTAATAGATATAATAATCCAATAATTGTCAATCCTTTTTTGAGAAACAAATTATCTTTTTCTGTGGATACCTTATTAGCTTAGTCTTTCTGTGTGCTTCTCCTTCACCATAAAAGACATCAATCCTAACATAAATTGGTACGATAGGTAAAGAAAACTTAGCTTCCCTTTTATGTTTATTTACTACTTGATTTTTAAACCATATCCAATGGTTAGTCCAAGTTATCCAAGAAACCAAGATTGGATTTAAACAGGTAAGGATTTTATTAAGGGAAATATCTTACAGAGAAAACACAAGGGAGGCTGGAGGCCTGGGAGAGCCATCAGACCACGAAGCATGTAGGACTCCGAGTGAGGGAAGAAGGAAGAAAGGTGGGGTGTTGAGTAGCCTCGACTGCCATGACGTCTGAGTAAGGGTTAGCAAGGCTATCAGGGAGCCAAAGTCAGCCGTCACAGGGGTCTAATGACGTGCAGAAATGGCCTGTCATAGCATTCCTCCTGTACTCAGTCACCAGCCAGGAGCAGTCCCTGGGAAGCATGGCCTTAGCACCAGCCCCACAATGGAGTGCAGAGCACAGCAGCGGGGCTGAGTTCCCTATAGGTGGAGGTCTGCAAGCTGCATTCTTATGGCCTCTGCATCTCAGAAAGCCTAAAGGTTTGCCATCAAGTCCTACTTTACAAGTAGCTGAGAAGGTATGCTGTGTGCTATATGGTAGATTAAGGTTTGTTTCCCCTATTTAAAACTAAAAATGACTTTTTCCCCAAACTGTCTTGAAAAAAAAAAGTTGTTTAGCTTACATTTCTTGAAAGTATTATTTTACTTTCTTTTTCATAAGTTATTAAAAAACATATAAGGCAAACATAATAAATTTCTGTTAACTAGCAGGTTTAAGCCAAAAAGTTGTAATTTACTTTTTCTAAAGGTAGGCTTGATTGATTTAATTTGAATAAAAGTTACGTTGATGGAGGAGAACAACACAGGCTGGGACCTGTCGGGGGAGAGGGGAGGGACAGCATCAGGAAAAACAGCTAATGGGTGCTGGGCCTAATACCTGGGGGACGGGCTGATCTGTGCAGCAAACCATCATGGCACACTTTTACCTATGTAACAAACTTGCACATCCTGCACATGTACCCCAGAAGTTAAAATAAAAGTTGATTTAAAAAAAAGGTTATGTTGATTTAGTTAATGTTATTTACAACATGAAAATTAGACAATGCAATTAGTACAACTATTAAAACCATAAGCCACAGAATATGAATAAAAGTATATCCTAAGACACACTTTTTAATAAAGCTTTCAAAAAATTATTTTCTTCCTGAGTAACATGATTAAGCTCAAGTATAAGGCTAGGAGTTATGATCATAATTATTATATATGTGTTGAATTTTTATATCTCCTGTATATACCTATGCATAAAATTTGTTACTTTTGAAATTAGAAATAAAGAACAAAGTAACTTGAAACTTGTGCTATTTTTCTGCTGTACAATAATACAATTCTGGATCAAACTTGAGATAAACACACATGGATGACATTTCATCTAAAATGAGTTTATATTTTTCCTTGCTCATGATGATTGTTAAACAAGTCAAACTTGTTCACATATGTAACGAATTGAAAAAAATGCAGCAGAATGTTTATTGCTTTCCTGTGACTAGCAGGATACTCTTCATTCACAGAAATCCAGAAGTTGTCTAGGAGCAGATCAGTAAGCGTTATCTTGATTGCATGATCGGATGGCAGCTTACTAAGTTATTTTTCCTCTTTCAAAGTCAGGTTCTCAGACTGTAGAGTAGTAGTAGAAGATTCAGAGAAAAGGTTTTTCACCTTTGTGTTGAAAGAAAAAATACTGTGCCATTTTGTTCTGTGGTTCTTCAAGGTGGCTTTCTATAAAATTTAACTCTTACTAATATCTTTCCTCATTCTTAAACCCTAGTAGCAGTGGGAAAATTTTAAAATTTGCCATTGCAATATAATTTTTCTAAAAATTCAGATTCATATAAATCAAAGAATCCTGTCACTTGAAATCATACTACTTTCTCCAAGGTCTTATAGATACTCATTCAACTGGTTCATGTGATGAAAAATATTTGCTAAGTAGTTCATTGCTGTAGCCACCACCTTCTTATTCAAAATACTCAGCAAAAGCTGGCCTACCTCGAAAATACTCATGCAATCCAATCCACCTGTTAGCTAAAGCATACTGTTGCAAATCCTTCCTCTGCTAAGCCACAGATTTCTATATGTAGCAGGAGATGTATGTAATCTTTGTCCAAATAATAACACAATTTTTAAAACATTACGGCGTGAATTGGTCTTTATTTAACAAAGCCAACCATTTTGTAGTATCATTCAGAACTTTTATCACTTCATCTACAGAGGTATCTCTCTGTGAAGAAAGCAATATGTTGTGACAACCTCAGATCCAAGAAATTCAACAAACCCAGGCACAAGCAACATGAAGAAAATTACAGCAAGGCACAAATCAAATTTCCCCAAACTAATGAAAAAGAGAGGATCCTAGGAACCAGAGAAGAAAGCCTCGTTACATATACAGGAACAAAGGTGAGAATGACTTCAGATTTCTCATCATAAAGAATGCATTTGAGAACTAGAACAAATTATTACAGTTCTGTCCTGGTTGAGAAATGACACGTGTTTTGGAAATTCATGTGTCAAGAGCAAATGATAAAGAACAAGACTCCCAGGTGTCTATGATATTCTTCCTGTTATCATTCCTTAATTCCCTAAGTATCCTGTGGCTTTCCTTGAAACTAGGCAGAGAGCTTCCCTCAGGTCTTTATATTCCCATTGCCAATATGTGTTCAAAAAAAAAAAGAACACTACTGGGGGGAAGCTGTCACTAGAAAACGAGAAAGACCATTATCATTCCCCTTTACTTTTATGCTACCTGTGGATTTTTATACTCACATTGTAAAATATCTATCAAGTGCAAATACACTTAATAGTTCTAATAGACATAAGTGGAAGAAGTAGAAAGTTCACATGTATGTTAGATATCCAGTTTATCCCTTACATTTTAATAGTCCTCAATGAATAAGCTAATTCAGATAATGAAATATTTCTTTATAGTTATATAAGAGAATCATAAAGTCATTATCCCAGTTTGATTACACAAAATGTGAGAAATTACTACATTGTGTGTTTGTGTGTGTTTATGCAATACTATTTACTATGCGCTAAGCATTGTTCTAAGCACTTTACATATACGAATTCGCTTAATCCGCATACCAATCCTGTGAGGCAGGTCTTACGATTCTCCTCATTGTATAAGTGAGGAAACAGAGACGGAGGGTAAGATCACATGACCAGTGTGTGACAGAGCGAGAATTCCAACCCAGGCAGTCAGAATCCACAGTCCATGTTCTTTACCACCTCACTATTTTGCCTTTCCACAACACAGTGTTAAATAGGGACAGAACACTGTGAAAACTAAGTTTAGGATGCTAGCCAAGCAGGAGAAAAACCAAAGTGGCCCCTTGCCAATCAGATGTTGTTTTGTTGCATCTGAAGCAACAAGACTTCTAGACATCTTTTTGTGGGAGTTTTAGTACAATCCCATTTTCCCAGGCCCTGGTTTTGTAACCTCGAATAGCCAAAGGGGGAAAAATAGATTAGCTAAAAGAATTATATTGTTGCCTTTGTGTTTGTGTTAATATAAGATGTGTGTGTTTGTGTCTTTGTTTTTAACAGAAGTTTAAAAAGTAAATAATTTTGAAAATAGAAAAAAGCTTATAGAAGAAGGATATAAAGAAAATATTTTTGTATAACTGTACAGTGTGCTTATGTTTTAAGCTAAGTGTTATTACAAAGGAGTCAAAGATTTTTTAAGTTAAAAAGCTTATAAAGTAAAAAAGTTACAGTAAGCTAAGCTGAATTTATTCTTAGAGAAAAAGAATAAATTTGTTTTATAAATTTAGCGTAGCCTAAGTGTGCAGTGTTTATAAAGTGTACAGTAATGTCCTAGGCCTTCCCATTCACTCACCACTCACTTATCGAATAACCCAGCAACTTCCAATCCCGCAAGCTCCATTCACGGTAAGTGTCCTATACAGGTGTACCATTTTTGTTTACCTTTTATATTGTATTTTTACTGTACTTTCGTTATATTTAGATACACAAACACTGACTCTTGTATTACAATAGTAACAAGCTGTGCAGGTTTGTAACCTAGGAGCCATAGGCTACACCACATAGCCTAGGTGTGTAGTAGGCTATACCATCTAGGTTTGTGTATGATGTTCACACAACGACAAAATTACTAACGACACATTTCTCAGAACATATTCCCATCATTAAGTGATGCCCTAAGGTAGGAGATTAAGGTCTGGAGGCAGGGAACCTAAGGCCAATTCACACTGACTTCCTAGAACTAAATCAAAAGGAAAACCCCAACTTTCCATGCCCAAGTAACAAAAAGACCAGAGGCTACTCCCTTTCCACGGCCACCTTTTCTGTGTGGCAGATGAAAAACTGAAAGTATCTCTGATTGGTCCCCTCCCACAACCAATCAGGCTGGTCGTGGGCCAAGTCTTCTTTTGCACAGGAGTATAATTTGTAACTTTGTAACTTCACTTCAGCTTCTGATTGGTCACTTTCTGCAACTAATCAGACTGATCATGGGCCACTACTTTATTTACATATGGAGTACACCAAGTAACCAATGGGAAACCTCTAGAGGGTAGTTAATCCCCAGAAAATTCTGTAACCAGGCCCTTGAGCCCCTTGCTCGGGCCCACTCCCACCCTGTGGAGTGTGCTTTCATTTTCAATAAGTCTCTGCTTTTGTTGCTTCATTCTTTCCTTGCTTTGTTTGCAAGTTTTGTCCAATTCTTTGTTCAAAATGCCAAGAACCTGAGCACAATAACTAGAGTTGAGAAATACTACTTTTAATTATATAATTATGCTGTTATTTTTCTAATTTGAAAAATGCATTGACTTGTTTTTTAGAGAACTATAATGGGCAGAGTTGTTTCTGTAAAAATTGCATTGTACTTTTTCGCATTGTACTTTTTCAAAAATTATGTGACGTTGAAATACATTCAAAGTAATTGGATACAATAAATGCTTAACCTTTTGCACTACAAAGTCAAGAAGATGAATTATGTGTCTATGGATCTATGAACTCTAATAGTGTGCTTCATCCCTCTTCCCCTTGCCCTAGGCCCAGTTCTCTGAGAGGTCTAAACTATGTTAAAAATAAAAATGGGAAAAAAGGAAAAGTAATTCAAACTGACAACTGAATGCCCTATTTTCTACTTTTTACTTTTCAATAAGAGGTAGGGGTGTCTCAAGTTTTGCAGACTAGAGCTTGTCAATTTTGGTTAAGTTCAAATCCAGTTTTTCTAGTTGAAAAGTGAAATTAGAGAGCATTAGGTTAGTGTTAGATTTTTTAAATGAAATTTGTTATTTACAGTGGAAAAATTTAAATCTTAATATAATGCTAATTTTCAAGGTGACTGATTTAGGATGTGCTTCACATGTTCACTGTTTCTCTTCCCACTGTTTTATTTTTCTCCGTTGCCATAGTTAAAATCCAGCACAGGGAGAAGGGGATCATTCAATGTAGACGATGGGTTTCTCCTCTCTCCTTATCCCTTTCAACTCCCCTTTTTTCTTGTTCCTATTCTGTTTTCCCCTTTCCCTCACCTTCCCACTCTCCCTCCCTTTCCTGCATTTCTCCTTTTCCTTTAGTCAAAGAGAGAGAAGCAGAATTGGTATCTGGAAGTAGTAAAATACAATGATGGAAGTAGGGATTTCCTCATCACCATCACAAAGTTTTGTCACCACTGAAAGCTACTAGAAATAGTCTGCACTTGGCATTCTATTTTTCATCTCTCATTATCTCCTATTTAATATTTTTAAACTTTAAAAGGTTATGGGCATACAGAACAGCACATAACACATATATGCAGAGTTTATTCACTGCCATTAACTCTTCAACTGACTAGCCTTTGGATACTACACCCTTCCCTCTGATCTTGCTCTGACAAGGGTCACAGTAACTTAATTGTAATTACCATTTTGCTCACTACATTTTATTTTTCAGAGTCCCATTTAGTTCCTTTGCAAATCTGCTTTATCTTTTTAAGTCTCTCCTATTCTTTGCTAATATTTCAAAGCCTCCGTTTAAAATAAATTTTGTGGCCAGGCACGGTGGCTTACGCCTGTAATTCAAGCATTTTGGGAGGCCAAGGTGGGTGGATCACCTGAGCTCAGGAGTTCGAGACCAGCCTGGCCAACATGGTGAAACCCTGTCTCTACTAAAAATACAAAAATTAGCCAGCAGTGGTGGTGCACACCTGTAATCCCAGCTACTCAGGAGGCTGAGGCAGGAGAATCACTCGAACCCAGGAGGCAGAGGTTGCAGTGAGCTGAGAGTGCATCACTGCACTCCAACCTGAGTGACAGATCAAGACTCCGTCTCAAAAAAATAAATTAAATTAAATTAGTTTTGCTATTTTTTATATTCTATACCTAAACTTTTGCTACTTTTACATTCACTACACAATAAATTCAGGAACTGCAGTCTGAGCAAATCTGATTCTGCTTTCCGCTGCTCCCGCTGGTGCTTACTCACAGTGCCTTGTGAGCTCTTGTTCTCTGGAAGTTTATCCATGGAAATTCTTTGAGGCCCATATAAAAGTTGTGTTCCTTCAGAGAGGATTTGGGTTTACTCCTACCAATCTCCTGCAAGCACTACCATCTTAAATTAAATGCTCAGCTTGATGGTTTTGGAACAACACCTAGAGTTTAGTTCGCAGTGCAAATCTACCTGCAGTCAGGCTCCCATTTTCAAATTCTCAGGCAAGATGTTTTTATTCCTCCCACCAAAAGCCAAGCTTAAGACAAGAACATTGTCTTGCTGCCTCTCCTGTGCTACAAGTTTATTTCTAATTCTCTTTCACTGTGTAGTCTTTTGTGGTCTCAACCTTATAGGAGACTTCCTCCTGGATTTCCTTCTTGGACAGGCACTAAATTATAGTTCCCTAGTAACTCCCACAGCCATCAAAACAGAATCTGAAAATTACCAGGATTGGGCATATAACCACCAGTCAAAAGCCAGCTTGGGTATTCACTTACCTCCTAGTCTGCCCACTTTTTTTGTGGCTGTTTTATCTTAAAAAAAAAAAAAAAAAGTAAACTTTTACTGAAAAAAGGCACAAAGCAGTGCAAATATTCTGAGTATATGTGAAAGCTTAATGAATTTTTCACAACTGAATACTTCTACATCACCACCACCTAAATCAAGAGAAGGAACATTAGCAGTCCTTCCCTCAATCTCCTTTGCAGCCACTAACTGTATCAAGAATAATTATACTCTGACTTCCAACAGAGGTAAGTTATATGTGTATGTGTGTGTGTGTTTGTATTTTATATAAAATGGCAACGATTTTCACTTCTACTTGTTATACTCTGTGCAGATTCTATACTTTTTTGTCAGCTCAGTGATACATTTAAAATGATAGCGTTTTCTCTTTTTTTTAATTTTAATTTACAGGGGCCATGCTAGTCTCTGTATTGTTCCAATTTTAGTATATGTGCTGCCAAAGTGAGCATGTTTTTTAATATTTTATCTAGCATTTTTAGTTGTTTTCAGCACAAGGGTCATTCAAGGAATCTAATCTTCTGTACGAGTGGTCAATGACTTTCTTGTTAAATCCAATCGACTTTTCTTAGTCCTCCTTTTACTTGCTCTCTGTGTATCCCTTCTTTTTACTGAAATGTACTCTTCCCTGGCTTCCGTGAGCCCACACTCCTAGACAGTCTCTTATTGCATTGATTTTATTAAGCAATTATTTACTGTAGTTATTTGAATAAATGATGCTCTCCTACTTTATTGTAAATTATTTGAGAATAGAACTTTTATCTTAATCATGTATATAGTGCTCAATATTGTGCTGATTCATTCAATCAACCAATATTTACTGAACATGTTCTATCTGCCAGGACTGTTCAGGGACTGTGTAACAAAATAGCCAAGGCATTTAAGGTCCCTGCTGTCCTGGATCTTATATTTGTTAGGGCACATTGTAGGTATTCAAAAAAGTGCTAAAATGAATGATACAATGAAGAGTAGCAAGAGCAAAGAAGAGGGAAACTGTCAGCCACAAAAGAGGGTAAGGTTATGTTTAGAAGAATGGCAATAAAAAATGGCCTCAAGAGAAAGTGTTAAAATTAGCTGCCTAAGGTGGGTATTCTAGAACCAAATCTAGGTTTAGAGTGTCAGATAGTGCCCACGATGAGAATAAGCTGGCTTAACTGGAATAGGGAAATTTAGAAATAGGAAGCTAAACAATCTCCAACTGCTTTTGAATATCTTGCTTTTTATTACAGCTCTGCTATGTGTACATACCTGATTTAAGGGCATTGACAAATAAGTGAAGATGAAGACAATGATTGTAAGAAGTACATTTCATCATTCTCCTTCTCCAAGCTTCTCCCTCAAAGGACAGAGACCTGTTCTCTCTGCATTTCAAATCCCTCTTTTATTACTTCTTCAAACATTTACACTTCTGCTTCTCACTTATGTGTGGCTTCTCAATTTCTATCTCTAGGTTCTCTGGGGTTATCTTTCTTTCTTCTCTGTATTTTTCTATTTATATTCCCTTCACTTTTTTCCTTCCTGTCACTCCTATGCCTTTATGTGTCTTGGTAAACTCTTTAAGTGTAGGTATTGAAAGTTCAATTCAATGTCATTTGTCATTTGACATTTTCACTTCTTACATTCTTCTCAGTGATCATAGCCAGTTTCATGATTTAATCTAGCAATTCTATGTGGCTGAATTCCAGATTTGACTTTCTAGCTCCAACCTTTCTTTCTCTTTTGTCAATCTAGTCAACTACCTCATCAAGAGTTTATGAATGCCTGCCATATTGGTTGAATTTCAATGTTCTATGTAACATCATAAAAGTTCACAGCATATGAACGTTCTTACCAACATTTACTAGGTAGATGGCTCTTGACTTTGTGCTATGTATCTTGCTGACAAAGCCTAGCATTTTCATAATCTGCATTCCTGTCCCCCACAAGTCACCACACAGAATTTGAAAAATAAACATCAGTGGCCTTAAAAAGTGCTTTGTTTAAATAAAAATTCTTAAGAATTTAAGCCTTTACCTACTTTGTGTTTGTTTTGGTCTATGATGCTTTGGCTTTCATAAAAAACCCCTAAAGGAATACTATGATTCTTAAAGTTATTCTGTTGATATGTATACTGTGCACTGCAAAGCAAAATTTATTAAAGTGAAAAAGTGTAAGCTTTTGGTAAATGAGCTCTATTTTAAGATTAGCACTCTAAATCTGATATTTATTCATTGTAAATATGAAATTATAGAGAAAGAATAAGAGAAGATTGACCCTATGTCCTAAAAATGCTGAAATGTTGAAATAAACTTTCCTGACTAGTAGATATATGCACTAAACCAAAACTACTCTATAACTCAGGTTTCAACAACCTGATTATTCCTTAAAATGCTACGAAGATAAAATGGAAACCTGTCAACTAAAACTTCATAGACTTTCAAAACTGTTTGCAGTAACCTTCAGAAGTAGGAAAATAAAACAAGTTTCTGGTAAATAAGTAAATTTATTAAATTTGGCAATTGGTCATTTGACTAGTTGATTCTTGACAAACTGACCTGTGTTAAAAGATAAGCTTAGGGCCATTACAATTTTAAAGAGTCTATTTGAGCAGACAGCAATTCATGAATCAGGTAGCACCAAATCACAAGCAGTTTGGGCTTCACCAAGGAGGCATGAAGAGAGAACTTTTATAAGGGGTTCATGAAAGCAAGACAAAGAAACCATTTTACTGTTTAAGGTGGAGAGTCTCTAGTTGGAGGTCAGTTGAAGGTTTTTGATTGGTACAGCTCCCAATTAGAGCTTTGTTGGCAGTTTCTGATTGGTTGAGTTACTCTGAGTTTGATATCAGTTTGCTTATGTAGGAACCCGGAATGCAGCCTAATGGCCTCCTATTTTTTAACATCTATAAAAACAGGCAGATAGAGGTAGGCCATCCTGTTTAGCTTCCCTAAACCACCTTGGATCACAGAATTAGATGAGGTTCAGAAAGCTGCTAGAAGGATTCGCCATGGCCAAGGGATGCAATGGATAGCTCTGTGTCAAGGGCTGTAGTCTAGCTGGGGCCAAATGCGAGTCAAACCCAAACATGTAATGGGCTTACGGCACCAGTGAGAGCCAAGGTGAGACAGTCTCAGCTAAGCAGTCACTAACGGCCAGTGACTAAGGCAGTGAAAAGCCAACCCACTACTGACACCAGGTTCACTCTTTAAGGGTAAAGGTCAGCAGGGCAAAAATACAGCCAGAAAGAGCACAGACATTTCTCCAAAGACCAGAGATAACAGAGGGGAGTTCAAGGAGAGCACCTGAGCCTGAGGATTTCACCTTCATGGCAATGCTGAGAGGTTGATGAAGCTGCACACCCCTTTTCCATATACCCACGTGCTGCCTTAAGGAGAAAATTAGGGGAATGGATGAGCCACTTGAGAGACCAAATATTTTTGTCAGAGAGGCACTAAACAGAACCTACAAGTACTATTTAAATTATCAGAGTGAACTAAGACTTAAGAGAGACTAGATATTTACATTTCTTCCCTCAGTTACAAATTGGAACTTCAGGTATTAGGAAGCCAGATTAATCACAAATGAAATAAAGAAATTATATTTCTCATTATATATCCAAATTGTAGTGTGAGGTAAAATTTGTGATCTTGCTGTGTTTATTGTTCAAATACTCTATATCATTTATTTTTTATCTTCTTGATCTGTCAAAAACAGAACGTTAAATAATTCCATTACATTTTTTATGTTTCTATCAATTTATCCTATATAACTAATAATTTTTGCTTTATCCCTTTATTACTTTATTTATAAAACACAGCTTTATTATCACCATCATTATGCCGATCATTTATATAAGATAATCATTCTTGTCAAACTTGCTTTTTGCTTAAAATTTTACTTTGTTAGTATATTGCCACTCCTAACTTTCAGTTTATTTGTTCTTTCTTTACTTTAAAATGTTGCGTGACCTTTTGCTTAAGATATGTCTCCTGTAAACAGCATATGGTGTTTTGTTTGTTTGTTTTTTAGATCAAGTCTCGCTCTGTCACCCAGGCTGGGGTACAATGGCGTGATCTCAGCTCACTGAAACCTCTGCCTCCTGGGTTCAGGAGATTCTCCTGCCTCAGCCTCCCAAGTAGGTAGGATTACAGGCATGCATCACCATGCCAAGCTAATTTTTGTATTTTTACTTGAGATGGGGTTTCACCATGTTGGCCAGGCTGGTCTTGAACTCCTGACCCCAAGTGATCTGCCCCCCTTGGCCTCCCAAAGTGCTGGGATTACAGGTATGAGCCACCACGCCTGGCCTGTTTTGGTTTAACTTAGTATTAGAACAAAGTATTAGACATTTTTCACTCTCCCTATGTTCATTAAAAACATTACCATGCTTTTATTTTCCCAGTCCATTCTGGTTCTTTGTTAACATAATCTGAGATTTCTATACTCAGACAATATTGCTAAAACATCATCACAGTTTATATTTTAAGGGCTTTTCCTTTCCAAGTTATTTTTCTTATTTCATATTTTTATAGTTTACATTTATTTTTATATTTTATATCTTACTTTTGTAGCTGTACTTACAATTAGATATCTATATTTAAATGGTTTTAAAACTGCCATTTTTTTTTACAAGGCTAACAGTTTCTTGTGTTTTTCAATTTTTAGTCTGCTAGAGTTTATATATTTTTTTTAATTTGAGGTAGGCTACATGGGTGGTATGATAAATTGCTGAACTCTGAAGTCTTGCATAAGACAGAATAATTTTCTGTTGCCTTTCCACAAGAATAACAACCTGGGTGGGTATAAAATCATTTGCTTACAACTCTTCTCCCTTAAAATCTTTGGAGAGTCATCAATCTCTTCCATCACTTGAGCTACAAAGCAACCTGAAGACAAACTGACTGTGTGTGTGTGTGTAACTTTTTCTGACTGGATGCTTTGTGAGCTGTCTTGATAGTTTAAAATGAACAATCTCTCTCCATTGATATTCTCTGCTATTCAGTAATTAGTATTCCCAGTACCTATTCCTATTTTCAGTTCAAGAATATAATAGAATTTAATTTTGATTATCGCAAATTTAGAGTTTGGGTTGTTTACTTTCTGTCACCTCATCATTTTTATTCCGTGACCTTTTTACTGGTGCCCTAGGTTCTTGAGATCTCCCATGACAGAAATCAAGAGAGATCACCAAACATAGAAACATAAGAATTTTATTCAGCTTGTGCACAAGGGAGTCAGCACTGAAAGGAAAGGGGAATGGGTTAATCCCTGAGGATAGTATGTGTGTATGTTTTATAGGGCCTTTCTACAGGGAAGGATTACATCAGAGCATGTATAGCAGTTTTTCTAGCATTTGTGCAGTGGCTCAACCTACTTCTTCATACATTGTATGCAGCATCAGCATTATAAATCTCTACCCCAGGCAAGATTTTTAGCATTAAAGGGAGGAAGGGATTGGAGTCTGTCTCCAGAGCCCTGAGCAAGTCCCTAGCCCCTCCAGTAAGAACTTGCATTTGATAACTTCTTGGATTTTTTGTTACTGATTGGCTGAGAGTTAGGTAAGCTAGAGCTTGAGTAAGGGGCTTTTGCTCTTTTCCTCCAGTTCATATTCAAACAGGAAACCAACCAACCTGCTTTTCTCAACTTTATCTTCTGCATTCTGGGAAATTGTTTCGAGTTTATCATGAAAATTACTAATTGAATATTTTACAATGTTAATCTTGCTCCTTACCATCTCCAATGAAGACTTTAATTCTGATACTCTATTTTTGCTTTCCTGGAAAGTTGCTCATTTTGGTTAACTCACCATCTCAGTCTGCTGAATGTGTATCTTCAGCATTGCTTCATAGAGCCCACGTATTTTTGCATCTTAATGAAGAAAAGTGCATATTTTCTATAGGTTTTCTGTTTTGCAAAGAAAATCCACTGCATGCTCTTAGCTCTGAACTTTCATAATAATTTTCATAGGCTGTATCCTTTCTCCCTCCCCACAACACAGAGCTATTAGGGTACATTATTTATTTGTTGGTTGAAGGGTATACAGAATGCTACCCCTCTCACTATCCACTTGGGTGTTCCAAGATTTTCTTTCTTATCTAGACCTCATTTAGAGGTGGCTGTGAATGTCCTAAGCCAGTGTGTAGTGTGGCTATGCTGAAGTAAAGTGGGATCTCTTATGTCTGTAATTGCTGGATGGGAATTTATTTTTAAAAATCTGAAGTACCCTGCAATGCGACTTACGAAAATGATGGTACCCTGCAAATATACTGCTCCCAGTGCTGTAAGAAGGCTGTATACCCATATTGATTCTCCTTTACTCTCTACAGTCCTCTATATTGAGACTTGTATTCCCTGAATGTGGGATGTGAAATAGTGGAAAGCAGAGTTGGCTACCTAATTTGCAGGGTCCGGTGCAAAATGAAAATATGGGGCCCCTTAAAATAAAGGTGTTGTTAAAGGTACTAAGATATAAGCATTTCCCTTTCTTCTGCAGTCTGTCTTTGGACCCATCATGCTGGTTTTTTAAATTTGCTATTTAATGTCACACATCTTTGGGCACAGGTACATTTGCCGGACAAGTGCAGACCCTCACAGGTGCCTGTGCCCACCCTGCAGTCCACTGCCACACTAATGCACCTTGTCCTGGCTGGGGGTGGGAAAGCCAATCTCCCCTTCCCATGTGTCTGCCTTCCCAACCCAGAGCAATGGGTGACTACCAAGAGATTACAACCTGTCAGAGCTGCTCAGTACCTGGATTGGGGTGAGTGAGCAGCTCACCCCAGCCAATCCCCACCTAATGCACCACAGCACTATCAGCCTGGGGCAAAATACCTCCTGCCATGCCTTACCCAATATGCCCTTGGGCAGCATGCCCAGCCTCGACCTCTGTGAATTTGTGCCCAGGCCCCTGCCAGGGGAAGAAGCTGGCAGTGGTCACCAGGCAGGAGTGGGGAGAAAGAAGCTGGGTGGCACTTTGGGAGGCCGACGGGGGCAGATCACGAGGTCAGGAGATCAAGACCATCCTGGCTAACACGGTGAAACCCTGTCTCTACTAAAAATACAAAAAATTAGCCAGGTGTGGTTGCGCACACCTGTAGTCCCAGCTACTCGGGAGGCTGAGGCAGGAGAATCACCTGAACCCGGGAGGCGGAGGTTGCACTGAGCCAAGATTGCGCCACTGCACTCCAGCCTGGGCGACAGAGTGAGACTCCATTTCAAAAAAAAAAAAAAAAGGTGGGTGGGATCTGTAGCAACAAAGGTCGCAGAGCTGGCAGCTAAGAGCCTGTCCCAAGAGGCAAGAGAAGGGACCACGTACACCTAGGCCTCAAGCCCCAGTGTGTGTTCCATTGCCCCATCAGACTTCACTTTCCATCCTCTTTTTAATGGTTTACAAATCTACTTATTTTAAAAAGCTGTCCAGATGTTTTGTGTTTTTCTGTGCCTGCAAGGACATTTTACTAAGTTAACATAATGCACAGATAATTCTTTGCCTGATGATATTTTCACTCACAATGTTACTTAGACCTTAAGAAAGGTAAAGAAGACTCCTTCCTTTCCTTTTAACAACTCTGTACTGGTGTATCCAGCACCATGAAGCTCTGAGGCCTTCTCTATTCACTGAAACAGGAGAGCAGATAGGTACAGTATAAGGAAGTGGAGAACAAGTTTGTTTGTTTTTCTAATAGCTAACTCTAGAATTCTTTTAAGATGACTGTCTGTCAAGGAAAAAAAATATTTTCTAAGCTGCCCGGGGTAGAGGGTGAGATACAAAGGTTACTTGCACAAGCACTGAAAGTTGCTTGCTTGCTGAATTGAAGTGCGTGAAACAAAGAGGAATTTGTCTTGCTGAAAGCTGGAGTGAAAATATATAATGGAGAGGGATTCTCCCTGAGATGACAGAAGGCTCTACGCTCTGGGTGATCTTTCTATCTCTGGGAGATCCAAATTTACAGAATGTGGGATAATTTTTTTTCTGAGGTGAAAATACAGAATCTTAAAAATAAAAGCCAATGCACTTCTCATTTCCAGTAATTCTTGTCCTATAACTTCACTGCTTCAGGGAAAACACAATGCTGAGAATAAAGAAGTCTTTGCTTAGCTTTGACTTTCGAAGTAGACCAAAGGAAAAAAAAAAGAGTGCAGTAGAAACAATAATCTGGAAAGCAAAGTTTTCACTTGAAAGAGCCAGGCTAGTTCGGAAAGGAAAGGAAAAAAAAAAAAAAAGATTTGTGATTCTAAGAAGCTAAGAAACTACTAAGCACTGAAGGGGTTCAGGTCATGCCACCCAAAAACATGCCACTTCGGCATAAGGATTATTTGAGCTGAAGGCAACTGAGAATCAACAGATGCAGGAAGTGTTCTCTGCTCTCCTCTCGTTTGCCTAAAAGCAGGGAACACATTTTCCTTGTGAAGGTATTGTCCTATAACCGAACTTAGGTCTGGCTATTCACAGTTTGAAAAGCCAGATACATGAGAGGCAAGGTGTGGTGAAAGGAAAGCAGTTTTAACAAAATGCTAGCAGTTGAGGACATGCCCGGACTCGAGTCTCAAAATGATAACTCAAATTTTAAGGCTGACTGAAGGGGTTTATAAAGGGGAAACCTGGTATGGGAAACATGCAGGAATTGTGTAGAGTGCAGGTCTGCATGTCTTGTTCCGGTGGCTATCTTGAGTTACTGTCCACCTGGAGTACTAGCTGGTCCCATCTTGACTGCGACCAGGTTGTAGATTAACCACCTTGAGGTAAACTGCAGCTGGGTCTCCAGGCCTGGGCTGTTTCAAGATTAGCACCTGGAATTTTTTTTTTTTGAGGCTGGGTCTCGCCATGTCGCCCAGGCTGGAGTGCAGTGGCGCGATCTCGGCTCGGCTCACTGCAAGCTCCGCCTCCCGGGTTCTCGCCATTCTCCTGCCTCAGCCTCCGGAGTAGCTGGGACTACAGGCGCCCGCCACCACGCCCGGCTAATTTTAGTAGATACGGGGTTTCACCGTGTTAGCCAGGATGGTCTCGATCTCCCGTGATCCGCCCACCTCGGCCTCCCAAAGTGCTGGGATTACAGGCGTGAGCCACTGCGCCCAGCCAGCCCCTGGAATTTCTAAGCAAGCATACAGTTAGATAAGCACGTATATGTCGGTCATAAGGTCATGGTATAAGGGAGTGTCCAGGGGGAAGGAGAGAAAGAAAAAGGAAAAAACCTTTTAAATACACTTTAAGGCTAGTGGGAAGGACTTTAAAATACATTTTAAAGCTGAGACTCCTAGTTACAACTCCCCACTGTCAAGTTCCATTTCATTTCTATGGAAAGGGGGTGATGTGCTCCATCTAGCTACTTCCTGCTGAAACGGGGTGCAGTTAAGGTGCAGTGGAATGGAACCTCACCACTTGGAGTGGAAAATATTTGAGAGTCCATGGGCTTAAGGAAGAGATCTGCTAGAGCATCATGGTGAGTGTGTAACTGCAATAGAGTCTACAGCAGCAGAATAAACCTAGCCCTATAATCATGGCTAAAATTATGAGCAACTTTTTTTCACCAAGAGGGGCCTGATCCAAACCATGAGGAGAGCCATTGACTTAGGACATTGTGGGATAAGACATAGCATTAATTTGCTTGTGCATGTCTCATAGGGCTGAGGATTTGTTTCCAGAATTATCTAGGATGTACACATACCACTCAGTCTTAATTATAGTGCACATTCTCCACTATCAATTGTGCTTGGAGGTCCTATGGGAATATGACAACAGGCTGGCTAAATTTACATATTTAACAGGTTGCAGGAGGGGCTAGGAATATTCATGAAGGTGGTCCTGACACACGTGCATTCAACAAATATGCATGTAACATATGACCTATGTTACTTTGGGGTGGAGACTTAATATTTAAACGTATTAAAATTAGGTCCTATACATTAAAAGGTCTTTTCAGGGCAGAAAGGCACACAAGTGTGCAATTTCTGTAAACCAGCTAGAACTAGCCCATAGTCCGTGGTCTTCTATCAGGTGAAAATTATTAAAGTCAGTCTTGTGTTAATTAAATCTGTAGTTATGGCTGATGGAACAGGGGCTGGGGGCCAGTGAGCTTGAGTCCAGTGCTTGTCTGACTGTTAGAGAAAAAGAAAACCCTTGTAGCATCTAGAACACAGCTTTTTTTTTTTTTTTTTTTTTTTTTTGAGACGGAGTCTGGCTCTGTCGCCCAGGCTGGAGTGCGGTGGCGCGATCTCGGGTCACTGCAAGCTCCGCCTCCTGGGTTCACGCCATTCTCCTGCCTCAGCCTCGAAAGTCGCTGGGTCTACAGGCGCCCACCACCATGCCCGGCTAACTTTTTGTATTTTTTTTTAGTAGAGACAGGGTTTCACTGTGTTAGCCAAGATGATCTTGATCTCCTGACCTCGTGATCCACCTGCCTCAGCCTCCCAAAGTGCTGGGATTACAGGCGTAAGCCACTGCGCCTGGCCAGCATACTCTTTAAGTGTAGGCGTGTATCACTTAACCCTTGCCTGCATGGTCTTAGGTCCTGTTTATAATTTGGTATTTTGTTGTTACAAGAGTCGGTTTTGTCAGTCGTATAATCTCTATTTTAATGTTAGTGGTGGTCACTTGTGCCTAAATTCCAAAGGAGGGGGGGTGGGCACAATGAGGTGTGTCCAATGCCCACTTCCTGCCATACCCTGATAGATTTTCAGGGTTTTGGGGATCCCCTTTGGCCAAGAGGGGGTCCATTCAGTCAGGAGGCTTAGGATTTTATTTTTTTCTTTCATATTCCTTTTATGGTCAACATATGCCAGAGGCACTATCGATATAAACAAGTCAATTTTGTAACCTGGTTTTTTGGCTTTTGGTTTTGGTCTCTTATGTTGCTTAATTAAAGGAGTTTTCTGAGCGCCTGCCCACCTCCATTCCCATTTGGCTTAAAACATTTAATTGGCTGTAAGTCTTCTGACACTAAATCCCTTGGCCATAGGGGTCCCACTGAGGAACATGATGGACCCAGGGCAGCCAGCCACAGCACCCCTGGCATCGATATGCGACAAAAGAAAAGCTTGGCCATCGATAATGCCTCTGGGGTTTAGGGAGCTTCTGAGTTGGTGAACACATCCACGTACTAGAAGGATGGTACATCCCAACTCCAAAGGGATAAAGCCTGCACTCAGGACCCTTCTAGACCTCACCCCATGTATGGGTTGTTCATTTGTATCCTTTAGAATAAACTACTAGTAAGTGTAGCATTTTCCTGGGTTCTATGAGTTATTCTAGTAAATTATCAAGTCTGAGGAAGTATTGGGAGAACTCCTGACTAATCTGGGGGCCTAATACTTGCAACTGGCATCAGAAATGAGGGCAATCTTGTGGGACTGAGCCCTTGAATCTGTGGAATCTCATGCTAATTCTGGGTAGTTAGTGTCAGAATTGTAGGACACCTAGTTGATCTCAGAGAGAGTTAGAGAAATGTTGTTGGAAAAGATACCATTTATTTGCTGTCAGGAGGGAAAAAAGCTCTCAGGCCCCTGCCAAACTGCACGCTGTTACTTCTAATTGCACCTTATTCGCATCACGTTGCAATTCTATTAGTCTGTTACTAGAACATGACCTGCACTCTTGATTTTCACGTGATACCCCCTATCCTACCACAAACACAACTAATTACTTCATGGACAACGTTACCTGTGATGAAAAGCCTTCCCAGATTCTTATAAGAATTTATCTTTCTCTCATACTTTTACTTTAATGTATCTTTAATCATGGCACTTTCACAGTCTATTTTGTGTTACTGGGGGCAAGAAATGCATAAAGAACTAAAAAAATTTTTATTTTATGAGGGACATTCTACAAAATACCTGACCACTTCTTCTCAAAACTGTCAAGGTCGTCATGTCCAGACAATCAAAAATGAGGAAATTCTAAGAAACGAGTACAGCCCAGAGGAGCCTACGAACACACAATGACTAAACATAAAGTGGTATCCTGGATGGATGCCTGGAACAGGAAAAGGGCACCAGGTTCAAACCAAGAACTCTGAATAAAATATAGAAAAACAAATAAACAAAAACCCATTGTGGATAGTACAAATAAACAGGAAAAACAACTGTTCTTGAACAATCTAAAAACTTCTTACCAGAATTTACATACAAATAATTAGAAGTATGGCCAGTAAAACCACTATTTGACTACATTTTGTTAGCTCTTCCATTTATTTTATATATATATGTATATATATTTACATATATACTATATATATATATATATTTTTTTTTTTTTTTTTGAGACGGAGTCTTGCTCTGTCACCCAGGCTGGAGTGCAGTGGCATGGTCTTGGCTCACTGCAACCTCTGCCTCCTGGGTTCAAGCAATTCTCCTGCCTCAGCCTCCCAAGTAGCCGGGAATACAGGCGCCCGCCACCACGCCTGGCTAATTTTTTGTATTTTTAGTAGAGACAGGGTCTCACGTGTTAGCCAGGATGGTCTTGATCTCCTGACCTCGTGATCCACCCACCTCAGCCTCCCAAAGTGCTGGGATTATAGGCATGAGCCACCACATCCGGCCTACTTTATATATTTAAAAGGAATAAAGCAGCATGTCTTTAAAGATAAGATTTTGAGTAATTTGGTAAGGATTACCCTATTTTTTCTCCTAAATTAGTAAAAAGTATGTATGTGTTCAAGGAATAAATAGTATTATGGGCTGGGTGCAGTGGCTCATGCCTGTAATCCCAGCACTTTGAGAGGCCAAGGCAGAAAGATCTTTGAGCCCAGGAGTTGAGACCAGACTGGGCAACATAGTGAGACCCCATCTCTACTAAAATACAAAAAATTAGCCAGGCATGGTGGTGGGCACCTGTAGTCCCAGCTACTCAGGAGGCTGAGGCAGGAGAACCACTTGAACCCAGGAGGCAGAGGTTGCAGTGAGCTGAGATCACGCCACTGCACTCCAGCCTGGGCAACAGAGTGAGATTCTGGCTCATAAAAAAAGAAAAAAAAAGAAAAAAAATTAGCCGGGCGTGGTGGCATACTCCTGTAGTCCCAGTTACGTGGGAGTCTGAGGTGGGAGGATCACTTGTGTTCAGGTCAAGGCTTCAACAGATGAGTAAAACTGCTTTATCTTTTTTTACACCCAAAGGTGAGTTTCTTTTTAAGTTCCAGAAGATCAACATATTCTGAAATGCAGGAAATAATTAGGTATCATTTTTGTTGGTCTCAGAAGAAACTAGATGTTATAAGTTTATCTGTAACTCAACTTTTTTACAGATCGGCCCCTGTAATGACTGACAGCTACAGTCCCCGGGGTCTGGGGAACTCAATGCTGCCTGCCCACCTATGCATACACCCCAGCCAGCATTCCCAGAGATGGATCAGTGCCCTGGACCTCAATAGAGATGCCTGGGCTTCCTGGGGGTCTGCATAGTCTCTGTGAGAGAAGAGCTGTGATGACTTCTCCAGGGTAAGCCTGAAGACCAGGGGCTCTCAATGTACCGCTGTAGGATTACTTAATAGCTGGTGTTTATGAATGCCTGGAATGTGACTGCTTACCTTTCAACTCTTTCACATATGAGGAAACTGAGGTTCAGAGAGGTCCAGAATGCTGCCAAGATTATCTATATAAGAGTGGAGAAGCTGGAGTTGCATTCCAATCTGCTAACCTTCAACAACCCTACTCCTTCTGCTTGGCTAGTGTTTCTAAAGTGTGCAGATGAGGTATACAAAATTGATTTTAGGTTTTAGTTTGGCAAGTTTAAAAGTAAGAATTCTTATGTTTAACTTGAATTAGACAAAGACCCCAGTTGGCACATGAGACCTGCAATTCTGTAGATATTGCTTAACATGTATAGTGTGTATATTTTAAAAAAAAGTCAATTTGTGAAAATATTAAGGTGATACATGAACACAGCCCTCCTGAATAAATCTAATTTTGGAGTGCAGGGTCCTCCCTATCATTCTGCTTAAATTGACCATGGCTTCTGATCCTGGCCCTGCCAACTCTATATTTATTTAGCGCCCAGTTCTCCAACCAACACTTGTATTACTCTGAGACTGAATTATGAAATAGTAAATATTCACACTCTGCAGGTCTGTGAAAAAAAGCATGCTTAGTTGCCAAATACTTTGTTCATTTGGTCTGAGTTCTGTTAGTCGCTCAGGTTCATCTAAAAAACATATACATTTTTAAAATTAACCAATAGTCAGAATTATTAACCAATAATCAGAATTTGTAGGTATTTCCTTTAAGGTGTACAAAGTCAAATGGGAGTACATATGTCTGCTTTTCAAACTAGGGTACACATAAGGGGCAAGTGTTAACCAAGATTACCATGATGTGTCTTTCTAGAGGAACTATTACAATATCTCAAGGAGGTTAAGATTTTTGTATTATAATGAAATGTGGAATGAGAATGCATAATTTATATTATGATTAATGATATGAGACTAGGGCCAGTTCAGTGTCATGATTGAACAAAGTTTAAGTTCGTGTTAGCAAAAAGCAATGTGAAAATGCAAAGCAGTGTTCAAATGTAAGTCATTACCCTTATCAAGTTTTAGAATCCTTGGTCTCCAGGAAGCCAAATAGCCTCAGGACTTATCTTGCAGGGTTGTATTTCCTCAAGGCTATCAGGTAGGTGAAACTGTGTAAACTGAGGAAAGTGTTTTAATAATGATGTATGAATTATCCAAAAAAAAGTATATTCTGAGAGGTCTTCTGAAAAAGCTATTCTAGAATCCAGAGGCTCAGCTCAAGACACTGATGATAATTCTCATGAAAGAAAAATAATCAGATGTGGGCTCTAAATTCCCCTCAATCCAAATGACAAGCTCCCTATATATAGCTGGGCCTAATTACTATAACCACTGTCTCCCATGACATTTCTTTTGCTTTTTCTACTTATCCCACATTACTTTAGTTAGATAAAATATTCCAAGTGTCTTGCTTATTGCTATCTTATCTACTGTAAAAGTATTTTATTATTATGCCAATATTAAGATTTTCTTCTATGAACAAAGCCAACATCTATTTATTAGCAAAGTGCTAACAGAACTGGACCAAAAAAATTACAGTTCCATTCCCATTTCCTGTTATAACTCCACCTAAGATATCTTAAATGCCTGCATACACCACAAAGCCTACCAGAGGGTGGTAAGTGATTTTTCAATTAGAGTAACCCTTCAGTTTTCCATGAAAGAAATCATTATTGTATTTCTGCTGAAACTAATTACTTGTATCTTTTTTTCTTTTCTTTCTGAGACGGAGTTTCAGGCTGGAGTGCAGTGACATGATCACAGCTCACTGCAACCTCTGCCTCCTGGGTTCAAGCGATTCTCCTGCCTCAGCCTCCTGAGTAGCTGGGATTACAGGTGCATGCCACCACGCCCAGCTAATTTTTTCTATTTTTAGTAGAGATGGGATTTCACCATGTTGGCCAGACTGGTCTTGAACTCCTGACCTCAGGTGATCCACCTGCCTTGGCCTCCCAAAGTGCTGGAATTACAGGCGTGAGCCACCGTGCCTGGCCACTTCTATCTCTTTTATCTCACTTCCTTATAAGGGTTTTCCAAATGCAGCAACCCCACTTTGAGTAACACATTGGATCTGTTTAGCATACTACTGAAACTCAATATCCACAATGGCAGTAATAGCTAACATTCAATGTTATTCTGCGCTAGGCCCTATTATAAGCCCCTATTATTTAAAATCCATATGTCAACTCATCTACACCTCACAAAACTCCGAGGCAGGTATTACTTGTATTTAACAGATGGGGGGGTTAAGTAATTTGCCGATGGTCACACAGCAGCTGCACTCCTCTACAGTGCCTCTCTTCATGAACATGTTATGTTAGTCTTCATGAACAACTTTATGTTAGTCTACTGTTCGTGTGCTGGTTCCACAAATTAGATGTATGCTTATATTCTCAGTATTAGTTTTCACAAAAAATGCTGTATGAAAGCAAATGACATACATACTTTGTAAGCTTTCAAATGTTACATAAACGTCAAATAGCTTATTAAAGAGAAAAACTACTGGCATCTATAAAGAACCCAAAAGACAGATGATAAAATGTAACGCTTACTTCTTCTAACTGCAATGGTTTGGGAACTGAAATCTATTTTCCTGGAACAAGAATGGGATTCTTTCCACAATTATTTAGGAACACTTCCTCTTATCAGATGGAAAACAAAATGAAGTGCAAATCCTTTTTCTGGGACATTTAAATTATACTTCTCTTCCTTTACTATTCTCAAGAGATGGTTGATCTGAATTGCTAATTGCCCAAATACCGCTAGTACAGAAATGCAATATTTAAGGCTTTAGACTATTTTTCTTCAGTTCTCTGCAGTCGCAGTGAAATACTTCAAGCGCAATTTTTGCTGAACTCTTCTTTTCAGCAGTGGAAAAGCTGTGGAAGTGGAAACTTACTCCCAACATATTTCAATTTGGAAGTTCAACTTCAAAGAAAAATCATAAAAATGTAAGTTTTATTGAGTGCCTACAGTGTGCATGGGCCTTTATTAGACACGCCAAATTCAGGCACAACAGACACAAGATCCCTGGCCTCAGGTACCTTATGATCTAACATAATACATATTAGAAACAGTAGAAAGACAAGTTACATGTCAATGCCCAATGACTAGAGTCAACATTAAAGAGTTGTAATTTAAGTAATCCAAAATGACATCTAATTCTAAAATCATTTATAAAATGTATTTGGCTTTGGAATCCACAGGACTTCAAACAAGCAAAGTTTCACTGCAGCTAGACAGTCGCAAAGATGCAAATACATTGAAATACTTAAGAGCCTTATTAATGATTTTTGTTATTTTGGATCTTCTGTTTTTTTCTTATTATGGTCCGAAGCCTCCTTAATACCAATTTATCAGACAGAAGCATGTCGTCTTGTTGTTCAAGATAATCCAGTAAATTTTCAGTCCATTCAAGTGCTGCTTTATGGCTAATATGCTTCTCTGAATTCAGTTCTGTTTTTCTACTCTTACTGGAAGGCTTTTGCTCAGCAGCCTTGGTCTGGTCCTCAGCACTTTCACTGTCAGTCAGCACCTGACAGCTTGAGTCATTGCTGCGAGAGTCAAACCACTGATCAATATTCTCAATGTCAACATGTTCACATTCTTCTGTGTTCTGTAAAACTGTTGCTAAATTAGCTGCTAAAATGGCTCCTTCATCAATGTTCATACCTGAATTCTCTTCATTGCCAGGGAAAAGTTTTTTCCATGCTTTGGTTATGGTACTTGATTTTACCATGTTCCAAGCTCTTGACACTTCATAAATTGCATCCAACACTGTCAAGTTCTTCCAAAATATTTTTGGGTCAATTCCTTCATCCATGTATTTCTGGAGAAGTCCTGCTCGATAGTATCTTTTTACAGTGGCTAGAACTCCCTGGCTCATTGGTTGAATCAGACTTGTGACATTTGGTGGCAAATACTTCACAATTATTCTGCCATCATCTGAACTCAACATTTCTTCATTCGGACGTGCTGGGGGGAAATCTAAAAGAAGCACTGCTTTTTCTAAAAGTCCCTTGGATTTCAAATGCTTCTGTACCTGTGGCACAAAGTACTTTTCAAACCACTGTCTGAAAACAGACTGTTCTATCCATGCACCTTTTTGACTGTAATATGTCACAGGAAGGTTTGAAAGGTCAGTGCCTTTGAATGCTCGGGGCTTTTTGGCCTTCCCCACAACACAAAGATTAAGTTTGTGTAAACCTGTGGCATTTGCGCAACACATAATAATGATTCTCTCTCTGCTTGACCTACACCCAGAAGTACTTTGGTCAGTTTCAAGAGTTAATGTCCTTGATGGTAGACATTTCCAGAACAATCCAGTTTGATCAGCACCATAAATTTGCTCTGGTTGTAGATTCTCTTTTTCAACAAATTCCTGAAAGCTACCGCAAAATTCTCTGGCAGCAGTTTCATCTCCTTTTAATTTTGTTCCTTTACCAGCAGCCTTTGGAATACCATGGCGCTGCTTAAATCGAGTTAGCCAGCCTGACGATGCATTAAAATCACCTTCCATTCCCAAAGCATCAAAAAAGAACTTGGCTTGTTTTGCACAAATCGTTCCGGACACTGGAATCCCATCTGTTTTCTGTTGGTTAAACCACTCTATCATAACTCTATCAAGCTCCTCATATGTTGATGACTTCATAGATTTACGTTTGGATACCCCACTGGTAGGATCTGAACTGTTTGCATAGTTTATAATCCTTTCTTTGTTCTTTTTAATATCACGAACTGTGGATTCACCAATTCCGTACACCACAGAAAGTTTTTTGAAAGAGATGCCTTCCTCAAGTTTCTTAATAATGTCAAGCTTGTCCTTAATTGTCAACACCACACGCTTACGTTTCCCCAACATTTTAAGTGTCTAATATTTTAGGTGATTACTAGAACAAGATAATTAACAACTAAGATTTGAATACAAAGCAACTAGAAAATGAGGTCGTTAAGATTCCTCCTCTCACTTCTACGGCCTAGATGGATAGTGACCAATTTCCTGACCAGGTCTACATGAATCTACTTGTTATTTTAAAACTTACAAACTTCCTACAACAAAGCCTAGCGCCAATTAACTCTTATCTTCTTTCTTCCTCCTCACTTAGGGTTTAGGGTCTTTCATGAAGTGCAATCACACTAGGGGTCAGAAACTGTACTGGTAAGGCTTCTAAAACAGTACTATTGCATACTCAATTCTTGCCATCCTTGCAGGTAATGTTCTTTGCCAAAATAGCCACTAAATCTCACGTGGAAGTATTTTAGGAAATGTGCTAGGGAGTAAACAGTTTAAGTCAAGAGAGGACTTGCAAACTTGACATACAGGAAAATACAATGGGAAAACTCACCCTCTGACTATGTGGTCTTTGTCAAGCAGTGGATTGTATGGAATGCTGTCTCTCTAGGCAAGGACTCTGCTATAGGTTGCGCAAGTGAGTGCTTGTGGAAATCATACGCAAGAGAAGATGACCCGGACAGAAGTGAACAGTGCAAATAAGGTGAAAGTGGAACAGGCAGAAAACTCTCTACTTTAAAAGCGACTTAAACCTACTAGATTTGGAAGCTGGAAAGGAGGAGAGTGGACATGTGATGTCACATTACTAAAGAAAGCATCAAAAAAACTGCATCGGTGGAAACGAGGACCCACGGTAGAGGCTATGGGGTGGCAGGCTCGGTGAAGATGATGTTACAATAATCCTGGTGAAAGACGATCCTCGATGGACCAACAGAAGCAGTTCCTGTGGGGGCTGTATAGATACTCGGAGGCTCCGAAACCTAAAGGAAAATACCAAAAACATTTTCTTTCAATTCAACATCAGGATCTGTGGCATTATCCACATCTATCCTGCAACTATGTTGAGACAATTAACGCCTCCTATCAATGTGATAGCTAAATACGACAAATAATGCTTTTAGGCATAATCTGGAGTGACAGAGAGAGGGACCTGAAGAGCCTACCTCCTGAAATTAAGAGGTCAGAGAGAAGCCGTGTTAGCGAGGGCCTCTCCCCGCTGGGTGAGCTTCAGAGCGCGGGACGTCTTTCCTCCCGCGGAGGGAGCCCAGATTCCGCCTGGACGCCGGCGACCAGGGTGTCACTGCCGCAGCCAGCCAGCCAGCGGGCGGCCGCTTGGCAAAAGGAACGCCAGTCCGCCGGCCCCGGACATCGCCCTGGGACCGCCTGCGCGGCGTCCAGACCACACTAAGCGCAAATGGAGTCTCCTGAGGGAAGCTGGCACTGGTGGCCCGGCAGCGGCGAGGGACGAGCGCAGAGGGACGAGCGTCGCCGCCGGAGCCGGAAGGCGGGGGATTAGAGAGCACGCGCGCGCCCCCGCAGAACGTTGTGCCGGCGAGGGGGCGGGGCCTGCGCGGGTGAGCGCACGCGGCCCGGGGGAGGGGACTCTGGCGAGCGGGCGGGAGGGGCGGAGCCCGGCAGGAGTGCGTCTCTGGGCGCCGCGTGGGTTCCACTCACCGCCTGGTCGTTTCGGGGCCCCAGTGCCTCCCTGGCCGGCAGGGGGCGGCACACGCTCGCCTTGTCCTGGCGCTTTTCCCAGTGGCCCGGCTCTGCCGAAGAGGCTCTTTTCTCCCTAGGGGGGAATTTTAAAATCTCACCCCTCCCCCCAGTGTTGGGGGTAAAGCCGAGGATCCTCGCGTGCCGGGAGGGGGCTGCGAATGGGGCAGGGCGAGCGCACGTGGGGCGTGTTTACAAACAGCAGCCGCGCCGCCGTGCAGAGGCGGTCCAGGTGTCGGAGCCCAGAGTCAGCGCGCGTGGAAAGTGCTAGCCCGAGCGAGGATCATGAGGCACGGTAGGAGCCGGCGGACGTGGGTTCCGGGCAGGAGCTGGGGCGTTCGCTCGGCAACACCCAACCGGACAAGCCCAGGGTGCCGAGGCTCGGCGGGCGGCGGTAGAGCCGAGTGCTGGGTCAGCGCTCCCTGGTGCTGATGCTCCGGAACTCGTCACAGTCGCTGTAGAGACGGTCCGTTTGCAAAATCGACAGCACCTGGGAGACGCGGGAGCCAGTGGGAGGCGTCGTGGTAAATTTCCTGCCGCGCCTCGACGCCCGGGGCTTCTCAAGTGGAATCAGGGAATTGCGCTTTGACCGATTTTCCCTTTATTTGTTTCCAATGGAGACACCTGCGGAAGGGTCACCGCCTTCCTGGAGGAGGGAGCGGTGCACCTCCACCTTGCAGCACCTGTTTCCTGGGAAACGCGGTCAGGCTGCCTTCCTTTCCGTCTTGTGTGTGCGTGTCACAGTTTGAAAAATTGAAAATTTTTCAGTGAATTATCTCTTCCTTATGAACATAAATGTAACCTTTTCGTTAACACAAAGTAACATAGTAATTCGTCATTTCTTTGACAAGGCCATATACTGTTTCTGGAATTTCAGAAACTTGGAAATGGAAATCAGAGCGAGCATACTGTAGAAAACAGATGTTGATTCTAAGCCTTCTGTTTGACTCCGCCGCCAAAACTGCTCAATTGCCTTTCTCAGCATAGCAGCCTTCCACTATCTGGCATGACAGAAATTCTTTGATCTAGTTATGTTGTGAGGTTGTAAGTGGCTTTTGGAGAATACCTGCTTTTAGACCTCCCTTCTTCCCTGCCCTGCATTTGGCTTCCAACAAGCCAGTCCCTTTCTGGAAATCCTGGTTGCCTATTTTGGGTAGATTATGACTTACTTCATGGTACTTTTATATAACTTTAAAAAATATTCTTATTTTCCCTGATACCTGTGAAGAGCGTGAAACACTGCTAGAACAGCACTTTACTGACTGCCACCCATGTGGAAATGAGGCAGCCTGTAACCAGATGTCAGCTGCCTGCCTTTCCCCCTCTCCCTCAAGTCTACTGGAGTCGCTCTGTCCCAGGATATTTAAATACAAAGGAATCCTGCCTCTTACTCTTACTCTCTTTTCCACAGTATCTCTAGGATTTAATTTTCTTCTAGATACCATTTGCATTTTTCTCTGTTCCTCCTGGATTCTCCAGTTTGCTGTTTTATGTCTTATAGCTGTTCCCTTTTTATCACCTTGTGTAAGTTCAAATCTGGATACAGCCCACATTTCTAGATTTTCTCAAAACACCCCTTGACTCAAGGCAATTGTATTTAGTAGACTTTTACTAAGATTTTACTCAAGGCAATTGTGTCTTTACACAAAACAGCTTTATTGGGCAAACTTTCTCCTTTTGTTGGGGGAAGGAGTGGCTAGTTGTGGCAGACATATTACAGCACAAGGGGGAGAGGACTTAGAATGTTAAGAATATGTATATATAAGAATATATGTATGTGTATATATATGTATTTTTGAGACAGGGCTTCTCTCTGTTGCCCAGGTTAGAGTGCTGTGGTACGACCATGGCTTGGGCTCACTGCAGCCTCAACCACCTAGTTTCAAGCAATCCTTCTGCCTCAGCCTCCCGAGTAGCCGAGACTATAGGCTACAGGTGCGTGCCATCATGCCCAGGTAATTTTTGTATTTTTTTATAGAGATGAGGTCTTGCTATGTTGCCAGAGCTGGTGTCAAACCTCTGGGCTCAAGTGATCCTCCCACCTTGGCCTTCCAAAGTGCTGGGATTACAGGCATGTGCCATCCTGCCTAGCCAATAATAGATTCTTAAGATGGTGAAACTACTCTGTACAACTGTAGTGGTGGGCACATGTCATTAAACATTTGTTCAGATGCACAGAACATACAATACCAAGAGTGAACCCTGATGGAAACTGTGGACTCTGTGATAAAAATGTTTCAAGATAGGTTCGTCAGTTGTAACTGATGTTCCACTCTGGTGGGCAATATTGATAATGGGAAGGTTATGGATGTGTGGGGGCAGGGAGTATATGGGTAATCTCCCTATCTTCTGTGGAATTTTAGAACCTAAAACTGCTCTAAAAAATAAAGCCAATTTCTTAAAAATGTAGGTACAAAAAAAAAATGAGAATGTTGGGCACCTAAGGCAACTTACTCTTTCTCATCTACTATACGCTCAACACAGCACACACCAAGCAGTTCTCCACTGGACACAGCTGGGTATCCTATAATTCATTTCAATTCTGATACCATCTGCCTGGAGTGTCCCCGCAACTTCAAATTCCAATTGCAAGTGTTAGGTTGTTGTCAGGTTCCAAGCCCAGCTAGGGTCTGAGGGGAGTTGGTGGACGGGTGGCGGGTAATTGAAAGAACATTTGGGGGACCATAAGCAGTTGAGATATATCTTTATTCTCTCTCTCTCTCTCTCTCTCTCTGTCAGCCTTTGTTTTGGCCACCTGCTCCAGCTGCAGCCTCTCTCAGCACTGGCTCCCCCGCTCCTGCCACCCCCACGCCTGTAGCTGAGCTCCCCAACGTGCTTGCCGCTTCCTGGCTCACCTCCCAGCCACCTGCAAGGTGGCCCAGCTCTCTCTTACAGAGTTAGCAGTGCAGTTATATTACTCACAGATAATAGTGGCTCAAGCCAGTTGATGAGCCCACCCTTAATGTGGTTACATAACTGAGATTATGTAATGCACAGGATTGTGCACCTGCGCTCCAGTCCCACTGTGTCATGCAGCACTAGATGTTTACCTCCACCAACTCTTGTCTGCAGTGCAGCTATTTCCCTTACACTCCATCCCCTAGGCCAAGGGAGTCCTCTTAGTGGATAAATGTGTCCATAGGGCAGCACCCTGGACCCATAGGCCACAGCAGCAGTACATATGTGCCCTGGAGGAGGATTCCTTCCTTGGCCATTCCCCTACAAATGGTCAATCACAGAGGCTGTATTAGTCTGTTTTCATGCTGCTGATAAAGACATACCCGAGACTGGGAAGAAAAAGAGATTTAATTGGACTTACAGTTCCACGTGGCTGGCGAGGCCTCAGAATCATGGTAGGAGGTGAAAGGCACTTCTTAAATAGTGGCAGCAAGAGAAAATGAGGAAGAAGCAAAAGCAGAAACCCCTGTTAAGCCCATCTCATGAGACCTACTATCATGAGAATAGCATGGGAAAGACTGGCCCCCATGATACAATTACCTCTCCTTGGGTCCCTCCCACAACACATGGGAATTCTGAGAGATACAATTCAAGTTGAGATTTGGATGGGGACACAGCCAAACCATATCAGAAGCCATACATTAAATTCCAAGCCCTCCCTCCAGGGGGCTACGATGGTCATCCATCTGCAGTGGGTGGCTTGGAGGGTCCATGGCCAAAACCAGGTTTTTGTTCCCCTACCTTTAGGGACATTGAGACAGGCAACAACAAATTACCATTTGTCACCATAACTGGTTGGAGGAGGTCATCCTTTCTCCCATAGGTCTTGCCACATGGCCCTGCCCCAAATGGTCCGGTGACCAACTAGCCAATTCTGTAACTTCCAGGTAGTTAACCACAAGGTTAAGCCTTAATAAACTGCTCAGCTATCAGTGCAGATTATCATAGGTGTCACCTCTTTGGTGATCACCATTCACATTGTCCTGAGTTTGGCCCATTGACTACTTTGTCCACACCCAGTATCAAACCATATGGTGTCAGTACTAGGCTGAACTGCACACGACAGTGGTCCAGGCAGCAGTGGCACCCCAGTTGGGTCCATCCATATATCATGCCCCATGGGGGATGGGGTGGGGTACCCCTCTTTAAACAGTGATGGCTCAGGGTTTAGGGGTACCTCAGGCTGACCCATAGCCTTATATTGCATCAGGACTACAGGTCCCAAGACTTCTTGCAGTTCCGCTAATAAGGGGCTTGTACTCAGAGGACTCCGCTGTTCTAAGTAGACACCCCACTTTGCTAAAGTGGATGTCTGCAATCCCAGTGCAGGGAGTCATTACCCATGAACATATCCACCCCACTATTGGGTAAGTTGTCTGCATGATGACTGTAGTCCGTGCCGTCACACTCTCATAAGCCTGAAGGGCGGCATATGCAGCTGCTAACTGCTTCTCTGTCAATGAATACTGGAGCTCAGCTCGCTTCCAAAGTTGGAACCAAAAGCCTCCTGGCATTCTAAAGCAGTCCATGCACTGACGTAGGCCCCAGCCAGAATCATCTGTGATCACATGCACATCGAGTTCAAATTGGCACCCTTGGTTAATCACTTGTAGGGCCTGTACTTGCTGCTGAATAGCCTGCTTGGCTGCCAGAAAGGCTGTCTCAACCTCCTTATCCCAATCCCAGGTAGCCCCCTTTTTTGTCAGCCGGTACAGCAGTTTTATCATCTGAGCCAAATGGGGCACAAATGCCCCCCCAGTAGCCCAAGAGGCCCATAAAAGTCTGCAGCTGCCTCACAGTGGTGGGCCAGGGATATGCCTGGATTTTGTCTATGATGGCCTCTGATACGGCTTTCGTCTTACCCAACCAGATAACTCTTAAGAATTTGACAGTCAATCCAGGCCCTGGGATCTGAGATTCATTGACATGCGGCCCAACGGCATGCTGCCAAATGTTGCAAGAGAGGTGCTGCCACGTCTAAATCTGCAAGAGAATCAGAGGTTAGCATAGTATCATCAATATAATGGAATAGGGGACTCTCTTTGGACATTTCCACGTGATTAAATCTGTGACAACGAGGCCATGACATATCGGTGGGGCTACTCACGTAGTCCTGGAGCAACACTGTGAAAGTCCATTGTCATCCTTCCCATGTGAAGGTGAACTGTTCCTGGCTCTCTAGAGCAGTGTCAATTGGGAAGAATGCATTGGCCAGGTCTACCACATAGTGATACTATCCCAGTTCCATCGTCAAGTGGTTCATCAAATCCGTGATAGATGGCACAACTGCCAAGCAGTGTAAAATATCCACCCCCAGAATATATTCAGGTATGGGAGAGACATACATAGTATAAACAGGAAGCCAAGTGGCCAATGCCAAGGTGCAAAGATACAGGTTTCACTTTCACTGACCAGCCTCCATAGCCATTTATGTATGCAGCTTTACCCAGAAACTTATCCGGGCTCCCACAGACAAGACTACAATCTGTGCCAATGTCTACCAGCACCTGCTGTACATTGGTAGGGGACCAGTGGATTGGTAATTCCACATGTGGCCTCTGGTCATCTGGTGTCCCCCCAAGCCGGGCATCTCAGCCAGCTCCCTAATCAAACACAAAAGGCTCTATAACTCTGCCTGTCTGTAAGTAGTCCTTGAGCCAGAGCATCTATCTGGGTGGCATTTCTGGAATTGCTGCTTTGGGGTCAGTTGCCTCCACAAAGTTACCAGCACTTCCCAGGTGGGTAGGGGCTCCCCCAGACGGTGCCAACACTGTTTGCCTAACTCCCACAAATCACTGGGGGTGTAGGCACTATATGAAGCATGCTCCACCATGGTAGGGGATCCCTGGGTCTGCTTTTTGGGCCCAAGTGGCTATTCATGCTCTATTTTCTGGTGGATCATAGGGTGAGCCCGCAGTAGGGGTTCTTCCCCCTCAGTATCAGACCAAGCAGGAATGTCCAGCCAGGAGGGTGGGCTCAAGCCGTCACTTACAGCAGTTCCCAATTCTTATTCCAAACTATGTATCTGGCCCTCCAGGTGCTTGGCTTGCATCTGAAGGTCCCTTACCTGTGCTGCATCCTGCAGGGAGTGGGCATGCACTGACCATAGTGCAGTCAAAAATGCCCATCTGACTCGGCTGGCAAAGGCGTGCTCCTTCTGCATGCTGTGCGCTTCCAGGTGTTTCAGTACCTTCTCCATGCTCACAGGGGACCCATCCACTGCTGCCCATGTTTCTACTGGAGCCCATCCTAGCAGCACCGCCACATAGCCAACCCAGGATCACTGAGGGCTGAGGACACACCTCAGAATCCTGCTGACTACACCAATTGTCAGGTTCCAACTTGAGCTGGGGTCCAAGGGGAGGTGGTGGATGGGTGGCGGGTAGTTGAAAAAACACTCGGGGCACCATAGGCAGTTGGGATATGGCTTTATTCTCTCTCTCCATCAGCATTTGTCTCAGCCACCCCCACACCTGTAGCTGCACCATAGCCCTTCTCAGCGCCGGCTTTGCAGCTCCTGCCACCCGCATGCCTGTAGCTGTGCTCCCCAGTGCACTCGCCGCTTCCTGGCTCCCCTCCTGGCCACCTGCAAGGTGGCCCAGCTCTCTCTTACAGAGTTAGCAGTGCAGTTATATTACAGAAAATAGTGGCTCAAAGCCAGGTGATGAGCCCACCCATAACATGGTTACATAACTGTGATTATATACTGCATGGGATTGTGTGTCTGTGCTCCAATCCCACTGTGTCATGGAGCACCAAATGTTCACCTCAGCCTGCTCTTGACTGCAGCGCAGCCATTTTCCTTACAGTTGCCACCTATACTTCTGAAGGACTAGCTGTAAGTTGGGATTCCCATGGTGCCCCTCCTTGTGTTCCATTAATTTGCTAGGGCAGCTCCTCACTGAACTCAAGGAAACATGTTACTTGCATTTGCTGGTTTATTATAAGGGATAAAACTCAGGACCAGTCAAATGGAAAAGATGTATAGGAGCAAGATATGGCAGGGTGGGAGGCATGGAGCTTCTGTGCCCTCTCTGGGCTTGCCACCTTCTCAGCACTGGATGTGCTCAACCTGGAAGCTCATCAGATTTGTTGTTCAAGCATTTTTATAGAGCTTCATCTCCAGCCCAATCCCCTTCCCAGATGCCAGTGAGTGGGGCTGAAAGTTCCAGTCTTCTAATCATTTGGTCTTTCTGCTGACCAGCCTAATGCTGAGGTTATCTAGGGGCCTCACCCTAAGTCACTGTATTAGCATAAACTCAGGTACCATCGAAAGAGGGTTGGTATAAAAGTCAAAAGACACTCCTAACATTCAGGAAATTCCAAGGGTTTTAGGAGCTCTGTGGCAGGATCTGGGGAAAAAAACAAATATATTTCATATTATACCACAGCATTATTGTTTTATTAAGAGCCCAGTTGGCCACAGGGAACTTCCTATTGTCAGTTCTTCTCTTTGGGTCACAGCATCCTTCCATCTTGCTATGCCATTCTTTTCTTTCTTCCCCCAGCATTTTTCTATCTCAGGGTACTCTCTCTTCTCTTTTTTTCCTTCTCACCTGCTTGTGAACACTCAAGATTTTTTTCACTTCATTATGCGGAGCAATTTTGTATTCTTTTATCTCTTTTCTGACTTCCCTTACCATTCACTGTGGTTTATCTCTAATGAAAAGGCATTTCAGTCATTGGGAAGTTCTGTCACCCGTATGTCTCTTTTTTCTACGTATGTGCAACTCTCTTAATCCTTGTAACAGTACTATGAGGTAGATGTTACCTATGTTTTATGTACAAGAAAATAAAGGCTAGGCTGGGTGCGGTGGCTCACACCTGTAATCCCAGCACTTTGGGAGGCCAAGGCAGGCAGATTGCCTGAGCTCAGGAGTTTGCGACCAGCATGGGCAGCACGGTGAAATCCCATCTTTACTAAAATACAAAAAATTAGCTGGGAGTGGTGGCGTGCACCTGTAATCTCAGCTACTCAGGAGGCTGAGGCAGGAGAATTGCTTGGACCCAGGAGCCGATCTCGCGCACTGCACTCTAGCCTGGGCAATAGAGTGAGACTCTGTCTCAAAAAAAGAAAAGAAAAGAAAAGAAAGGCTCAAATGTAGGTAGCAGAACCCAGTTATGTTTGGATTTAAAGCTCCATGCTCTGCCCATGCTATCACAATAGAAGTATTTATGTCAAAGACATGAAAAGAAGAAAAAGTATACTGTAATTATTTATTCCTGCAAAATTAAAGTTATTTATTAAAATGGAATATTTAACATTAACTAAGAAAAATGGCTTTCTACTCATGAAAGCACTGCAAGTGTGCAGTAGTGTTCATTTGCTTCATTGGAATGAGAGTTTTCTGAAAACTATCCCAAATCACCTGAAATTAGATTGTTTCTTATCATTACAAGCCCTAAATTTTCTGTTCTGCTGAGATAATACAGACATACAAATACCTTACATGGACTTTGAATTATTAGTAGTATTCCTTATGCAAGATAGCTTTGTAATAGAATAGGATATCTCTAGGTAGATTTACATTCTTAGTTTTTAAGGGACTCCTCTTTTGCTTTTGGTTTCCATTTACTTTATAATTGATTCTCATTCACTTGAAGATTTTTGTTTTATGATACCTAATAAGCTTAAGATGAGGACATGGGCCAGACGTGGTGGCTCACGCCTGTAATCCCAGCACTTTGGGAGGCCAAGGCAGGCAGATCACTTGAGCTCAGCAGCATCAGACTGGCCTGGGCAACAAGAGGCGAAGCCCCGCCTCTACAAAAAATACAAAAATTAGCCAGGTGTGATAGTACATGCTTGTAGTCGAGCTGCTGGGGGGTGCTGAGGTGGGAGGATTGCTTGAGCCCAGGAAGTCCAGGCTGCAGTGAGCCATGTTCATGCCACCATATTCCAGGCTGGGTGACAAAGTGAGACCCTGCCTCAAAAAAAAAAATGAATTTTTTTTATCACAATGCTATTATTCTATGTGTAATAAACTTATTTAATATAGAATAGTATTTGCCTTTAGTACCTTAATTATTTAGTGCCAATAATAAATCAGTGGTTTGCACAAAAACCATTTACTCTTACCTACCTTAAGGGACATAAAATATTGAGGGGAATTTTCCAGATAAAATATAATTTATTCTTCTTTTGGAGTATGCAGGGGGATATGGGTCTGTTAGGGCAGTGGTCCCCAACCTTGTTGGCACCAGGGACTGGTTTCATGGAGGACAAACTTTCCACAATGGAGGAGGTGGCGGATGCTTTCAGGATGGAACTGTTCCACCTTAGATCATCAGGCATTAGATTCTCATAAGGAGCATACAACAAGATCCCTCGCATGCGCAGTTCACAATAGGGTTTGAGCTTCTGTGAGAATCTGATGCTGCTGCTCATATGAAAGGAGGTGGAGCTCAGGCCGTAATACTTGCCCATCTGCTGTGGTAATACTCACCTCCTGCTGTGCAGCCCAGTTCCTGACAGGCCACCCACCGGACCACACTGGTCTGTGGCCTGGGTGTTGCGGACCCCGTGTTAGGGAAAACAGGATGTGAAACGGTTCTCATCAGTAAAATGAAAGCTTTTCCTTTGACATCTCTTTCAGCTCAAACATTATTTTACTTCATATTATAGATGAGCCTTAATTAGAAAATATACATAGAAAATATAAATAGAAAAAAATATCCTTTTGCATAAAGATAGGGATACTTTTCCACTTGAAAATGTCTAGACACAAGTGAAAGTTCTGATTACTCACTGGAAAATCCCAGATCATTTTTAAAAAGTTGGTAAGTTACAATACTGAAAGATGGTGAGTTCTGAGACTCTTGAGTCATATAGATGCCCAGTGGGGAACTTTTAAACTTTGTTTTGTTTTCTTTGTTTCTTGGTTGGCTGGTGGATGGTAGGTTTTCAGATGGCTGGGAGCATAGGCAAAGGTAAGAGAATGAGTTCCCAGGAGGGTAGAAAAGATTTAGTGGGGTTTAAAAAAGAAGTGAAAATTATTGGTGGTGATGCTTAAAGAAAAGTTAGACTCGTTTCCTGAAAATCACTTAGATGTAAATTGAAGCAACCAGTGAATTGGCTGAGTGGTATGAGAAATATGAGTAGGAAATGTGAATGAAAATTATATACCCTGCTTACCTTTCCAAGCCTGCCCAATTTCCAACATTCTTTGGAGGAGCCCTCAATTCTGTCCCAGGTTGGTAAGGTCAGGTTAACTGAGAGCCCATCGTGCATCACACCACTCATTCTCCCTCTCCTCAGCACATGCAGCTTCATAATTTTGAGCTTTTCATGCTTCCCCTTTAGCCTAGGAAGCTTTCTTCTTCCTCTGTACATCCATACATCCTTCCAAGTCCTACTTCGTCCGCAAAGCCACATTTATCAAGGTCGCTCTTCAAACCCTGTGGGTTGGAATCACCTGGAGTCCAATATATAGATTTCCTGGGCTCACACCAGGGATGAAGCCCAGGTATCTTTATTTTCAGTGATCATCTGATGTGATTCTATTACACCAAAGTTTGAAAACCTTTTATGGTTAACAACTGTTTGAATATAAAATTCCTCCCTTATAACATATTCTTTTGGAAGGGAGTTTTTCTTCTTCCTCCTCTTTTTTCTTCTTATTAAATTGTACACAATCTTTGAAGAACAAGATAAGATACAGAGAAGCAAAAAGGAAAATAATAATGCCAACATATAGAGATAACTATTCTTAACATTTTACTGTATATCCATTACTTTCGTTTATTTGAGACAGAGTTTCGTCCTTGTTGCCCAGGCTGGAGTACGGTAGTGTGATCTCAGCTCACTGCAAACTCTGCCTCCCAGCTTCAAGCGATTCTCCTGCCTCAGCCTCCTGAGTAGTTGGGATTACAGGCATCCGCCACCATGCCCAGGTAATTTTTGTGTTTTTAGTAGAGATGGGGTTTCACCATGTTGGTCAGGCTGGTCTCGAACTCCTGACCTCAGGTGATCCACCTGCCTTGCTCTCCCAAAGTGCTGAGATTACTGGCATGAGCCACCATGCCCAGACTCCATTACCTTTCTTATATCAATTTAACTATCCTATAGTCCCACCTTAGCCTCCCGAGTAGCTAGGACTAGAGGCATGCACCACCAGACCAAGCTAATTTTTATTTTTTGTACAGATAGGCTCTTGCTTTGTTGCCCAGGCTGGTCTCGAACTCCTGGCCTCAAGCAGTCCTCCCACCTTGGCCTCCCAAAGTGCTGGGATTTCAGGGCTGATTCACTGTGCTTGACCATATATATATATATATATACACTTTTATATGTATAAAAGTAATGTATTATTATATTGTGATTCTCATTAGCCAAATACCACCAAGAACACACTTGTAACCAAAACTAGGCTTACTACTCTAGCAAGGGAGAGTCATACCTTGGAAAACAATGGATATCTCATTAAGAGGGAGTCAAGAGAGGCTTATTGTAGGATTTGGGCTTAGCTAAGGTGATTTTAGGGAAGGTTCAAGAAAGAATCTGTTCTCGACTGGGTGTTGTCAGAAAGCAGAAGCAATTCGGGTATTGGGTATATTACAAATTTTTATCTAGGAAGCTAGAGGAACAGAGAGAGAGGCCAGATCTGTCAGTAGAGAAGTCATCCAGGAGAGCGGGATGTTTGGTTATTTTTGTGGTTACACAGTATTTTTCCCTCATCCCCTTGTTAAATTTCTATTCAAGCAAGATTATGAGGTGATCTTGTTTTTGTCTTGTTTCACCACAGTCATGGCAGGTCCTCCTCTGATGTTGATTTCCACAAAATTATTTAGGTTTCATAGGGTAAATACCATGCCTACCTTGTTCATAGCATTCAACACATTCTCAAAGGATTCATGATCCAAAAAAATTTAATAATCCTTGATAGATGAACTCATTTAGGCTTACAGCTATTCCTAATTCATTTGGTTAGATATATCATGACATAATTCTACCTTCGTGAGATTCTCTTATGCTTGAGAAAGACAATTGCAGTCATCTATTGCTTAATGATGGGGATGTGTTCGGAGAAATGTGTTTTTAGGCAATTGCATCATTGTGTGAATGTCATAGAGTGTACTTATACAAACCTAGGTGGTATAGCCTACCACACACCTAAGTTATATGGTATAATTTGTTGCCTCTGGGCTGTGAACTCTACTGTACTGTACAAATCCTGTAGGCAGTTGTAACACAGTGTTAACCATTTGCGTGTCTAAATATATCTAAACATAGAAAAAGTACAGTGAAAATATGATATTATAATCTTATGGGACCACCATCATATACTCAGTCTGTCGTTGACTGAAATGTCATTATGTGACCCATAACTATATTAACACCTGGCTTGAATGTTTGTCCATCAAAATAATCCCTTCAATGCTTCATGATAGTGTTTCTTAAACTGCAGTCAATTTTAGACAGGTTTCTCAACTTTTCTTAACTCATACAAATCCTGTACCATTAGCAGTAACACCCCGTTGCCCCCAACACTCTCTTCTGCTCTTGACAACCACTAATCTACTTTATGTCTCTATTTTAGATATTTTACATAAACAGAATCATATAATATGTGTCCTTCATTTAGCATGTTTTCAAGATTCATTATTTTATAGCATGTATCACTATATCATTTTCTTTTACGGCTGAATAATATTCTGCTATATGGATAGATCACATTTTATGTGTTCCTTCATCAGTTGCTTGGTTTCTGCTGTTTGTCTATGAACATTCATGTACAAGTTTTTGTGTGGACATATGTCTTCATTTCTCTTGGGTATATTACTATGACTAAAATTGCTTGATCATATGGTAACTCTCTGTTTAATCTCCTAAGGAAGTATTTTCTAAAGCAGCTAGATTATTTTACAAAAAATGTATGAGACTTCCAAATTCTCCACATTCTCACCAACACTTGTTATTATCTGTCTTTTTTATTATAACCATCCCAGTAGGTGTGAAGTAGTATCTCACTGTGGTTTTGATTTGCACTTCCCTGGTGGCTAATGATATTGAGCTTCATGTCATGTGCTTATTGACCATATGCATGTCTTTTTTTGGAGAAATGTCTCTTCAGGTCCTTTACCCGGTTTTTATTTGGATTGTAATAGTTCTGTGTTAAATGTTGCAATTACTGTTTCCCTATTGGCTTTCTTAGAGGGGAAGCATAAGAAATAAACTTCTGAGAATTATCTCTGTACTTAGCCCAACTAATGTTGAACATACTGCTCATCATGTACTCTATCATTTTATTTCAGGATTTATTTGATAAAGGCTGGCTATATTTAATGAAAAAATATGACCAGATGAAATTTGACTTCTTTTGTCTGACACAAGAACTAGATATGCCCATTTTAACATTGACTTCTATAAATCTGTATGCTTTATTTTGTGTTTACTTGCTCTATTAATTCACCTTGAATTCTTACCACTTTTCTTCTCCTATCCATTAAGTTCTATTTTAAGTATGTTTTAATGGTGAGTCTCTTTTTATATTATAATTATCTTGACCATTGTTTGGAAACGTAGCGTAAACTAAAATTAAGAGACTTGACAGGCAGTGCATCTTAGTGATAAAGCTTATGGCTCCTGAAACAGTCTTTGGTTTGTACTTCTGACTGCCACCTACCACCTATGGAACTTTGGGCTGGCTATATAAAATCTTTCACTTATGGAAAATGGGAATAAAGATCATACTGATTTTTTTTTGTTTTTGAAGAATGAACTGAAATGGTATGTATACATTGTTTTGCAGAGTGCCCAACACATAATAAGCACTAATACTAGCTATGATTTTATTATTTCCTAGATCTTCCAACCTGAAGGAAGTACTCACATTTTCTTAAGCTCCTAAGATAAGGAGGCTTTGAAAAGAGATATAGATAGCTAAAAGCCAACTACAGTGAGAAATGCCAGATTAATTTATGTACCCATGATGAATTGTAGACTATTTGCAGGAATGGAATATATATATATTCTATCATATTATATATGTTTCTCAACTTTTATATATATATCTCAACTTTTATATTTTATTATTTTATATTTTTTATATTTATATTATTTTTATATTTTTATTATTATTTTATTTTATTTTTTATATATTTTATTATTTTTATATTTTACATTTTATTATATTTTATATTTATATATCTCTCTCAACTTTTATATATATATATAGAGAGAGAGAGAGTTGTAATTAAAAGGGGATTCACAAAACTACCTGAAGATTATTGAAAATTCTCATTAATCCAAAACAGATGCACATTTTCTGCCTGTGTTTTAATCCTGAATCACAGCATATTACATATACTGTGTTTTTGGCAGATTTATAGCCTGTCTGAAGGTATCTGAAGTAGATGATAAAGATATAAAATGTGTAATGTAATTGACAGTCTTCAAATAGTTATTCTTTTGGAAATATGTTTGAAATATGTCTTATTACCTTTGTTCTACTTTATATCATAAGGTTTAAAAATCATAAAATTTAAAAAGAGGGGTCTAACTGCCATTCCTATTATTTGAATTTATTATATCACTCAACTTATCTAAGCCCTGATGCCTCAATTCTGAAAAGTGGTAGTAGATGTTAACTATCTCTTTTTTCTTGGATTTCCATATTTTTTCCTCTTGCTTTGTTACGTGCGTGTATTTTCCCCAGCCCCTTTCTCTGAACATTTAAGCTTGTAGTATTCACAAACTTAAGTTTTTTCTTCTTTCTTTTATCTTCTACATTGTGTTCTGTGTCCTTTGGGGATATAATAGTGGGATTGTTTAAAATCTTGGAAAGTCCCTATCGGCAGTGTGCCAAAATTGATACACTGATTACATTATTGCTGTGGTTAGGAAAGGTTTATGGGATTATTAAATTTGTTGTTTTGAAATTGATTATATTTGAATTTTTTCTTATTTTAATGGGTAGTTTTCCATAGTGTTAAAAAGAAATAAAACAGGCTTACTTATTTATACAACATCTGCTACTGTAACACAGGAATTAGCTTTGCACTAACCTTGTTTTTTTTTCTGAGTTTTTTTTTTTTTTAACCAATAGGTGATTTTAGTTAATTTTTCATTGCCACTGTCACAAAAAAGTTTGTAGATGGTTTTTTTTCTGATGGATGATTCACATGCAATAGTGGGGCTTTACCTATCTTCCTCCCTCCCCTCCTTCCTTCCTCTGTCCCTCCCTTTTTCCTTCCTTTCTTCCTTCCTCCCCCAACCTTTTTTTTTTTTTTTTTTTTTTTTGAGACAGGGTCTCGCTCTGTCACCCAGGCTGGGGTGCAGTGGCACAATCTCAGCTCACTGCAGCCTCAACCTCTCAGGCTCAGGTAATCCCCCCACCTCAGCTTCCTGAGTAGCTAGGACCACAGGTGTGCATCACCACATTCAGCTAATTTTTCTATTTTTTGTAGACACGAGGTTTCACCCTGTTGCCCAGGCTGGTCTTGAACTCCTGGGTTGAAGCAATCCACCTACCTTGGCCTCCCAAAGTGCCGGGATTACAGGCATGAGCCACTGCACCCGGCTCCTTCCTTTTTTTTTTGAGCTGAAAGATTTCCTCCCCTTTGTATAGTTTTATACTCCTTGATGTAAGTGACTAGGAAATTGATTTATCGCAAACTAAAGTAGGTAATTGCTTGGCCATTAGGAGTTTTGCTGTAACCCAATGAAGAGGAACAAACATTGTTATGTTATAAAACAATCATTTAGCAGCAATTTATGTCCATAAATAATAATTGAACTGTTGTTGTAACTATAGTAATATGAAACATTGTTATTAAGCAGTTAACTGTGTAGAGACAAAGGGAAAACTTTCCCTTTACCCTCTGAAGGTTTGCTGAAAGTCAGTGGACAAAAGGCAGATTAATAGGTGAAATGGCATACAAATTTATTAACATGCTTAGGGGGAAAACCACAGAGCGATAACCTCACCACACAATGGAGTACAGATGGTTATATACCCTTCTTAGGGGAAAGAGAGATGGAGGAAGTATGGATGATTTGAGGTGGGTAGTAAATGATTTTTAGGGGAATTATGGGCTTGAAGAACATATACTGGTCTGGGACAAAGTCTCTTGGGGCCACAGAAGAGACAATGGTCTGTGACAAAAATCTGTCCAGGTATATTAGACTTCAGTCTTTCTTCCCTCAGTATGAGCTTAGTTAATAAAAACTCAGGGAAGGGACGAGAGGTCGTTGTTTTCTTCTTTGGAAGATTTGGACTTTGGGCAGTTAAGGGAACTTCAGGGACTCCATCCTGTGCTTTGGGACAGACAGAGGATTGGGAGAATGGAAGAGGAAGGGAATGATCAGAGAGACCTTGAGGCTTTTTCTTCAGTTCAGCAAGTCAGAGCACCATATTTTGGGATATCGGTTCCTGAGCCTCAACAGCTGGTGCATGAATGCACAAGAGTCCTAAAGCAGTGCCTCCTCCATCTTTCCTGACAGTCATGATATCCTAGCATATTATAAATCATATCAGTTTTAAAGCTTTTAGAATTATGTTTTATTTATTGAAAAATCCACTGGAGAGGAGCATAGTGTGTGCAGTAGTCTGTGACACATGGGATGCTCTTAATAAGGATTTGATCGTTGAATGAATAAATAAGTTCACTATTATGTTTCTGTTCCATTCTGATTGTACCTCTTTCCAGCTGTGTGATTTGATTTCTATAAGTTTCAAATGTGTTTCATCATAAAATGGAAATAATGCATTTATATCCTAGCTTTTTTCATATTGATTAAGAAAATGCATGTAAAATTCCTTGTTTTTAATATTAAAAAAAACTAACTCTTGAGGACACCTCTATTACTAATATGATTTGTGTATATAGTGTTTTTGTCAGTTGGGATATTGGTCCCCAATTGCAATTGACAGTGATGTTCATTATACATCATTACCCTAAGCCTAATCATACTTGGAAATCAGATCTGTTCCAAAGAGAGGGATTTACTGATATTAATTTAGTGCATTTAAAAAATTCAAAACTCCTTTTCAGAAAGTAAAAAACAAAACCAAAATCTTGTAAGCTTCTTAACATACACAGATTTCAATCAGAGAAGAATGGATTTAAAACTTGTCTTTGGGAGGTTCTTCCAACATGACCAAATAAGAGGAGCTCCAATCGGCCACTCCCAGTGAGATCAACACAGAAGGTGGGTGATTTCTGCATTTCCAACTGAGGTACCCAGCTCATCTCATTGGGACTGGTTAGACAGTGGGTGCAGCCCACGGAGGGCAAGCCAAGCAGAATGGGGTGTCGCCTCACTAAGGAAGTACAAGGGGTCAGGGAACTCCTTCCCCTGGCCAAGGGAAACTGTGAGGGACTGTATCTTGAGGAACGGACACTCTGGCCCAGATACTACACTTTTCCCATGGTCTTCGCAACCCACAGAACAGGAGATTCCCTAGGGTGCCTCTGCCACCAGGGCCCTGGGTTTCAGGCACAAAACTGGGCAGCCCTTTGGGCAGACACCAATCTAGCTGCAGGAGTTCTTTTTTTCATACTCCAGTGGCTCCTGGAATGCTAGCAAGACAGAACTGTTCACTCCCCTGGAAAGGGGGCTAAAGCCAGGGAGCCAAATGGTCTAGCTCAGCGGATCACACCTCACGGAGCCCAGCAAGCTAAGATCCACTGGCTTGAAATTCTCACTGCCAGCTCAGCAGTCGGAAGTTGGCCTGGGACCCTCCAGCTTGGTCGGGGGAGAGGCGCCCGCCATTACTGAGTCTTGAGTAAGTGGTTTTCCCCTAACAGCATAAACAAAGCTGCCCAGAAGTTTGAACTCGGTGGAGCCCACTGCAGCTTGCTTTCTTTGAAAGAAAGGCAGCGGCCCCAGTCAGGGACTTATAGATCAAACTCTCCTCTCCCTGGGACAGAGCACCTGGGGGAAGGGGCAGCTGTGGGTGCAGCTTCAGCAGACTTAAACGTTCATGCCTGCCAGCTCTAAAGAGAGCAGCAGATCTCCCAGCACAGCACTCGAGCTCTGCTAAGGGACAGACTGCCTCCTCAACTGGGTCCCTGACCCCATGCCTCCTGACTGGGAGACACCTCCCAGCAGGAGTCGACAGATACCCTATACAGAGGAGCTCCGGCTGGCATCTGATGGGTGCCCGTCTGGAACAAAGCTTCCAGAGGAAGGAGCAGGCAGCCATCTTTGCTGTTCTGCAGCCTCCACTGGTGATACCCAGGCAAAGAGAGTCTGGAGTGGACCTCCAGCAAACTCCACCAGAACTGCAGCAGAGGGGTCTGACTGTTAGAAGGAAAACTAACAAATAGAAAGGAATAGCATCAAGATCAGCAAAAAGGATGTCCACACAGAAACCCCATTCGAAGGGGTTCAGAGAAGAACATAAATGACCTGACAGAGCTGAAAAACACAGCATGAGAACTTCGTGAAGTATTCACAAGTATCAATAACTGAATTGATCAAGTGGAAGACAGGATATCAGAGATTGAAGATCAACTTAATGAAATAAAGCATGCAGACAAGATTAGAGAAAAAAGAATGAAAAGTAACGAACAAAGCCTCAAAGAAATATGGGACTATGTGAAAAGACCAAACCTACATTTGATTGGTGTACCTGAAAGTGATGGGGAGAATGGAACCAAGTTGGAAAACATACTTCAGGATATTATCCAGGAGAACTTCCCCAACCTAGCAAGACAGGCCAACATTCAAACTCAGGAAATACAGAGAACACCACAAAGATACTCCTTGAGAAGAGCAACCCCAAGACACATAATCGTCAGAGTCACCAAGGTTGAAATGAAGGAAAAAATGTTAAGGGCAGCCAGAAAGGAAGGTCAGGTTACCCACAAAGGGAAGCCCATCAGACTAACAGTGGATCTCTCTGCAGAAATCTTAGAAGCCAGAAGACAGTGGGGTCCAATATTCAACATTCTTAACGAAAAAAATTTTCAACCCAGAATTTCATATCCATCCAAACTAAGCTTCATAAGCAAAGGAGAAATAAAATCCTTTACAGACAAGGAAATGCTGAGAGATCTTGTCACCACCAGGCCTGCCTTACAAGAGCTCCTGAAGGAAGCAGTAAATATGGAAAGGAAAAACTGGTACCAGCCACTGCAAAAACATACCAAATTGAAAAGATTATCAACACTATGAAGAAATTGCATCAACTAATGGGCAAAGTAACCAGCTAGCATCACGATGACAGTTTCAAATTCACACATAACAATATTAACCTTAAATATAAACGGGCTAAATGCCCCAATTGAAAGTCACAGACTGGCAAATTGGATAAGGAGTCAAGACCAGGCGGGTGGATCATGAGGTCAAGAGATCGAGACCATCCTGGCTAACATGGTGAAAACCCGTCTGTACCTAAACTACAAAAAATTAGCTGGGTGTGGTGGCAGGTGCCTGTAGTCCCAGCTACTTGGGAGGCTGAGGTAGGAGAATGGTGTGAACCTGGGAGGTAGAGCTTGCAGTGAGCTGAGATAGCACCACTGCACTCCATCCTGGGTGACAGAGCAAGACTCTGTTTAAAAAAAAAAAAAAAAAGAGTCAAGACCCTTCGGTGTGGTGTATTCAGGAGACCCATCTCACGTGCAAAGACACACATAGGCTCAAAATAAAGGGATGGAGGACTATTTACCAAGCAAAAGGAAAGCAAAAAAAAGTAGGGTTTGCAATCCTAGTCTCTGATAAAGCAAACTTTAAACCAACAAAGATCAAAAGAGACAAAGAAGGGCATTACATAATGGTATAGGGGTCAGTGCAACAAGAGCTAACTATCCTAAATATTTATGCACCCAATACAGGAGCACCCAGATTCATAAAACACGTTCTTAGAGACCTACAAAGAGAATTAGACTCCCATACAATAATAATGGGAGACTTTAACACCCCACTGTCAGTATTAGACAGATCAACGAGACAGAAAATTAACAAGGATATTCAGGACTTGACCTCAGCTCTGGACCAAGCAGACCTAATAGATATCTACAGAAGTCTCCACCCAAATCAACAGAATATACATTCTTCTCAGCACCATATCACACCTATTCTAAAATTGACCACATAATTGGAAGTAAAACACTCCTCAGCAAATGCAGAAGAATGGAAATCATAAACAGTCTCTCAGACCACAGTGCAAATTCTTAATCAGGATTAATAAACTTACTCAAAACCATACAACTACATGGAAACTGAACAACTTGCTCCTGAATGACTACTGGGTAAATAACAAAATTAAGGCAGAAATAACAATGTTCTTTGAAACCCATGAGAACAAAGACACAACATACAAGGATTTCTGGGACACAGCTAAAGCAGTGTTTAGAGAGAAATTTATAGCACTAAATGCCCACATCAGAAAGTGGGAAAGATCTGAAATTGACACCCTAACATCACAATTAATAAAACTAGAGAAGCAAGAGCAAACAAATTCAAAAACTAAGATCAGAGCAGAACTGAAGGAGATAGAAACACAAAAAAACCCTTCAAAAAATCAATGAATCCAGGAGCTGGTTTTCTGAAAAGATTAACAAAATAGATAGACCACTGGCCAGACTAATAAAGAAGAAAAGGGAGAAGAATCAAATAGATGCAATAAAAAATGATAAAGGGGATATCACCACTGATCCTACAGAAATACAAACTACCATCAGAGAATACTGTAAAAACCTCTATGCAAATAAACTAGAAAATCTAGAAGAAATGGATAAATTCCTGGACACACACACCTTCCTAAGACTAAACCAGGAAGAAGTTGAATCCCTGAATATACACCAATAGCAAGTTCTGTAATTGAGGCAGTAATTAATAGCCTACCAACCAAAAAAAGCCCAGGACCAGACAGATTCACAGCTGAATTCTACCAGAGGTATAAAGAGGAGCTGGTACCATTTGTTCTGAAACTATTCCAAACAATAGAAAAAGAAGGAATCCTCCCTAACTCATTTTATGAGGCCAGCATTATCCTGATACCAAAACCTGGCAGAGACACAACAACAACAAAAAACTTTCAGGCCAATATTCCTGATAAACATCAATGTGAGGATCCTCAATAAAATACTGGCAAACCGAATACAGCAGCACGTCAAAAAGCTTATCCACCACGATCAAGTTGGCTTCATCCCAGGGATGCAAGGCTGGTCCAACATATGCAAATCAATAAACGTAATCCATCACATAAACAGAACCAATGACAAAAACCACATGATTATCTCAATAGATGCAGAAAAGGCCTTCAATAAAATTCAACAGCCCTTCATGCTAAAAACTCTCAATAAACTAGGTATTGATGGAATGTATCTCAAAATAATTAGAGCTATTTATGACAAACCCACAGCCGATATCATACAGGCAAAAGCTGGAAGCATTCCCTTTGAAAACTGGCACAAGACAGGGATGCCCTCTCTCACCATTCCTATTCACCATAGGATTGGAAGTTCTGGTCAGGGCAATCAGGCAAGAGAAAGCAATAAAGGGTATTCAAATAGGAGAGGAAGTCAAATTGTCTCTGCTTGCAGATGACATATATTTAGAGAACCCAATTGTCTCAGCCCAAAATCTCCTTAAACTGATAAGCAACTTCAGCAAAGTCTCAGGATACAAAATCAATGTGCAAAAATCATAAGCATTCCAATATACCAATAATAGACAAGCAGAGAGCCAAATCCTGAGTAAACTCCCATTCACAATTGCTACCAAGAGAATAAAATACCTAGGAATACAACCTACAAGGGATATGAAGGACTTCTTCAAGGAGAGCTACAAACCACTGCTCAAGGAAATAAGAGAGGACACAAACAAATGGAAAACCATTCTATCCTCATGGATACGAAGAATCAGTATTGTGAAAATGGCCATACTGCTCAAAGTAATTTATAGATTCAATGCTATCCCCATCAAGCTACCATTGACTTTCTTCACAGAATTAGAAAAAACGACTTTAAATTTCATATGGAACCAAAAAAGAGCCCATATAGCCAAGACAATCCTAAGCAAAAAGAACAAAGCTGGAGGCATCACGCTACCAGACTTCAAACTATACTGCAAGCCTACAGTAACCAACACAGAATGGCACCAGTACCAAAACAAATATATAAACCAATGGAACAGAACAGAGGCCTCAGAAATAACGCCACACATCTACAACCATCTAATCTTTGAGAAACCTGTCAAAAAAAAGCAATGGGGAAAGGATTTCCTATTTAATAAATGGTGTTGGGAAAACTGGCTAGCCATATGCAGAAAAACTGAAACTGGACCCCTTCCTTGGACTTTATACAAAAATTAACTCAAGATTGATTAAAGACTTAAACATAAGACCTAAAACCATAAAAAAACCTTGAAGAAAACCTAGGGAATACCATTCAGGACATAGGCATGGGCAAAGACTTCATGACTAAAACACCAAAAGCAATGTCAACAAAAGCCAGAATTGACACATGGGATCTAATTAAACTAAAGAGCTTCTGCAGAGCAAGAGAAACTATCATCAGAGTGAACAGGCAACCTACAGAATGGGAGAAATCAAAACCACAATGAGATACCATCTCATGCCAGTTAGAACGGCGATCATGAAAAAAATCAGAAACAATAGATGCTGGAGAGGATGTGGAGAAATAAGAATGCTTTTACACCGTTGGTGGGAGTGTAAATTATTTCAACCATTGAGGAAGATAGTGTGGTGATTCTTCAAGGATTTAGAACTAGAAGTGTGATTTGACCCAGCAATCCCATTAGTGGGTATATACCCAAAGGATTATAAGTCATTCTACTATAAAGACACATGCACACATATGTTTATTGCAGCACTGCTCACAATAGCAAAGTCTTGGGACCAACTCAAATGCCCATCAATGATAGACTGGATAAAGAAAATGTGGTGGCTGGGCGCGGTGGCTCACAGCTGTAATCCAAGCACTTTGGGAGGCTGAGGCAGGCGGATCACAAGGTCAGGAGATCAAGACCATCCTGGCTAACAAGGTGAAACCCCATCTCTACTAAAAATTACAAAAATTAGCGAGGCGTGGTAGTGGGTACCTGTAGTCCCAGCTACTCGGGAGGCTGAGGCAGGAGAATGGCATGAACCCAGGAGGCGGAGCTTGCAGTGAGCCAAGATTGCGCCACTGCACTCCAGCCTGGGCAACAGAGCGAGACTCCATCTCAAAAAAAAGAAAAGAAAAGAAAATGTGGCACATATACACCATGGAATACTATGCAGCCATAGAAAAGGATGCATTCGTTTCCTTTCGGGGACATGGATGAAGCTGGAAACCATCATTCTTAGCAAACAAACACAGGAACAGAAAACCAAAAGGGAGTTGAACAATGAGAACACATGGACGCAGGGAGGGGAACATCACACACCAGGGCCTGTCGGGGGGTGGGGGGTTACGGGAGGGATAGCATTAGGAGAAATACCTAATGTACATGACGGGTTGATGGGTGCAGCAAACCCACCATGGTACGTTTATACCTATGTAACAAACCTGTACATTCTGCACATGTATCCCGAACTTAAAGTATAATAATAAACCTGTCTTTGTCTATTACTGACTGTACAAGTCTGAACTTCTCTAAGTCTCAGTCTCTCATTTGGCACATTTGAATAATAATACATATACTATGAAATTGTTCTGATAACTAAATGAGATATATATGAAAGCCCTTGGTAATAAATGAATGCTAATAAATGTTCCCTATAGTCTCTCACAAATTAAAAATACTTTCTAATTCTAGTTCAGGGTATTATTCAAAATATGTATTTTCTTGTATTGCTCATGACTCTTTTTTTAAAATAAGTTTTTTGGTTTTTTTACTTTCTGAAAATCAGTTTTGGATTTTCTTTTCTTGAAGAATATAAACAGCATTATTTCACAGACACGGTGCCAGCCAGTTTTAAAAATGAAAATATATTCAAAAATTGACTGTGTCTTTAAAAAAAGTCAAAAGTAATTGCTTCAAGAATTTCAATTAACCTTATTCAGAGGTAAGGCTCAAAAAAATTCAGTAAATTCTTCCTGATAAAAAGAGGTTGAAATTAAGGACCCAGTTATTAAGGGTTTACAAACGTATTTTTCCAGGAGCACTGTACTCCTATTTTTTCCTTCTCTGTCTGACTAATTTCTCTTTACACATTTATTATTCCTGACTGTTCTTCCTTTTTCAGCTCTCTGAACTTCTTTCTCTAAAATCCCTTAGAAATAATATCTATGCTCATATATTTCACCTCTTTTTCTGATGACACTCATGTAATTCTTGTTTCTTGTCCGAACTTTTAAATAGCTCCCAGAGTGTTTCCAGAAGCAACTCAGATTTATTACAACGTGTTCAATGTATTGATTGTACAAATGTGTATGTTAAGAAGCTTGCAAGGGACTGGGCATGGTAGCACATGCCTGTAAACCCAACACTTTGGGAGGCTGAGGCATAAGGATCGCTTGAGCCCAGGAGTTTGATACCAGCCTGGGCAACATGGCACAATCCCCATCTCTACAAAAATTAAAAATTAGCTCGGTGTGGTGGTGCACTCCTGTAGTCCCAGCTACTCAGGAGACTGAGCTGGGAAGATCACTTGAGCCTTGGAGGTTGAGGATGCAGTGAGCTGTGATCGTGCCACTGCACTCCAGCCTGGATGACAGAGTGAGACCCTGTCTCAAAAAACAAACAAGAAGCTTACCGGGAGCACCACACACACACACACACACACACACACACACACACACACACACACACACACACACAGAGAGAGAGAGAGAGAAGATACTGCCCTGTTCTTCAGGGAATTTGGTAATAACGATAGGTTTGCAAACAGTAATAATGCCACATGCAAATGTTATACTAATGGTTTAAACCATGAATATGCACACATAAAGGAGTGATGTTAGTAAATCTAGTGACATTGGTTCTGGGCATTGAAATATATGTATGAATTCTCCAAGCAGAAAAAGGATACAAGGATTTTTCTACTAGGAAATGTAAGATCATGAACAAAGGTTCTGAAGTGGGAAAATATATACCTTGTTTAATTTGTGGAGTAACAGTGTATTAGTTTCCTTGTTGCTGTGGCCATTACCACAAACTTAATGACTTAAAACAGCACAACTTTATTCTCTTATAGTTCTGGAGGTCAGAGTCTGAAATCAGTGGCACTTGGGCTAAAATCAAGGTCTTCCTTGATGCTCTAGGGGAGTCCTTGCCTTTTCCAGCTTCTAGAGGCCACCTGCATTCCTTGGCTCATGGCCTCTTCCTCCATCTTCAAGTCAGCAGGATCACGTGGTGATCACAGATCCTCCACAGCCATTGATGAATGGAGGCCCTAGACTTAACAAGAAAGAGAAATCGCAGGAAAGTAGCATAATCAACTTTGATTCAAAAATATATGGTGTAGTTGGGTACCAGAGGAATGCTGGTGAGGTCCTGAATTTTAAAAATGGCTGTCGGAACAGAGGAAATAGATCTGAAAAATTTTGCAGAAACAGAATAAATAGGCATAGTGATTTTCTGGAGAGGAGTTAAAGAAGTCAGAGAAGACTGCAGCAACCTTTCAGAAAATATACATGAAAATGATCCTAATGTACTCTCCCTACTGAAATTTTCTCCTACCATGTGACTGATTTCTGGATTCTGCCTGAAACCAAGAATCACTTTCTGTTTCACAATTAATTGATTTGTTCCATTAGTAGGGTAACCATATAATACATAGTCCAAAGTGGGGCAATTATCTTTATAACCATTTAAAAAATTTAAATCAATCTTATTTTTTAAATGCCAACTTAACAACTGGTATTTCTATAAAGCTTTCATTATCTAAGGTATAATCACTTAAGTAATACAGTTTCCTAGACCAGAAAATGAGGAGAATTATAGATTACTTTTGAGGAGAGACAAAAAGTTTCAAGTTTCTTGTGTTTTTTTTTTTTTTTTTTTTTTGAGACAAGGTCTCACTCTGTCACTTAGGCTAGAGTACAGTAGCACAATCATGGCTCACTGCAACCTCGACTTCCTGGGCTCAGGTGATCCTCCCACCTCAGTCTCCTGAATAGCTGAGACTACAGATATGTACCACCATGCTTGGCTAATTTTTTGTAGAGAGAGGATTTTGCCATGTTGCCGAGGCTGATCCCAAACTCCTGGGCTCAAGGGATCCACTCCCTTCAGCCGCCTAAAGTGCTGGGATTACAGGTGTGAGCCACTGCACCCGGCCTCTTGTGGTTCTGCATTTATGCAATAAGTTTGTTTGAAGAATGAGTCAACACTGCTGGTGCCTTGCTGTTATTATTTAGGATGCTGGAATGCTGAAAGAAAATTACACGTCTGAAAGGGGAAAACAAGAAACCCCCTTGATGGATAGACATTTCTTATTGTTACTTAAGGATGTGGTAGTCCAGAAAATCCCTGGAGAAGTGTTCCTTGGATTATCGGTACATACTTTCTGGAGGTCTTCCTCTCATAAACTGGATGATTTGCATTGGAATTATAGGTGGAGGAATAAAGCCTGATTGCCAAGGTGAAAATATATGTGGAGGATGGTGAACCGTCTTCCCAGTGAAGACATATAAAGGACCATATTGAATGCTCTATTTGGAAAAGTTCCTGGTGACATCATGGACTTTGGTTTATGTTCTAGTGATATTATTATACTTATAAAATTAGAGTTTCATCTAAGTCTGAATATTTAGTTTTTTCTTCTATTAGTTCTTGTTTTTTAAAGGTATTTCATCCCCAAGTACAGAGTTGGACCCATTTAACTTTTCACCATTTGCCTCCCTTTTTGCTGTTCTTGGTCACTCCTTACAAAGGTGGGCATCTCTTGATTCTAGGTCATCCTCCTCTCTTTTAAGGTGGCTAAACTTAAAGAATTTTACATTTCAAACACTTTGGTAAATTGTGTATTTGTGTGTTTTCTGTCTTTCTCTATATAGTTGGTACTGAGTGTAAATTTCTGCACACAAATTAGAGAACTAACAAAATCCAAGGATCACTGACTATGTCATCACCTCCCAAGAAAATCTGACGTGATGAGGGCTGAAATTCAAGTTTTCAGCTCCTGTGATCTTATATAGCTTTTTAAGGAGATGCTAAAGCATGATGATGAAGCCAACCACAGTCTCTTTATGACCCCACAGTTCATTGTTGAGCTGTCTCTGTTTGCCATTGTCCCACAAAACAACAACAAACAAAACACTGAAGCTCTGCTCAGAATCAAATCAGCTTCCACATATGTACCATTTCCAGCATTCCTCCTTCATTTGTGCAGATCCATTCTTTCATCTGCTATTACTTCCCTTCACACAAAAAACTTCTTTTTGCATTTCACTAGTGTGAATTTACTGGTGACATACTTACTTAGCTTTTACTTATCTGACATGTTTTTAAATTTTACCTGGATTGTTTGAAGAATATTTTCCCTGGATGTATAATTCTAGTTTTGTAAGCCCCCTTCCTTCAAAGCACTATATATATATATACTATATATATACACTATATATATACTGTATATATATAGTGTATATATATACTATATATATAGTGTGTATATATACAGTATATATATAGTGTATATATATACTATATATAGTGTATATATATATATAGTGTATATATATAGTATGTATATATAGTGTATATATACAGTATATATAGTGTATATATATAGTATGTATATATAGTGTGTATATATAGTGTATATATACAGTATATATAGTGTATATATGTAGTATGTATATATAGTGTATATATATAGTATATATGTAGTATATATATAGTGTATATATACAGTATATATAGTGTATATATATAGTATGTATATATAGTGTATATATAGTATGTATATATAGTGTATATATATAGTGTATATATAGTGTATATATAGTGTATTATAGTGTATATATAGTGTATATATATAGTGTATATATATGTATATATATAGTGTGTGTGTATATATATATATGTATATACACACGCACACACATTGTCTTCTGGTCTCCATTATTTCTCATGAGAGTTTTTGTTCTTGTTGTTCCACTAAAACTAACTATCTTTCTCCAGTTGTTTTTAAAGTTTTCTCTTTAACTTTCTTTGATGGTTAATTTTGTATGTCTATTTGACTTGGCTAATGGATGCCCAGTTAGCTGGGAAAACATCATTTTTGTGTGGGTCTGTGAGAATATTTCTGGAAGAGATTAGCATTTGAATCAGTAGTCTGAGTAAGAAGATACATCTTCACAGCTGTGAGCAAACATGTAATCTATTGAGGAACTGACTAGAACAAAAAGGTGGAAGAAGGGTAAATTCACTTTCTGTGTTTGAACTGGGACATTCATCTTCTGTCCTTGGACTTCTGTGCTCCTGGTTCTCAGGCTTTCGGACTCAGACTGGGACTTACACCATTGGTGCCACTTGTTTTCAGGCCTTCAGGTTTGGACTTGAACAGAACCATCAGATTTCCTGGACCTCCAGCTTATAGATGGCATATTGTAGGACTTATCAGCCTCTATAACCAAATGAGCCAATTCCTCATAATGAATCTCTTTTGACATATCTCTCTATATATCCTATTGGTTTTGTTTCTCTGGAGAACCCTGACTAATACACTTTTATTTTTAGAAGTTCATTGAAAACTTGTGCACTTTTCTTTATCCTGGAGTATGTAGGGCCAAAGGTTAATGTTTTGTTATCAGCTTAGAAAAATGTTAGTCCTTATTTCCGTTTTTTTTTTTAGCCTAGTTCTCTAACTCTTTCTGTGACTCTGACTAGACTACTTGATCTTATCTTCCAGGTTACTGACATTCTTTCTTTCTTTCTTTTTTTAAGGTATTTTGATCTTTCTGCCTCCATTTAGAAAATTTCTACTGATATATCCTCAGGTTCACTGAGCCATTCTTCTGCAGTGTCTAATCTGCTATTAAGCCTTCCAATGAAGTTTTGATTTTTGATATTTCATGTTTTAGTTCTAGGAATTTTTCATTTCGTTCTTTAAAAAAAAATTCTATTTATTTCATGAAATATATTAATACTGCCTTACTACTTATATCCATCTTTTCCTGTAAATTCTTTAAAAAATCTTATAATAATGTTCTTAAAGTCCTTGTGTGCATATTCGATAACTGGGCCTACTTCTGTTGATTATATTTTTTCTTGATTATATTTTCGATTATTTGGTTCTTGATTATTGTGGTTTTTTTCCTAACATGAATGCTTAAATAGCACAGGCCTCAGCCCTTAACAGCTTGAGTTCAGTGTCAACCCCAGACATGTTGTCTGTGGTATTCAGGTCTGCCTATTTAGATAGAAGTGTTGATGTCTTACATCTTAGGATCCTGGGGAGGGGAGGACTCCTTCTGACACCTGGCAACAGTCTTTGCTGCTACTTTATTTGGCCCCAACTCTCCCACAGCAGTTTTAAGAGTGAAAGGAGACACTATTAATAATTACATTGAGTCAACAAGCAAAAATGGGAACTTTCTAAGACAGACTGAATTATTAGTCATTACTCCAGTATTCTGGACAATAAACTTAGACTCATTTTTTAAACTTCTCTTTCCTTGACTAGCATGGCATCTGTTTGTCTCATACACAAAGTCAGTTATCAGTCTTATGAGTTCTTACTTCAAAATACATGTGATTTATCCTGATTAAGGGAGGAGGCCACCCCTCATATTGTCTTATGCCCAATTTCTGCCTCCAAAGAAGGAAGAAGTAAAAACTAAAAGGCAGGCCGGGCGCGGTGGCTCACGCCTGTAATCCCAGCACTTTGGGAGGCCAAGGCGGGCGGATCACGAGGTCAGGAGATCAAGACCATCCTGGCTAACATGGTAAAACCCCGTCTCTACCAAAAATACAGAAAATTAGCTGGGCGAGGTGGTGGGCGCCTGTAGTCCCAGCTACACGGGAGGCTGAGGCAGGAGAATGGCGTGAACCATGGGGGGCGGAGCCTGCAGTGAGCTGAGATTGCGTCACTGCACTCCAGCCTGGGTGACAGAGCGACACTCCTTCTAAAAAAAAAAAAAAACTAAAAGGCAGAAATGAAATCCACAGGCAGACAGCCCGATGCCTGGTGGTTAAAAATTGACCCCTGACCTAACCGGTTATGTTATCTATAGATTCCAGACATTGTATGGAAAAGCACTGTGAAAATCTCTGTCCTGTTCTGTTCTGATCTGATTATTGGTGCATGCAGCCCCCAATCACGAACCCCCTGCTTGCTCAATCGATCACAACCCTCTCACACAGACCCCCTTAGAGTTGTGAGCCCTTAAAAGGGACAAGAACTGCTCACTCGGGGGAGCTTGGCTCTTGTGACAAGAGTCGTGCCAATGCTCCTGGCCAAATAAACCTCTTCCTCAGACTTGGTGTCTGAGGAGTTTTGTCTGCAGCTCGTCCTGCTACATTTCTTGGTTCCCTGACTGGGAAGCGAGGTGACTGGCAGATGGTTGAGGCAGCACCTTAGGAGCTTAAGCCTGCCCTGTGGCACATCCCTACGGGGGACTCCGGCCAGCTCGAGCAACGCGGATCCTGAGAGCGCTCCGGAGAGCAAATGCCTGGGTAGGCATTTGTCCCGGTGGCACGCCTCGCCAGAGCAGTGTGTGGCAGGCCCTCGTGGAGAATCAACACAGAGAGTGAACACCAGGAAGGAATGGGCACTTGGAGTCTGGACATCTAAAACTTGGTAAGCTGGTCTTTGGAACTTGCCCTCTCCGTTTGAGTGGAAGTGTGGCCTGATCACCCACGGCATGCCTTTATTGGCACTTTGGTTTTGGTTTTGACTTGGTTTGAGTTGCTTGACAGGACTGGTCTTGGGAACTTGCCCTCTCCGTTTGAGTGGAAGCGTGGCCTGATCACCCACGGCGTGCCTGTACCAGCACTTTGGTTTTTGTTTTTGACTTGACTTGGATTGCTTGATACTTTGGTTTTGGTTTTGACCTTGCTTGGATTTCGGGATACTCTGATTTTGGTTTTGTATAGACCGCAAAAGTGTGTGTGTGTGCCCTTTTTACCCGTTCTTTGTTTTGTGGTGTGTGTGTGGTGTGAGTGTGGTGTTTTGTCTCGAAGAAGCGTGGGTTAGGCCCAAATAAGCCCACCCTACTAGGAACTATGTTGAGAAATTTCAAAAAGGGATTTAAGGGAGACTATGACACTGGGAAAACTTAGAACTTTATATAAAAGAGACTGGCCAGCATTACAGGTGGGTTGGCCATCAGAAGGAAGCCTGGACAGGTCCCTTGTTTCAAAGGTACAGCACAAGGTAACCTGTAAAGCCAGGGCACCTGTACATAGACGCTTGGTTACAGCTGGTTTTAGATCCCTCCACAGTGGTTGAGAGAACTGCAGCATACGTGGCCGGCAGAGACAGAGAGGAGAGAGAGAGAGAGACAGAAGAGAGAGAGAGAGGCAGAAAGGAGAAAGAGAGAAGAGAAAGAGATATACAAGTAGTTAGGAAAAAAAGTGTACCCTATTCCTTTAAAAGCCAAGGTAAATTAAAAACCTATAATTGATAATTGAAAGTATTCTCCCTAACCCTATAACACTCCAATACCACTTTGTCGTCAGTGTAAACAAGGGTGTATCCTGAAAGCACCGAGGCCTTCCTATTGAAAATCCTTAACCCAGTAACCCGTGGATGGCCCAAATGCGTTCAATCTGTAGCAGAAACTGCTTTGCTACCAGAAAAAAAGTAAAATAATAATAATAATAACTTTTAGAGGAAACCTCATTGTGAGCACACCTCACTAGTTCAGTTCAGAACTATCCTAAATCAAAAAAGCAAAAAAGTAGCTTACTAACTCAAAAATCTTAAAGTATGGGCTGGGCGCCATGGCTCACGCCTGTAATCCCAGCACTTTGGGAGGCTGAGACAGGTGGATCACGAGGTCAGGAGATCGAGACCATCCTGGCTAACACAGTGAAACCCCGTCTCTACTAAAAATACAAAAAAATTAGCTGGGCGTGGTGGCGGGCGCCTGTAGTCCCAGCTACTCGGGAGGCTGAGGCAGGAAATGGTGTGAACCCAGGAGGTGGAGCTTGCAGTGAGCCGAGATGGTGCCACTGCACTCCAGCCTGGCTGACAGAACGAGACTCTGTCTCAAAAAAAAAAAAAAAAAAGTACGAGACTATTCTGTTAGGAAAAAAACAAAAAGCCACCTATACCAATTCTAAGTTAATTTAGACAAAACAAGGTCTTATTAATAGCAAAGGATAATTAAAATCCCAAACTTACAAAGTTTTCAACAAAAGTAAAGTTTGCTAAAAGTTAACAGTGTAACATGTATTATACTAACTGCTATTCTTGTGGCCTTAGACAGTCTAGTCCACAGACATAAAAGGATTTCGCTTTGGAAAAAAATGGTTATCATCTTCAAAAAAAAAAAAAAGAAAAAAAAAGGGGGGTGCGGAATTTATGTAAAAAGAGTATTATATGGTAAATTCTTGTCCTGAAATAAATTAACTGGTTGTTTAAAGAAAGAAATATTTGTAATAAGTCAGAAAGTTAAGGCATGTCGAAGAATTGCCTGCAAAAGTCGTGAAAGAAAAAAAAGGTTATAAAATGAAATTCATGCAAGAAATGTTGTATAATTTAAAAGTAATTAGGCCTCCTAAATGTAAAACTATTAAAGAAACAGTTTATGTGCAAGGTATATAAAGAAAGTAAAATATACTTTTAGTAGAAGAATCATAAGGAGGCATAAGAATGTAAAGTTTTACCTACATTAAAAGGTTAAAAATATGTATATTTTGTTTTAAAGGTTTAATCAAGTTTTAAAATGTTAATTAAAAAAAATTCTGTGTGTAAACATTGGCTAAAGTTAAGGAGGTATCATCCAATTTTTCTGTAAACTGGACATTAAAATAAAAGCATAACAGGTTTTTCTTAAAGTACCAACCTACTCTTTAGCAAAAATTATAAAAGGTTAAAAAGAGTCTATAAAATCTTTCCTTATAGTTAAATATTAAAAATTGAATAAATACATCTACAAGGTTTCATTAAAATTAGGTTTAACATTAATAACACACTAATATAAAGGTAAAATTTTACTTATCTGGCATAAAAATCATACAAGAAGCATTGTTAAATGTAAAGTGGTATTTGGCTTTCTTTGATTTAAAAACTAATAAAAATAGATGCTAAAGGAAATTTCTCAGTAAAAAGGCACTAAGGACTATAAAGTCCACTGCCAAGGTCCCCACATTTAAAACAAAGGGTCAATTTCTTAAAAATTATATACTTGGTTTATCTTCCACTTTCCTTTCTCTCAAAAACTAAAAGTCTTTTAGCACATGTACCACCCCTAGAATTTCCGGTAAACCAGCACCAACCTGAAAATCACATTCTCATCAAAAGGTGGAAAGAAGAAAAACTCGAGCCAGCCTGGGAAGGACCCTACCTTGTGCTGCTAACCACCAAGACTGCTGTCCATAGAGCAAAAAAAGGATGGACTCATCACACCCGAGTCAAGAAAGCACCACCCCCTCCAGAGTCGTGGGCCTAGTCCCAGGGGAAAACCCTACCAAACTAAAGCTAAGAAAAATTTAACTCTTTTCATCTATCCTATTACTCTTTCTTCTTTCCTCATTCTATTGCTGACCATCTAGTTATTAACATAACCAAGTCAATTTCACCTCAAACTATTGCATTTAATGCTTGCCTTGTTACACCCTGTGGAGACTTGGCAAGTCAAAGATAGCTTTCTACTTCAGAAAAGTAATTCTGTCCCTCCTGACTCTCCTTAGACTGGGCATTAGTAAACTAGGGCCATTTAATCTGAGGAAATTTCAATAAAGACCCCAGGGCCAACCAGGAGTCTTGCCCCCCAGTGTAGAGCTTTTATGCCGTAGTTGGCCCAACATTCTGTGGACCACTAAAGAGCAAGGATGGACTGCCCCAACCGGTTTTTGTAATTTCCTAAAATCATACATTCATTTTACTAAAGGATCATAGATGTTAAAGACTTAAACTTTAGCAATTAAGACAGGATACCAAGATGCAAATGCCTGGTTAAAATGGATCAAATATTCCATCTGCACGTTAAACAAAAGGAATTGTTATGCTTGTGCACATGGCAGGCCAGAGGCCCAGATTGTCCCCCTTCCACTAAGGTGGTCCTCCAGTCTACCAGGCGTGGGCTGCATGGTAGCTCTTTTCCAGGATTCTACAGCCTGGAGTGATAAATCATGCCAAGCTCTCTCTGCTGTGTCCCAAAGTCCGGCACCCTGTTGGTCAGCCCCTGAGGGCCATCCAGCTTCCGTCTCCCAACACTAAGTTCACTTCGCGTCTCTCATGACAGGGAGGAAACTTGGCATTCCTTGGAGACCTGAAGGGATGCGATGAGCTTAAGAATTTTTAAGAGCTTATCAATCAGTCAGCACTTGTTCATCCCTGAGCAGATGTGTGGTGGTATTGTGGTGGACCTTTACTGGGCACCCTGCCAAATAACTAGAGTGGCACTTGTGCTTTAGTCCATTTGGCTATCCCTTTCACCCTGGCATTTCATCAAACAGAGGGAAAAAAAATAAGACATCGTAAAGCGAGAGAAGCCCCTTATGGGTCTTTCAACTCTCACATCTATTTAGATGCAATTGGAGCCCCACAAGGAATACCAGATCAATTTAAAGCTTGAAATCAAATAGCTACAGGATTTAAGTCAATATTTTAGTGGGTGACAGTTAATAAAAATGTAGATTAGATAAACTATATCTATTACAACCAACAGCAACAAGCTTTTCTGAGTTAAAAAAACAAAAAAAACCTCATGTCAGCCCCAGCCCTGGGGCTACCTGACCTGACAAAACCCTTTACACCCTATGTGTCAAAAAGAGAAAAAAACGGCAGTTGGAGTTTTAACCCAGACTGTGAGGCCGTGGTCAAGGCCAGTGGCCTATCTCTCAAAACAACTAGATGGGGTTTCAAAGGTTGGTCGCCATGTCTAAGAGCCCTGGCAGCAATGGCCCTGTTAGCACAAGAAGCAAATAAGCTAACTCTTGGGCAAAACCTAAACATAAAGTCCCCCCATGCTGTGGTGACTTTAATAAATACCAAAGGACATTATTAGCTAACGAATGCTGGACTAACTAGATACCAAAGCTTCCTCTGTGAAAATCTGCACATAACCATTGAAGTTTACAACACCCTAAACCCCACCACCTTGCTCCTGGTATCAGAGAGCCCAGTTGAACATAACTGTGTAGAGGTATTGGACTCAGTTAATTCTAGTGGGCCCAACCTCTGGGACCATCCTTAAACATCAGTAGACTGACAGCTGTACGTGGATGGGAACAGCTTCGTCAACCCCTGCAAAGTGACTCTGAAGAAGATGGCAAGCCCTGCTCTAGTCACACCCGGAAGCTGACTGGTCCACGCATGGCTGAAGCATGAGGAAACTCATCACGGGACTCATTTTCCTTAAAATTTGAACTTGTACAGTAAGGACTTCAACTGACCTTCCTCAGACTGAGGACCATTCCCAGTATATACCTCAAGTCACTGAGATAGGACAAAAAGTCGCTACGGTCCTATTATTTTACGGTTATTATAAATGTACTGAAACTCTAAAAAAAAACTTGTTTGTATAATGTTATTCTATACAAGGTATGTAGCCCAGGAAATGACCAACCTGATGTGTGTTATGACCCATCTGAGCCTCCCATGACCACAGTTTTTAAAATAAGATTAAGAACTGAAGACTGGTGAGGGCTCATAAACGATATGAGTAAAGTATTAGCCAAAACAAATAGCCCCCTGAGAGAATCATACAACATTATAGGCCTGCTACTTAGGCATAAGATGGCTCGTAAGGATACCGGACCCCCGTTTACATGCTCAACCGAATCATACAGTTACAACCTGTCTTAGAAATAATCACTAATAAGACCGGCAGAGCCTTGACTATTCTGGCCTGGCAAGAAACTCAGATGAGAAATGCTATCTATCAAAATAGACTGACCCTCAACTACTTGCTAGCAGCTAAAAGAGAAGTCTGTAGAAAATTTTACCTTACCAATTGCTGCCTGCACATAGATGATCAGGGGCAAGTAGTTGAAGATATAGTTAAAGACATGACAAAACTGGCACACGTGCCTGTACAAGTGTGGCATGGATTTGACCCTGAGTCCATGTTTAAAAATGGTTCCCAGTGCTAGGAAGATTTAAAACTCTTACAATAAAAATTATGGTAGTAATAGGAACTGCTTACTGATCCCTTATTTACTACCTATACTCATTCAAATGGTAAAAGGTTTCATCGCCACTCTAGTTCACCAGAATGCTTCAGCACAAGTGTACTACATAAATCACTATCGATCTGTCATGCAGGAAGACATAGGTAGTAAAGGTGAAAGTGAGAACTCCCACTAATAAAATGAGTGAGAGTCTCAAAGTGGGGGGAATAAGGGAGGAGACCACCCCTCATATTGTCTTATGCCCAATTTCTGCCTCCAAAGAAAGAAGAAGTAAAAACTAAAAGGCAGAAATGAAATCCACAGGCAGACGGCCCGGCACCTGGTAGTTAAAGATCGACTCCTGACCTAACTGGTTATGTTATCTATAGGTTCCAGACATTGTATGGAAAAGCACTGTGAAAATCCCTGTCCTGTTCTGTTCCAATCTGATTATCGGTGCATGCAGCCCCCAATCACATACCCCCTGCTTGCTCAATCGATCATGACCCTCTCACACGGACTGCCTTAGAATTGTGAGCCCTTAAAACGGACAAGAATTGCTCACTTGGGGAGCTTGGCTCTTGTGACAGGAGTCTTGCCGATGCTCCTGGCCAAATAAACCTCTTCCTTCTTTAACTCGGTGTCTGAGGAGTTTTGTCTGCAGCTCGTCCTGCTACATGACAGTCTAAATTCAAATCATCTTGTCAGCTGAATTATTAATAGGGTCCATTTATCTGTAATAAGTCTCCTTCTCATTGTAGCATATTCCAGACTTCCAGATTAATCTGGCACTACTTTCATTGAGCTACTCATTCTATTTAAGAACCTACCATGGTTCCCAATTGTTTATGAGATCCAGCCTAGATTTCTTATTCTGATATTTAAAGCCCTTTCTTTTCATGTTCATGTCTATCTCTGTGCTCATCATACAGAACCATACTGGAATGCCCTCTCCCGCTTCTGCCATCCTGTCTTAGTCCACTTTATGCTGCTGTAAGAGACTGGGTAATTTATAAAGAAGAGAAATGTATTTCCTCACTGTTCTGGAGGCTGGGAAGTCCAAGATCAAGGGTCTGGCATCTTGCAAGGACCTTCTTGCTGCATCATCCCATGGTGGAATGTAGAAGGCAAGGACCGTGAGAAAGAGAGAGAGAAGGGGGCCAAACTCATCCCCTTTATAAGAAACCAACTCCCGTGATAACAAACCCATCTCATGACAATGGCATTAATCCATTTATGAGGGCAGAGTGCTCATTGCCTAATCACCTCTCATTAGGACCCACATCTTAATACTATTGCTTTGGGGATTATATTTCAACACATGCTTTTTGGGGGACGCTTTCAAACCATAGCACATCCTAATCTATGACTTCCTCATAAGTCAGTGCAACACCTACTTTCTTGTAGCTCTAGCTACTTTCACTTCCATCTATTACATTTTTTCTGAATTCGAATTCACAAGTACTAAGAGCACAAATTCCAAAATTGATTATACAACTTAGTATATTGTATTTGCTAATTGAAGGATTAAAACCTAAGTGCCTGCAGGGGGCATGAGGTAATCATAAACTGTGAAGCTGGCAGAGTGAAGAACAATAGGTATTAAGTGTTGATTGCTACCAATAGTAATTTCCACTTAGGTATATGAACATTTAAATCACTATGCAGGTGAGACAAAATGGCCAAACAGAATGCCTCCCCAGGGCTTGCAACTTGTGTCCTAAATTTTTAGCCATGTACTTTGCAGCTCAAGTAATACACCATTTCCTGTACTCCATTTAGCCATAATTCCTAGAATGGTAATGAGTACGTAATATACTTATAAAATGAAAAAGTTGAATTATAGCTTTAGCAAACCTACGGGGAAAATAACGAAAACTGTTTTCAAAAGAAAATGCAGCTGTTCCCTTGTTTACCAGACCTGAGGTTTGGGTAATCATCACAGATATAGTGCTTCCAATTCCTAAGTCAACTCCCTTGCCCATTGTTTTAGGGGGCTGAATTCTGATGCTTATATGGAGACTGGCATAGTGGATCTGCTTTGGCTTCCAGAGGAAGATAGGGAACAGTATTGAGCAGAATGGCCTCAACAAATGTCATGCCAAACATTATGATTGTGGGGTAAATAGGGCTGGAAGAAGGAGTACTAGTAAGGCAAGCTAGTGAGGAAGTAATAGAAATGCAGGGCAAACAATGGAGCTTAAATAATGGCCCATGGAATTGGGGTGTCTAAACTATGGATTGTGTCAAAGAATGATGAGACCAATATTCAGTACCTGAAATAAAAAGAGAAAGCAAATTTATGGGCTGTTGTAGTAAGGGAAAGCCATGCTGGTCAGGCAGGCTTTTCTGAGTATAGTAGAGTGTTGATCCCATACAGCAGTCCCCTCTTGTCTGTGAGGGATATGTTTCAAGACTCCCAGTGGATGCCTGAAACCGCAGATAGTACTGAACCCCATATATACTGTTTTCCCTATACTTACTAACTTGTGATAAACTTTAATTTATAAATTAGGCACAGTAAGAGATTAACAATAGCTAATAGAACAATTATAACAATGTGTTATAATAAAAGTTACACAAATATGGTCTCTTTCTCTCTCTCTTTCTGTAAATATCTTATTATATTGTACTTACCTATTTCAGACCACAGTTGATTGCAGATAAATGAAACTGTGGATTGGGGGTACTACTGTATAGGGTTTTTGGCAAGTGTGGAAATTAGGATTGGTGGATTTTCAGGTGTTTGAGCAAATGCCTGAATGGATTGAGATCGTCTGAAGGAGAGTAGTCACTCAAGTGAGATGGCTGTTGATTGACTGGCACTCAGGGACATGTTTATCAGACCACCCTTTTTTATGTTTTTTTTGGTGCTCCAAGTGAGGCATGAAGTGAACCCATTCTTGGTTGGCCAGAGTGAGGGGTTGTCACTGATTGGTGGGCTTGCAAAAGTGAGTTTATTGAGGGAAATTGCCCGTTGGTTGAACACGTTTATAATTAGTTATGCTCTCTGTTTTCATAGCTACAGAATAATTGATTTTTCCCTAAGAGTGTGAGGTTCCCCCACTGCCCTGCAACGTAGGATGGGAATACCTGTAGAATTCAGAACAGAGATTGGTCACAGATTGTGAACTGACCTTTTTCAAGGAAATCTTTCAAAAAATGCGGAGAAAGTAAGAATAGGTCCAACTTCAGGTAATAGGGCTTTTGTAACACAGTAGATTAACAAACCCAAGACCTATTTCCTGCTATTTTCCAAACAACGTAAGTGTATAGACTGGTACCTCTATGTGAATATGAGGACTCTCATGCCCACTAATCTTCCTGAATAGCCTAGATCAAGAGTTGGCAAACTTTGTGTATAAGCAGTCAGACAGTAAATATTTTAGGCTTTGCAGGCCACGGGCTCCATCTCTGTTGCACCTGCTCAACTCTGCCATTGTAGGTGCCAAAGCAGACATACACTTACATAAACATGTGGGTGTGGCTGGATTTGGCTCACAGGCTGTAGCGTGCTGACCCTGGCCTAGAAAGTAATCTTTCAGGTGTATCTACTTTCAAGATTGGAAAACCAAAATATCAACTTCCTGACTGGTCCAAAGAGAGTACATCACTATTAAATATTCGCTGACTGACTTCCATCCTGTCAGGTGGGATGCTGCTGATTCTGGTCCAAGCTGATATACTCAGTGAGAAAGAGCTGGGATGGGGCCATAGTTGGGGCTCAGAGTGGCTGAGTTTGGAGGAAAAAGCCTCCAACTCCGTTTCCAATGTGGCTTAGGGTGGTTCATGCTGTTGCTGCCATACCCACCTCTGCACCTCCCATGGTGCTTTCTGATCCCTGCTACACGGCTGACAGTACTGTCTCTGTAGGCCACTGCTCTTCTGAAAACCATTATTTCTACTCCAGCTGAAGAGATTTTGTCCTTTGAAGACTGATAGCTCTGTTAGCTAATACCATAAAGCCTGGCTTTGAAGCATTTTTCACTATTTTGGAGGCTGGAGACTAGCCTGGCTCTTTTAGCTTCCTCCATTAAGAGGCATTCCCCAGTTTTCCCAGGTCAGAGGCTGGTTTCAGTGACAGTGTCCTTGGGACCTGACTCAATTACAAAGTCACCTTGACTCCCTCTTCTAGGGTACTCAGGGAAGATCTTCTTGAAAATTGGTCATCCTTTGTCTTGCTGCAGTATTTCAGAATTTCCAGGAGTAGTTATGAAATTAGCTCACCATAGTGGGCTAGTCAGAAAAGCACTTTTTAAAATTCCTGTATCCTTTCTGGAGAAAAAGTAGTAACTCATATCAGCAAATGTCTTGGCTGTGGCTTGTATATCTTAAAGTTCTTTGTAAATCAATAATCAGGACTCAATATTAAGTGTATGACACCTAAGAGACCTTTCTGGGCTTATTTGAGCTCTAACATCATTTGTGTACATTTTGGGGTCAGGAAAAAATAATATTTCAGACTCTAATTTCAGATATATTCCATGGAAAAACAAACATCATTTGAAGGGCACAGTGTCTTTTAGTTAGTGCTTTTTGTTCAATGGCCTATTCAGGGTGTTTTGTTTTTATTGTTTAAGGTTTTGATGGGTTTTATTTAACAGGACCTAAAACATTGTTGTCATGGGGACAAAAATCTCTTTTTAAATTGCTTATTGAAACATTAGTCATTTGAGTTCACAAAGATATGATAAAAATTTTATCAAAATACTGTTTAGTCAGAAAAGCACTGGAATGTGGCTCCCCCAGATTCCCAGTGCACATTCCCTTTGACATGTTGACATTTCTGAAACCCAGCAGCTAAACTTGCTTTGACAATTGGTCAAGCAGATGGTGCTCTTGTGCTCTTGACCTTAGTCCCAGCACTTCTTTCCCTATATTCCATCCAGGCTGTAAACTCAGTTCCAATGTCACCTGCCACATTCCAGATGGGACCAGGTAGTATGTTCTCTGAACTTCTTTGTTCTCTAGTCTCCAACCCTCTGAATCTCCCAAGGGACACTGTGTGGTCTCACCATTTCATCGCCCCTTCTATGAGCGTTGTGGGGCAGAGCAGAGAGTGGTCATCCTCAGCGGCCATCCCAATGCCAGTTTCTTGAGATGCCAGATTGCAGGCTGTGAGGTCAACTAGATGCCTGTAGAATGCTGGAGTCACATGGAGCAGCTGCTGCTGTTGGGGAAAGTGGATTCCTACCTCGTGGTCCACTCCCACACACCCCAGCAAAGCAGTGGCCACATGCAGAGAGTGTCCTGATCGATTGTTAGTTCACAGACATCCATGTCCTTTGAGAAAAGGAGATGACAGTCCTTTGGCAAGAATCTTTGACCTGCCCCTTGTCCAGGAAGGCTGCCTATGGCGGTGTTCAGCTAAGAGAACAAGATCAAGGAGATTCCCTTCACCTGCAGTGCCTCTGGCCAGCCTCACCTACTTTACTCAATTTCTTTATAAGGAGTTGCAGGAGAGCCTGGAAGTATAGACAATATAGCCTTAGGAAATTCCATTCAGGTGGTGCTATTCCTGCAGAAGTTCTTCATTATTGTTTTTACTGTGCTGCTAGTACTTTATTCATCACCTCCGCCAACCCCTGGTGGGAGTACTTGCTTGCACTCCTAGCACACTCAGGCAGTGGATAGGTGCTCACTTAAACTTTGTTGAAAGAATACTAGGTAAGGCGCGGTGGCTCATTCCTTTAGTCTCAGCACTTTGGGAGGCCAATGCAGGTGGATCACCTGAGGTCAGGAGTTCAAGACCAGCCTGGCCAAAATGGCGAAATTCCTTCTCTACTGAAAATACAAAAAATTAGCTGGCTGTGGTGGCGGGCACCTGTAATCCCAGCTACTCGGGAGGCTGAGGCAGGAGAATCGCTTGAACCCGGGAGGTGGAGGTTGCAGTGAGCCAAGATCTCACCATGCACTCCAGCCTGGGTGACAAGAGTGAAACTCCGTCTCAAAAAAAAAAAAAAAAAAAAAAGAAAGAATATTTTATTTTTGCAAGTGAAGTCTAGTCATCACAGAGAATAATAATTACAGATAAAAATTTGGTAGGCACAGGACTAATTTTACTTTATAATGGTGTAAGAAGTTATGAAAATTAAGACTTGATTTTTAAAATCCTAATGTCAGCCTTAGGAAATAATATAATAGTTAAAATAATTTGTATATACCTGTTATAAATAACATAAATAATATATTAGAAATAATATAGGATGTATGTATACCTATGAGAAACAGTGACAAGATGTGTAATTTTTGTGCTATGATCTGCTGACACAAAATGTGTGGAGTTTTTTCTCCACACCAACCAATTCTCCAATACCAGCTGGGTGTTCTAGAATTCAGTTCAATTCTGGCACTATCTGGAGTGAGTATCATATCTCATAAGCTAAGGGCTCAGTCCCGCGAGACTGCTCCCACTTCAGATGTCAGTCCCACAAGACTCCTACAAAGCTTCCTGTACTTCTTAGCCATAAATGGGGATTCTTGTGAGTCTCTGCTTGTGTTTGATAATTTTCTAGAATGGTTCACGTAACTCAGGAAGAGTTTACTTAAGTTAGTGGTTATAAAGGATACAGAAAGAGATGCATAGGGCAAGGACTGTAGGGTGGGAGTGCAGAGCATGCCAGACACGCCACTCTCCCAGGCACCACCATGTGTTCACCAACCTGGAAGGTCTCCCAACCCCATTATTTCAGGGGTTTTATGGAGGTTTCAGTATGGAGCTTGGTTGATTAAATCACTGGCCATTGGTGATTGACTGAATCTCCAGCCTCTTTTCCCTCCCCAGGTGTCAGGAGTGGGGCTGAAAGTTTCAATCCTCTAATCATGCCTTCAAGCTATTCTGAAGCCATCCTATACCAGCCCCCATCCTGAAGCTATAGGGTCCCCCAGCCACTAGTCATCTATTTAGCATACAAAATATACTCATCACTCCAGAGATTCCAAGGGTCTTCAAAGATCTTGTGTTAGGAACCATAGACTAATACCAAATATTTTAACAAAAGATTCTCCTATCACTCTGTCACTCAGAAAATTCTAAGGGTTTTAGGAGCTCTGTGCTAGAAATCGGGAGTGAAGACTTAATACATATTTCTTATTATATCACAATATCACATGCTCCAACTTGTTCTACCTTTACTGACTGTTTCCGAAATTTATCATGAAGAATTTATTGGGAAGAAAAGCAATAAAATTTTGAAAAATATGGATAAGAGAGGGCTATTTTATCAGATATTTCAGTGATATTTAATGATATACTTATTCAAATATTATGATAGGGAGACTAGAAGAAAGAAAAACAGATAAAATATATTAGCTTGAAAAAGACCCTGGTATGTGCATGTGTAGGCATTGTGTTTGTATATGAATTTCATATGTAGTTTCAATAATATCAGAAATAATTGGAAAATGGGGAAGTTGCTCAACAAATTGGGCTCTATCATTTTGTTAGTATATTAGCCAAATATACTAACCACTATACATGTACACACAATAGCATATATGAGAGTTTTATCTTTTTCTCGTGTAAGAGTCTAGTTGGTCTAGGATTGCAAGGCAGCTGTACTTCATAAGGTTATTCAAGGATCTAGATTCCTTCCGTTTAATTACTCTGTCATCCCCTGGGACATTGTCCTTCTTCTCAGTGATTGAAGCTAGGTTTCTAGCCCACCTGCATTGCAGCTTGTGATAAAAGGGAAAGAGAAGAAATGTGTAGTAAGGGGGTTTTCTGTTAAGCATGCGACACAAAAGTTGCAAATACTTATGCATTCACATTCTGCTAATGAGTACATGATTACGTGGCCATATCTATCTACATGAAAGGTCAAGAAATTTAGTCTGTAACTGGACAACAATGGGCTCAGCCACAGCTAACAGGGAGAACAGGATCCAATAGTATCAGAAAGATTGGGTTCTGAAGACTTTTAGCACATCTGGGTTGTAGTAGTTATATGAAAAGTTAAAGGATCAGTTTACATCCTCATATTTTACTGTATTTCAAAATAAATTCCAAATAGATATATAATCAAACCATGTAATAAGCATCCAAAAATGTTAGTTTTTATTACCATTTTCCAGGTACTATATAAGTGCTTTTTATGGACTGTATTATTTAATCCATGCAGTGACCCTATGTTAAAAGAAAAACTTTAAACATATTAAATTTGAGCTTAATTGAGCAAGAAAAAAGAAACAAAAATGATTCATACTGAAATAGCCCCCAGAATCTAAACAGATTGAGACTTCAGGGCTGCTGCATGGTTGATAAGATTTGTGAACAGGAAAAGGAAACTGGTTAAGTTAGTGGCTATAAAGGATACAGAAAGAGATGCATAGGGCAAGGACTGTAAGGTGGGGGTGCAGAGCATGCCAGACATGCAGAAAACAGAAGTGAGGTACAGAAATAGCAGGATTGGTTACAGCTCAGCATTTTCCTTATTTTAACTTGTTTTGAACAGTTGACTGCCTGTGACTTGTTGAGGTATGGCTGCTGGGATTGGCTGAGACCATTGTGCCTGTAGTACCTTATTTAACTACTCCATAACTTAACCCAGTAGAATGAGTTTCCCTATCACTGGAGATTTCCTCAGGGATATCCCATAAAGGAAATACATTTTCTTTTTTTTTTTTTTGAGACGGAGTCTGGCTCTGTTGCCCAGGTTAGAGTGCAGTGATGTGATCTTGACTCACTGCAAACCTCCACCTCCTGGGTTCAAGTGATTCTCCCACCTCAGCCTCCTGAGTAGCTGGGATTACAGGCGTGTGCCACCAGGCCTGGCTAATTTTTGCATTTTTAGTAGAGACGGGGTTTCACCATGTTGATCAGGCTGGTCTCCAATTCCTGACCTCATGATCCACCCACCTCGGCCTCCCAAAGTGCTGGGATTACAGGCATGAGCCACTGCACCTGGCCAGGAAATACATTTTCTAATAATTTCTTTGCTATTGTGACAGCAGCAGCTTTTCTACTTGGGAAAGCCTCTACCTAATTAGAAAACATACAGACTATTACAAGAAAGTACTGATACCAGTGAGGGTGGCAACTGAATGAAGTTCATCTGTAAATGTTGAAATGATCCATCAGTGGTGGAAATATGCCACCTGAAGTCTCGATTGTTTTCCCTGGATCATGAGTTTGACAACCCAAACATAGGTTGTAAACTATTTTAGCAATTTGGGAAATCATGCCAATTGTGTCTATTCCATAATGAGTTATAGAGTACAGAACTTTTAACAATGGAAGCTTCAAAGACTTAGGAAGGCCTTCTGTGAGTCTACCCTTAACATCAAATTTATATCTAGTTAGATACCAATTTTGTTTTTCCAAATCAGATTAATTGTGTTTATTAAATAGGTCATCATAAGAGAGTAGACTTGGATCAATCTTACGGAGTTATTCAAATTACATATTCTAACAGTTTCATCACTATCTGATTTAGCATAAAAATCTGCTAGGACATTCCTTGATATTTAGGTGCAGTTTTACAAGTATGGGCTTTTATCTTAATGGCAATCTGTAATAGTAACAGGATAGCAGAAAGGAGTTTATCTAGTTGGAGTCCGTTTTTGACGGGGTTTCCACAAGAAGTGAGAAGCTTTTAGTGTTTCCATAATGTGCCCAAATCATGTACTACTTCAAAAGCATATCTATTGTCTGCATAAGTATTTACTGACTTGCCTTTAGCTATACAACGAACTCTGGAGAGAGCAAAAAGCTCCACAGGTTGAGCTGACTTCAATTGAGGAAGAGTTTCCTTCTCTGTTAGCTCATTTTGCGTGGTAAGGACATAGCCTGCCTGATACATTTCCTTCTGAGTTTTCGGCATGGGACCCCTGAACAAAAAGTATTAGTGCAGGATTATCCAACAGAGTATTTTAATCAATGCGATGGGCCACTATTTCTGATACTACACGTAATGTATTTATGACCTTCACCATCATCAGGCAGAAAGAATAGAATAGCAGGATTAAGTATGTAGCATTTTAGATGGAGATTGGAAGGAGATAGGAGAATTTCATGTTAGTTTAATTGCTCAAAAATGCTGAGTTTGGTTGGAATTTAATAGATTTTCCACAGCATGTGGGACTTGCAAATTATCTTCATTCCCTGAAATCAGCTAAGATTAAGCTTCTACCAACATAGCTGCTGCTGCTACTGCTTTTAAGCAATTAGGCTATGCTTTAGCTACTGAGTTTAGTTGCAGGCTATAATATGCAGTGGGACTATTTTGCCTTCATGTTCTTGGGTAAGAACTCCTAATGCCTGATTGTTATGTTCATGGACAAACAAGGTAAAATATTTAGTATAATTAGGAAGTCCTAAAGCTAGGGGCTGTTTTAAGGCCAATTTCATTTGGCTAAAAGCCTACCCATGACTGTTTTCCCAAAGTAAAGGCTCTGGTATTGCCTTTCTAATGAGCTCACACAATGATGATGCCATTAAGGAAAAATTTGTGACCCAGCAATATCCTGCAGGACCAAGAAAATCTCTTAATTGTCTTTTGGTTGCAGGCTAAGGAAAACTTTGAATAGTTTTTATTCTCTCAGCAAGAAAGAAATCCTTTTAGCATCAAGTCATGTCCCAAATAGTGACCTTTTTCTTCTGAACACTGCAGTTTTTTCACTGAAACTTTGTGACCTTTATGTTAGTTGCTGTAAAAAGTAAATTGAGTCAATTTCAGAGATCTTTAGTGGGAGATTATAACAACAGGTCATCTACATACTGAATAAGAGGAGTATTTCAGGAAACTATAGGGTTATAAAGTCCTGATGCAATGCCTGGGAGAAATACGAAGAGGCTTCAATAAACCCATTACAGTCTGGGTGTACTGCTGATTTTTCCAATGAAAGCAAACAAGTGTCGACTCTATGAATTGGAATGCTAAAGAAGGCTGAATAGAGGTCTATTATTGTCAACCACTTTGAATCAGCAAGTACATTAGATAATAAAAGTATTAGGATTTGGGACTACAGGAAACCTTAGTATTACAATTTTATTAATTTCCTGTAAATCTTGAACAAATCTCCGACCTCATTCATTGATTTTTTAAGTGGTAGAATTTGAGTGTCACAAGGACTGGTATACAGAATTCTAAGTCTTTGTTTAATTAAATCTTCTACAATTGGTGAGGGCCCTTGAATTGCTTCAGATTTTAGTGGATATTGGGGTAATTTAGGCCAAGGTTTAGGATGATCTACTTGAACTTTTATAAGTTCCACACTTTTAATCCTCCCTATATCAGTTAGGGAAGAGACTCATAAACATTCAGGTATTTTAAATAGGTCAGGGGTATTATAAGCCTGAATTTCAAACTTACCAATGTCTAGCTGTAGCGACCATAATATTTCTGGTTCAGGAGAGTCCAGAAACTCTAACATTAGTCTCCCTCCGAGGAGAATTTTTTTTTTTTCTTTGAGACGGAGCTTTGCTCTTATTGCCTAGGCTGGAGTGCAATGGCATGATCTTGGCTCACTGCAACCTCCACCTCCCAGGTTCAAGCTATTCTCCTGCCTCAGCCTCTCGAGTAGCTGGGATTACGCACGCACCACCATGCCAGGCTAATTTTGTATTTTTAGTAAAGACAGGATTTCTCCATGTTGATCAGGCTGGTCTCAAGCTCTCAGCCACATGTGATCTGCCCACCTTGGCCTCCCAAAGTGCTGGGATTACAGGTGTGAGCCACTGCACCTGGCTGAGAATTTTTTTTTAATTGAGACAAGGTCTTGTAATATTGCCCAGGCTGATCTTGAAGTCCTGAGCCCAAGTAATCCTTCCACTTCACCCTCCTGAAGTGCTGGGATTACAGACATCAGCCACCATACCCAGCCAGAGGAGAATTTTATATGCTCTTTTGGCTTTGAAATTAAGTCTTGCCCTAGTAAGTTTTCTGGAGCATTATCACATGGTAAAATATATGTTTTTTTTTAATTACCCTAAAGTCAATTGGACAGGTTCAGATATGGGACTTCTTGAGCTTGATTCGAAACTCCAGCACAGAAATGACCTTCTTACTCTGAGGGATTTGTTCATGTATTAAAGTGGGATTTATGGTAGATAAGGTGGCTCTAGTATCCAGCAAGATTGTACAAGACTCTTCACTTATTTTAACTTGTTTCTTTATGTTTATTTAAGAGTATTATTAGGAACAGTTTGCTAGAGAATACCTTAGAACCTCTTCTGTGTTGATTATCATCATGAGAGTTAAAATCTCTTGGGCTCTCTCTAGTGGTCTAAAAGGAGGCTTATTGGTGGACTGATATAAAACCCAACAATCTCTTTTCCAGTGTACAAGATGGAGACACCTTGGGGTAAAGAATTTCTTGTAGGACCTCCTGATTGTGATTTAAAATAAAAACGAGAAAGTCCCTTTAGTCTTGGTAACTGTTGTAATTGGAGTGACATAGGCTTGTTAGCTTTTTGGGTTTTTTCTTGCTCTAGAGTACTCTCAAAATGTTCAGCTAAAGCCAACCATTTAGTCATATCTGTAATTTCCCATCCTAGTTTATGTTTTTTAATTAAACTACTAAGTTTAGGACAGAGTGCATTTATAAATACAACAGTTAATGCTGTTTCAGTCCCTGCAGGAAATACTCGTTGTATTTTGAGCCCAGAGTGTTTCACAAATAGTGTTTCTAAGTGAATTCTGTAATCTGAAACTGGGTCATCCTTTTTGCCTGAAAGAGTGTGTGATGAACCAATAAATTTTTTGTGGAAGAATCTTATGAATTGAATTTAAATGATTTTCAGCAATTTTTCTAGCTCATTTTGGCCCTCCCCATGAGGAGGTTTTGGAGGAGTCTTTAATACCTTCCTCGCATTTGTCCCATTCTGCCCCATGATTCATTTTCACGCTTTGTAAAGCCCTAAAATCATGTGAGTAAACTGGCAAAGATTAAGTAGTCCTGGATCATAAGCTCCTATGAGGATTCTCCATTCCTCAGTAAAGTTATGAGGATTTTCCCTTAGATCAAGGAAATCCTTTACCATGGCTCTAAGCTTAGACCATGAGTAAAGGTTATGGCAGAAAGGCCTGGCTGATCAGAGGGTCTTGCTTTGTACAGAGTCTAACTTCTCTTATCACCATCTTCAGGGCGAAAGGGTAATTTAGCAAAGAGGTTAGTGGACACTCAGAGTATTTAGGTAGAGTTGGATAAAGAGAGGGAACGGTTGGGGTTAGTTCATGCAGAGTATAGTCCTCTTTCATCTGTTACTTAAGCTTATTTGTTTTTTGCAAAGAATATTTTAAGGAGGCAGTTTTAAATTTATTTAGTCTTATAGATGCTCTGCATACCGATTAAATAATACATCCCATTGTTTTTGTGGGTTTTTCATTGTTTTTTCTAATATACATTTCAAATAAATAATTTTATCCCAATTAAAACTTCCCCACTGTGGCCATCTTAATTTTAAGTTGTCTCTAGTAAGGTTAGCCTGTTTTTCTGAAAATGGCTAAGGTATGGCTGCTGGGATTGGCTGAGACCCAGCTATGAGACCCAGCTATTGTTACAGAAGCATTCTCCTAAGGTTTTCAGCTTGTTTGCCTACAAAGTTAGGTTGTGGTTTATTCATAAGAACTCCAGTTTGTGAGTCTGGAGGCTTTCTGAGGCCAAATTTAGTTTGACTTAACATCCTATAAAAGAGACTATGATGAAATTCCAGTTGATAAGTGGAAAAATAATGAAAACAGTTCACAGAACAGAAAATATAAATTGCTAATGAGGATTTTTTATATCGTTAATTTCACTGAAAAGAAAAAGGAATGTAAGTTTAAAATTGAGAAACCATTTTCACTTACTGAATAGTTTAAAATATTAGGAAATATTTTACAAAATATTCATTCTTGGGTAGGGTAGCTTGTAGAATAGAAACTGCCAGAGCCAGTGCATGTCAGGAGCATGGGCCCAGCCCACATTCATGTTCTTTGTATTCCAGAAATTTCACTTTCAGGAATCTTTACAAGAAAAGAATCAGAGCAAGGACAAAGCATTACTTACTGTCACACACAGATAAAATCAGAAACTATGTAAATGTCTAAAAATGGGAGAATGACTAAGGAAACTGTTGTGTGTACAAAAAGTAATACCACTTCTGATTTAATTTGCTTATAGTGTCATTAACATGGGAGCATGCGTGCCTCTGATACAATTTTAAGTGAAAAAATTTGGATATAAAATTATCATAAATCAGATCTGCATTATGTTTTTTAACAAGCGTAGAAAATATATTGGAAGTAGATATGTTAATTTTTACAGCAGCCAGCACTGAGACTCACAACAGCCTAACACGCTAAGCTCCCTGGGCCAGGGAAGGGTGGCACTCATTTCTATAGCCTGAGGCTGCACTTTTCCCCTGCTGGAGCCAGGGAGGCTGGACAGCTTGGTCCCACGACTTGTCCCCACAGCCCAACAAACCAGCTGTGGCAGTCGGCAGCTAGAGTGCCTCTTCAGGTCTAACCCTGACCCATCCTTCCTCAGTGGGTGGGTCTTCCCTGCAGGATCTCCAATAACTTCAGCCAGAGGCTCAGTGACAGAATTTGGATCTCTCGGGGCCCAAGCCCATAGTGGGAGGTGTGGCCACAGTCTCTGTGGACCAGCAGACTTAGCCTCTCCTCCTGGTAGTTCTGAGGAATCCAGGCAGCCCAGACAAGTGGGTTTTGCCCCAGTGAAATACACCCTCTCCATCAAGGGACAAAGTGCTTCATTAAACGGTTCCTGCTTCCCATGCCACCCAACTGGGTGAGACCCTCCAACAGGGGTTGTCAAACATCCTATATGGGATCAATCCTACTGGCATCAGGTTGGTGCTCCTCGAGCTCAGAGGTCCCAGAAGAAGGAGCAAGTACCCATCTTTGCTGCTCTCCAGCCTCCTTGAGTGACATCTCCAGGCATGGGAGTGAATCCAATGAATAAGGCCTGAAGCAAACCCCCAGCAAACTGCAGCAGCCCTACAGAAGAGGGACCTGACTACCGAAAGAAAAACAAGCAGAAAGCAACAACAACAGCATCAACAACAACAAAAAGGCTCCCCAAAAACCCCATCCAAGGGTCAGCAGCCTCAAAGACTGAAACTAGACAAACTCACAAGGATAAGAAAGAATGAACAAAAAAATGCTGAAAACCCAAAAGGCCAGAGTGCCTCTTCTCCTCCAAATGATCATGTCTCTCCATCAAGGGCGCAGAACTGGATAGAGGATGAGACGGATGAATTGACAGAAGTAGGCTTCAGAAGATGAGTAATAAAAAATTATGATGAGCTAAAGGAGCTCTAACCCAATGCAAAGAAGCTAAGAACCTTGATAAAAGGTTACAGGAATTGCTAACTAGAATAACCAGTTTAGAGAGGAACATAAATGACCTAATGGAGCTGAAAAGAACAGCATGAGTACTTCATAAAGCATACATAAGTATCAACAGCTGAATTGACCAAGTGGAAGAAAAGATATCAGAGTTTGAAGACCACCTTGCTGAAATAAGATATGCAGACAAGAGTAGGGAAAAAATAATGAAAAGGAATGAACAAAGCCTCCAAGAAATATGGGACTTCATGAAAAGACTGAACCTACAATTGATTGGAGTACCAGAAGGAGAAGGGGAGAATGGAAACAAGCTGGAAAACACAATTCAGGATATTATCCAGGAGGACTTCCCCAAGCTAGTGAGACAGGCCAACATGCAAATTCAGGAAATACATAGAACACCGCTAAGACACTCCATGAGAAGAGCAACCCCAACACACACAATCATCAGATTCTCAAAGGTCAAAATGAAGGAAAAACTGTTAAGGGCACCCAGAGTGAAAGGCCAGTTTACCTACAAAAGGAAGCCCATGAGACTAACAGCAGAACTCTCAGCAGAAACTCTACAAGCTAGAAGAGATTGGGGGTCAATATTCAACAATCTTTCAGAAAGAATTTTCAACACAGAATTTCACATCCAGCCAAACTAAGCTTCATAAGCAAAGGAGAAATAAAATCCTTTCCAGACAAGCAAATGCTGAGGGATTTTGTTACCAGCAGGCCTGCCCTTCAAGAGCTCCTGAAAGAAGCACTAAATATGGAAAGGAAAAACCAGTACCAGCCACTGCAAAAACACACCAAAATATAAAGACCAATGACACTACAAAGAAACTGCATTAACTAGTGTGCAAAATAACCAAATAGCACCATGATGACAGGATCAAATTCACACATAACAATACTAATCTTAAATGTAAATGGGCTAAATGCCCCCATTAAAAGACATAGACTGGCAAATTGGATAAGGAGTCAAGACCCATCAGTGTGCTGTATTCAAGAGACCCATCTTACATGCAAAGACACACACAGGCTCAAAATAAAGAGATGGAGGAAAATTTGCCAAGCAAATAGAAAGCAAAAAAATACAAAATAAATTTAAAAAAAACCAGGGGTGGCAATCCTAGTCTCTGATAAAACAGACTTTAAACCAACAAAGATAAAAAAGACAAGGAAGGGCATTACATATTGGTAAAGGGAACAATTCAACAAGAAGAGCCAACTATTCTGAATATATATGCACCCAATACAGGAGCACCCAGATTCAGAAAACAAGTTCTTAGAGACCTACAAAGAGACTTAGACTCCCACACAATAGTAGTGGAAGACTTTAACATCTCACTATCAGTATTAGACAGATCAAAGAGACAGAAAATTAACAAGGATATTCAGGATTTGAACTCAGCTCTGGATCAAGTGGACCTAGTAGATGTCTACAGAACTCTCTACCCCAAATAAATAGACTATAAATTGTTCTCAGTGCCACATGGCAATTATTCTAAAATTGACCATGTCATTGGAAGTAATTGGAAGCAAAACACTCCTCAGCAAATGTAAAAGAACTGAAATCATAAACAGTCTCTCAGTGCAATCAAATTAGAACTCAGGATTAATAAACTCACTCAAAACCACACAATTTCATGGAAATTGAACAGCCTGCTCCTGAATGACTTCTGGGTAAATAATTAAATTAAGGCAGAAATTCAAAGAAGTTCTTTGAAACCAATGAGAACAAAGAACGTACCAAAATCTCTGGGACACAGCTAAAGCAGTGTTAAGAGGGAAATTTATAGCACTAAACACCCACATCAGAAAGCAATAAAGATCTCAAATTGATACCCTACCATCACAATTAAAAGAGTGAGAGAGGCAAGAGGAAACTAATCCAAAAGCTAGCAGAAGACAAGAAATAACTAAGATCAGAGAAGAACTGAAGGAGATAGAGACACGAAAAACCCTCCAAAAAAATAAATCCAGAAACTTGTTTTTTTTTTTTTTGAAAAAATTAACAAAATAGATAGACTGCTGGCTAGACTAATAAAGAAGAAAACAGAGAAAGAAGAATCAAATAGACCCAATAAAAATGATAAAAGGGATATCACCACTGATCCTACAGAAATACAAACTACCGTCAGAGAATACTACAAACACCTCTATGCAAACAAACTAGAAAATTTAGAAGAAATGGTTAAACTCCTGGATGCATACACCTTACCAAGATTGAACCAGGAAGAAGTTGAATCCCTGCATAGACCAATAACAAGCCTGAAATTGATGTAGTAATTAATAGCCTACCAACAAAAAAGCCCAGGACCAGATGGATTCACAGCTGAATTCTACCAGAAATACAAAGAGGAGCTGGTACCGTTCCTTCTGAAACTATTCTAAACAATTTAGAAGGAGGGACTCCTCCTTAACTCATTTTATGAAGCCAGCATCATCCTGGTACCAAAACCGGGAAGAAACACAACAACAACAAAAAAACTTCAGGCCAATACCCTAGATGAACATTGATGCGAAAAATCCTCAGTAAAATACAGGCAAACCGAATCCAGCAGCACATCAAAAAACTTATCCACCACGATCAAGTCAGCTTCATCTCTGGGATGCAAGGCTGGTTCAACATACACAAATCAATAAATATAATCCATCACGTAAACAGAACCAAAGACAAAAACCACATGATTATCTCAACAGATGCAGAAAAGGCCTTTGATAAAATTCAACATCCTTCATGTTAAAAACTCTCAATAAACTAGGTATTGATGGAACAGATCTCAAAATAATAAAAGCTATTTATGACAGATCCACAGCCAATATCATATTGAATGGGCAAAAGCTGGAAGCATTCCCTTTGAAAACTGGTACAAGACAAGGATGCCCTCTCTCACCACTCATATTCAACATAATATTGGAAGTTCTGGCCAAGGCAATCAAAGAAGAGAAAGAAATAAAGGGTATTCAAATAGGAAGAGAGAAATCAAGTTATCTCTATTTGCAGATGACATGATTTTATATTTAGGAAGACCCATCATCTCAGCCCAAAAACTTCTTGAACTGATAAGGAACTTCAGCAAGGTCTCAGGATACAAAATCAATGTATAAAAATCACAAGCATTCATTTACACCAACAATAGGCAAGCAGAGAGGCAAATCATGAATGAACTCCCATTCACAATCGCTACAAAGAGAATAAAATACATAGGTATACAGCTATCAAGGGATGTGAAGGACCTCTTCAAGGAGAACTACAAACCACTGCTCAAGGAAATAAGAGAGAACACAAACAAATGGAAAAACATTCTATCCTCATGGATAGGAAGAATCATGATCATGAAAATGGCCCTACTGCCCAAAGTAATCTATAGATTCAATGCTATTCCCATCAAACTACCATTGACATTCTTCACAGAATTAGAAAAACTATTTTAAATTTCATCCAGAATCAAAGAAGACCCCATATAGACAAGACAATCCTAAGCAAAAAGAACAAAGCAGGAGGCATCATGCTACCTGACTTCAAACTATACTACGAGGCTACAGTAACCAAAACAGCACAGTACTGGTACCAAAACAGACATACAGAACAATGGAACAGAACAGAGACCTCAGAAATAACACCACACATCTACAACCATCTAATCTTCGTCAAACCTGACAAAAACAAGCAATGGGAAAGTGATCTCCCATTCAGTAAATGGTGCTGGGAAAACTGGCTAGTTATATGCAAAAAACTGAAACTGGACCACTTCCTTAGACCTTATACAAAAATTATCTCAAGATGGATTAAAGACTTAAATGTAAAACCCAAAACTATAAAAACCCTAGAAGAAAGCCTGGGCAAAGACAAAAATGCCAAAAGCAATGGCAACAGAAGCCAAAATTGACGAATGGGATCTAATTAAAGAGCTTCTGCACAGCAAAAGAAACTGTCATCAGAGTGAACAGGCAACCTACAGAATGGGAGAAAATATTTGCAAACTATGCATCTGACAAAGTTCTCATATCCAGAATCTACAAGGAACTTAAACAAATTTACAGGAAAAAGACAAACTACCCCATCAAAAAGTGGGCAAAGGATATGAACAGACACTTCTCAAAAGAAGACATTTATGTAGCCAACAAACCTATGAAGAAAAACTCAACATCACTAATCATCAGAGAAATGCAAATCAAAACCACAATGAGATACTATCTCATGCCAGTTAGAATGGCAATTATTGAAAAGTCAGGAAACAACAGATGCTGGAGAGGATGTGGAGAAATAGGAATGCTTTTACACTGTCCGTGGGAATGTAATTAGTTCAACCATTGTGGAAGACAGTATAGAGATTCCTCAAGGATCTAGAACCAGAAATACCATTTGACCCAGCAATCCCATTACTGGGTATATACCCAAAGGAGTGTAAGTCATTCTGCTATAAAGACACATGCACACGTGTGTTTATTGCAGCACTGTTTACAATAACAAAGACATGGAACCAACTCAAAGGCCCATCAATGATAGACTGGATAAAGAAAATGTGGTACATATACACCATGGAATACTATGTAGCCATAAAAAGGAACAAGATCATGTCTTTTGCAGGGACATGTATGCAGCTAGAAGCCATCATCCTCAGCAAACTACCACAGGAACAGAAAGCCAAACACCACATGTTCTCACTCGTAAGTGGGAGTTGAACATTGAGAACACATGGACACAAAGAGGGGAAACAACACACATCAGGGCCTGTTGGGAGGTTGGGGGTGAGGGGAGAGAACTTAGAGGATGGGTCAATAGGTACAGCAAAAGAAAAAAGAAAAACAAATTGACAGAAAAAATGGTAACAAAAATAAAAATAGGATAGTTTCCTTTTGGCTTACCTGAAGTGGCTATTTTAGCTATTAGTTCAAATATTTGGAAATTTTAAAATCTATCAAATTTTCTAGTGACAGCATGTAGAAGAGAAAGTTATTGAAAAGTCAGTTAGCTAATTTTTCAGACTGCAAATCACATATGTAGAATTATGGCTGTCTAGAAGTATGTTGTTTATGTTTATCATCAGTATATTTTTATAAGACAACTCATACGTAATTAGAAGCAGTAACAGCTACATAAAATAGAGCATTTTCATTTAAAACAATTCTGATGGGATAGGATGGAAGGAAGAAAATTTTGGTAGAATTTAGCTGGTTTCTAAGGAAGAGTAGAAGAGAAAACTGCCTCTGAAAAAATGAATAATGTGCCTGCAGTTTTAAACCTGAATCTGAATACGTACATTTTTCTTACAGCTGTGTGGAGTCTGGGAAGCAAGTCTGTGTTTTCACTTTATGCACTGTTGGTCCTATTAATGAATGCCACCAGGTGACTGGCAGTTTTCTGAGCCAAAGAAGCCTGTGTGTAGGATCTAGGGAGTCAGGTTTAAAAAAAAGATGTCAGCGACTTAAGACCCGTGTCACGTGACTCCCTCTACTTGCCAGCACTGAGGCTGTGGATCAAATTTCAACTCCAGGCAGTCCTTCCAGCCATGTGGGTTCAGCGGAAAGAGAAGCAAAACCACTCTTCCTAAAATGTTAGAAGCTGCTCTTTGCTTACCTTGGGGCCTTTGAATTGGGAGCTGTTTTTCACATCAAAGAATATGTGCTGAATGGAATTTTAGTATTTTGCTGTCGTTTTAATATTTTCGTCTGGTCTTCCTCAGTTCTTCCAGACGCTTCCTGAGAGGATGGGGGCAGGAGCTCTAGCCATCTGTGTAAGTATAGGCCTTCTTCTGTCTTCTGTGTTTACTGCCAGTTTTTAGGAGAGGGCCTTGCCTTCCCTGTTTTGATGAAATGTTTGTTTAACTTATTTTTCCTTCCCAGGAGGTGGGGAAAGATTTGTTACTTAAATTCCTATCTACTTAAATGGGTATTAGGCAGGATTTGGGATGGCATTCAGCATATTTGTGCACTTTAGTTTCCAAAAAAGGTGAAAGATGCATGCTGATTTATTCCGTTAAGTCAACTTGATTTAAAGTAGAGCACTTTCAAGCATTTTAGACTTTCTTGTCCCTGAATAGTTAAACATGAATGCTTCATTATAGAAATGCTATTAGAGAAATCTTGTGGCTAGCTTGAGAAGGAATTGAAGTAACCATTAATTTATTACTTTTGAGTATATGCATGACATTTTTCTGTTTTATATTTCTATTTTCATGTAGTAATTCTGGAGTTTCTGTTTCAGCATGATTGCTGAAAGTGATGGTGGAAAAGCTCGGTTGATAAATGTTTGTGTATCCTTAAACTGTAGAAATGAATGGTTGTTATAACACAGTAGCATTAATAAATAACACTGAAATAAAATCCCTGGGGAAATGTACATATTTCTGGGGTTTTAGAATTTTTAGAATTCATGAATTTCTAAATTATTCTGCTGGTGCTTGTACAAAATCTTTTGTAATAATCAAAAATTGTCAATTATCTAATTTACAGAATGCTGTAATTTAAATTCTGATTGTACTATATAGAAAATGCATATATCTGTATGAGAATTACACATATTTATATTTCAAGTTTCTATTGTATTCCATAGGGACATTTTATTTTCTAAAATGTATTAAATGAGAAATATCTTCTTCCTTATTATCACCTTAACTGCTCACTTAAAAAATCACACTCAGGCCAGATCCTCTTTTTTTGTGTGTGTTTCAGAAAGAGCTGCAATTTGCTGTAGCTTCTGATGGCATTCTGAAATGTTTAGAAATATCTGGGCAATTTTTGACACACAGACACCAAATGGTCACCAAATGGTCACCAGATGGTAAACCAGCCCTACAGATTAAGTTTTCTTAGTGAAACTGCAGGATGACCTTGTTTCCAGGCTCAAAACTTTTCAGCAGCGTGTGTGTCACTCTGTCTTCCTTTTAACTCTGAGGCTTAGTAGCATCCAGGTATCCATGTGGTTATTCTTTTTTTATCACCCCAAAGAGTTTCCTTCAAAATCTGATTTATCTGTGTGTAAAATACTGACTTTTATTTTACTGCAGAGGTGGCCCTTCTATTTTTCTAGCTTTATAAAAGAAACAATGTAGAACTGAAAATGTGTAGAATGAGGCAGCAGATTGACCTATTGGTCATGAAGATTGGTAGTCATCTCTGATGGTCTGATTAGATCTTTACTTCTTTCCCTTGACCTGCAATATATTGATCTCTACCTTGACTGAAATGCACACTGACTCATGTATAAAACTTTATATTTTCTCTTACTTTATATCCAAAGCATGTATAAAATTTCAGTTAAAGTTGACATAAAAATTACATAGTTTAAGAGATTATTCACTCTGGTAGATGAGTAATTCTCAATCATTTCTACCCTTCTCCTTAAGGTTGGCCTTTGATTGTGCTGTGTCTCGGTTTTACTGTAGGAGGAAATACATTTTCAACAGTTGTACCATAGCATGTCTGGAAAAAGATAGCTTTTGGAGAACAACAACAACAAAAATTTTAAACATCGTGACAAAAAAGGGAGAACTAAGTCACACATTAATACATTCAATGAGCCGATACACTACTTTTTACTTTGTGTAGGAATGAAGAGAAAGCTTTTCCACTGCCCTTCCTGCAATTTTATTGAAACAATTGGCAATAGATTAATAGCAGAAAAAGAGTTACAAATTTATTCATGTGTATATGGATATGAGAGTCCCTCAAATATGAGATTCAAAGAAGGGCCAGGTGGTTGAAGCTTAAATGCCTTATTTTTGGGGAAGAGAGAAGTAGGGAGCTGCAGGTAATTTTAGAGAGGTAGTAAATAATTTTTAAAGTGAATGAATGGGTTCAAAGAGCAATGGCCTGGGACAACGTTTCCCTGAGCTATGGTGAGGTGGTGGAAAGGTGAGGGGTGGAACTTCACTGTGAATGAAGGTTGTGTTTTTATGCAGATAAAGTCTCCCAGCCAATCTCTTGGAGCTATCCTCAGAAGAATAGATGAAAAGTCAGTGTGGATATGGTGACAACTTTTAGTCTCTTTTCTGATGGTTAATTTTTCATGGTTATTTGATGAGATTCTCAGGAAGTAGGTCTTAAGACAATTGCATTTCTTTTGGAAAAAGCTTCCTTAATCAAGTAAGGAAATTCCAGAGAGAGTCACTCTCAGTGCTTTAGGAAAGAAAAAGGATCAGAGAGACTGAGGGCAGGGCAGGAGAGTGGAAAGGCAGAGAGAGAGACCTTGGTTCTGAGGCTTATTTCTGAGACATTTTAATTAACAGTACCCAGCATTCCAAAGCACCATATTTTGGGGTATAGCTTTTTGAACCTCAACATTTGGGACTTACATACTTATACATATATGTAGCAACTGCTCAAGTATCCTGCTGCTGAAGATATTAATACTTCAGACAGTATAATAAGTACTAGATATTTGTAGTACGTATGTGTGTGTGTGTGTGTATGTATGTGTGTGTGTGTGTGTCTGTGTGTGTGTGTGTGGACTCTTGAAGTGGGACACAGATTGGTTCCAATAAACTCAGTTTCTATGTCCATCGACTAACCTACTTTATCTTCCTCATTTCTTTTCTTTTTTAAACTCTTTGCCATGTCGTTAGTGTTAAGAAATTTTGCTGCTCATGATACTATAGTTGGCTCAAAAATGTATTGCCAATCATGTGTACAAAGAAAATTTAGCTGCTTTACTGTAACAAATCTATTTTCAGTAAACCACCTATTCTGAGGTGGTGTAGGGAATTACAGTTGCCAATTCATGTTATTTTAGTTTCTTCTAGTTTTAAATGTCACTTTTGGATGATTCTCTCAGGTGAATCCTGAGTCAGATTTTCTGCTTCTCCTGCTCTTCTATCCAATGTGGCATCAGGATATATTAAAGATTGGTGGGCTGAAAGTGGGAGTTTGCATATTCTAGTGGATGAAGAAGGAGGAGTTGAAATGCATGTATAGATTCTTATCCTCTGGGTATTATGATTTCTGGTGAATTTAGGTTTCAAATCTATGACTGGTCAATTTGTGAATTGGTTCTCTTGGTAATATCAGTGCCTAACAGCCCACTCCACCTGATTCGTCCCCAGTTCATGCTGGTGCTGATAATTTCAAGAATGTCCCAGGCCTCGTAGCCTTTCTCTCTAACTTGGGGACCTCTGCTCCTGTAGTCTTACCACCTGGTACCATCAGCGACCTTCCACGTATCCCATAGCACAAGCAGGAATGTACAATCACGTTACAGAAAGGTCATGTGCCAAATTAAAATATGCCATTCATGGGATTTATTGAATCAACTTAAATCACAGCAAGAAGAAAGAGGAAAAGGATGAGGGTAGTTTATCTTCTTTGACAGGGCTTAAGTGGGAGGAAAGGACCACACTCCCTGAATTCTGTGTTACTTAACGTTCAAATGTCCTGTTGCTCTTGCCTTCTCTGCCATACCAGCCTTTCCTGATCATAGTAATTATCAGTTCATGGAAAGATGTATGGCAAACACCATTCTGATGAGGTCTCAGATGGAAATGAGGAACATGTTGTTGGAAACTGGAGGAAACATGATTTTTTGTTAAAAAGTGGTGAAGAATTTGACTGAATTGTGTTTGTGTTCTAGTATTTTGTGGAAAGAAGAACTTGTGAGCAATGAAATTGGATATTTAACTGAAGCAATGTCTAAGTAAAGTGCTGAAATGGTGGCTTGGTTTCTCCTCACTGCTTATAACTGTTTAACTGCTTATAGTTCACTCAGAAGAATAGATGAAAAGTCAGTGTGGATATGGTGACAACTTTTAGTCTCTTTTCTGATGGTTAATTTTTCACGGTTATTTGATGAGATTATAGTTTACTGTAAGCAGTTTCCTCCCCCTTGGTTTCTCCTGACTGGCATATGGTTCTTTGTACATATGTGAGAAGGGATAAATGACCTAAAGATGGAGTTGTTAATCAGAAAGGAAGCAGAGCTTAAAGATTTGGAAAATTCTCAGCCTATCCATATTATTAAAAATAAGATAGCCAGTGGGGAGAGAGAGTTCTAGGTGGGGAACACTAAAAGTCTGGCCAAGCCATTGTTTTATAAGGAAATTAATATGTATCAGCTATGTCAACAGAAGCCCGGAGCTATTCTCCAAGACAGTGGAAGAATTACCCCAAAGGCAGTTTAGAAATCCTCAGAGCTATTACTCTCATCCCTGGCCCAGAGTGCAAGTTCCTTGAAGGCAGAGTAGTTTCAAAGGAGGGACTACTGTGCCTGGTGCTTGTGGGACTTCAGAAAGTGCTACCCAGAACCTCCTTACATCTTAGGCTCAGTTCCCACACTCTAGTGCCACACTTCATAGCTGCCCCATTGTGACTCCAAAAGGCCCAGTGAAGCAAGGTGGCTGCCCTTCCAAAGGGTACAGGCAGCAAACTTTAGTGACCACATAGAGCTGTCTCTGCCAGTGCCCAGAGTGCATGAGACATAGTAGCTGGCTGCCTCTACACAGATTTCAAGGATAGGACCAACATTTCACAGAGCCACAGTGTGAGATTTAGGCAGAGAGTTGCTGCAGGACCAACCCACCAAAGCCATGGGGGCAGGAGCACCTAGAGACTTAGGGGCCCAACCTCTGCCCAGCAAAGATGTGGAGGCAGGTCCCAGTGGCCTGAAGGTCAGAGATTGAGCCAAAAAGGATTATTCTTGAGCCTTAAGGTCTAATGAAATTTGTTCCATTGGGTTTTGGATTTTTTCAGGACCTGCCATTCCTTTCTTCTTTTCTATTTCCCCTTTTTGAATGGGAGTGTTTATCCTATGCCTGACCTACCTTTGTATTTTGGAAGCACATAACTTTTTTGATTTCACAGGCTCACAGCTACAGAGGAGTTTGCCTCAGTATGAATTGTACCTTGAGTCTTACCCATAGTTGATTTGGATGATATTTAGATGAGACTTTGGATGTTAGACTTTTGAGTTGATGCGGGAGTGAGTTAAGATTTTAGGGACTGTTGAGATGGAATGAATGTATTTTGCATGCGAAAAGGATACGAATTTTGGAGGACCAGAGGTGGAATGCCATAGAGTAAATGGTGGTACCTCCAAAATTCACATGTTGAAACCTATTCTGCAATGTGATATTTGGAATTGAAGACTTTGGGAGGCGATTAGGTCATGAATGTGGTGCCCTCATGAATGGTACTATTACCCCTATAAAAGAGACCCCAGAGAGTTCTTTGACCCCTCTGCCATGTAAAGAAACAGCAAAAAGATAGCCATTTATGGATCCAGAAAGCCAGTCCTCATTAGACACTGAATCTGTAGGTGCCTTGGATCTTGGACTTCCCAGCCTCTAGAACTGTGAGAAATAAATTTCTTTTGTTTATAAGCACATCCAGTTTATGGTATTTTTTGTTGTAGTAGTCTGAACAGATTAAGACAGTCTGTTAAGCTACTTCCTTGAATATTACCTATATGTAGTTGTATCTGTCTTCCTCATTGTTTCTCTTGTTCTATATTTAGTAGAATCAAATTTTCTTAGGTAGTACAACAAACAAGTATTGCATAAGTTCAAGATTCAAGACCATGATGGTTATCTTTTTTTTTTTTTTTCTTGAGATGGAGTCTTGCTCTGTCACCCAGGCTGGAGTGCAGTGGCACAATCTCGGCTCACTGCAAGCTCCGCCTCCTGGGTTCACGCCATTCTCCTGCCTCAGCCTCCCGAGTAGCTGGGACTACAGGCGCCTGCCACCACGCCTGGCTAATTTTTGTATTTTTAGTAGAGAAGGAGTTTCACCATGTTGGCCAGGCTGGTCTCGAACTCCTGGGCTCAAGTGATCCACCCCATTCGGCTTCCCAAAGTGCTGGGATTACAGGCATGAGCCACCGTGCCCGGCCTGTCACGGTATCCTTTTAAAAAATTGGTCACCACAAAGAAATTTTTAATCAATGTTTTCAGCATTAACTCTCTTCTCACTGTGTGAGAAATGCTTTTACATACATTATTTAACCTATTTATGCCTAGTGTTCCATTATTGGAATGCTAAGCTTGTGGGAGTTATTTATATCCCACTGCTTAAAGTCATCATCCAGGTCTGATTTTTAGCAAGAAAAATTTGCAACCTTTGGCATAAATAGGTTAATTAAACTCTCATAACAATTTTTGTTGATACATAATGTTTGTACATATTTATGAGGTACATGTGATATTTTATTAAATGCATTGGCTGTGTAATGATCAAGTCAAGGTATTTGACTTGATCACCTCAAGTATTTATCATTTCTATGTGTTGGGAACATTTCAAGTCCTTTCTTCTAGCTGTTTTGAAATACACAATGCTTGTTAACTATAATCATCCTACTCTGCTATCAATCATTAGAATGTATTCCTTCTTTCTAACTGTATGTTTGTACTCACTAACACCTCTCTTTATCTCCCGTATACTCACACTCATAACACTTTTAAGTAGGTGGCTGAAGGCCCGAGAGCTCCTGGAAAATCCAAGGGTCCAAGAGTGGGTCTGGTGTAAGACCAAGGGTTCAAAAGCTGAAGAACTTGAAGTCTGATGTTCAAGGGCAGGAAGCACCCAGAATGGGAGAGAGATGGAGGGCAAAAGACTCAGCCAGTTTAGTCCTTCTGTGTTCCTCTGCTGGCAGCTGATTAGATGGTGCCCACCCAGACTGAGGGTGGGTCTGCCTCTCCCAGTCCACTGACTCAAATGTTATCTCCTTTGGCAACACCCCCACAGACATACTCAGGAACAATACTTTGCATCCTTCAATCCAGTCAAGTTGACACTCAGTATTAACCATCACAGACCGCATGGGTCATCCTTCTTTATTGTTGAGTTTGCACTTTTCTAAAGCTGCACATTCACCAAAGAGGCTGACATTTCCAGTGAGACTATACCAGTCAATGGCAAAACCAGGATTCAAACTCAAGTGCCCTAATTTCAGATCTAGTCCTTTCCCAATGATGCCAACCTTATCCAAGCTAATATGATTGTCTATGTCTCTATAAAATAGTAATCCTACAGTTGTTATTGTTAATTTTTAAATTGCAATTTGGAAAGAACATGTTCCTTTTCCTCTTATGCTGTCAAAAAATTGGTATAAGGTATAACTCTTTGTTAGCTGGGAGTCTCTTTGAGGGATTCCTATTTTTTCCAAATTTTTTATTAATGAAAAATATCAAGCATTCATAAAAGTTGAAAGGGCACTCTGTACACTGCCCACTTAGATTTAAAAGTCAGCATTCTGTGATATTTGTACTCATTCCCTCTGTCTCTTTCTATGTTTGTATACATATGCATATATACAATATATATACAGGCATAGACACTTCGTGTTTGAAATATTTTAGTATTTGAAGACATCATTACATTGCATCCCTGTTTCAGCATGCACCTCATAAGGATAAGGAATACTATAACTGGAATAAATTAGTTCTTACCTGACGTTATGATATGTTATTATACCTAAAATATTTAAAGTTACACTGTCTAATATCCAATACATTTTCACATTTTCCCAGTTGTCCTGATGAGACAATTGGCTGTTTTTATTTTTGCTTTTTTTTAAAGAGACAGTGTCTTGCTCTGTCACCTGAGCTGGAGTTCAGTGGTGTGATCATAGCTCACTGCAGCTTTGAACTCCTGGGCTCAAGTGATCTTTCTGCCACAGCCTCCTGAGAAGCTGGTGGTGGGAGGATTAGCCATCATGCCCAGATAATTAAAAAAAATTTTTTTTGGTAGAGATAGGATCTCACTTTGTTACCCAGGCTGGTCTTGAACAACTCTCATCCCTTTTTTTCATGTCAGTTATGCTTATATAAAGGTCTCAAACTCCTTGCCTCAAGTGATCCTTCTGCCTTGGCCTCCCAAAGTGCTGCATTACAGGCATGAGCCACCACACCTGGCCTAATTTTGCCTTTAAAAATGAGTAGACATTTTTTTTTTAGCAGTTTTACATTTACAGAAAATGACTAGGAAGTACAGAGTTCCCACATAATTCTTTGTCCTTACTTCCCAGTTTCTTCTATTATTATCATCTCGCATTGGTGTGGCACATTTGTTATAATTGATGAGCCAATATTGATACATTATTATTAAGTAGATCTCATAGTTTACATTAGGTTTCCCTGTTTGTGTTATGCATTCTGTGAATTTGGTAAAATGCATGATGACATGTATCCATGTTTTTCTTTAATAAGTGGGGAAACAATCAAGATTCATATATTACATTTGAAGGTTGTATATTTTAACTTATTTGAAATCTAGAACCAGTCTTTCCCTCATGACATTGATGTTTTGAAAAGTCCAGGCTGATACTGTGTTAGAATGTCCCTCCTTCTGGACTTGTTTCTTTTTTCACAGTCTCTTTTAACTTTTTCTTCTAGCTTCTGTATTTACTGTAAACTAGAAGTTAGGTTTACAAGCTAGTGAACATCACCTTAAAGATTTTTAGCAAGAATACTTGATAAATTATGTGTTCTTTATAATGCATCACATCAGGAGCACATGATAAGTCCTCTCATGATTAGTAATGATAAATTGTATCTTCTGGGTAACAAGTTAAGATGATTATAGCCAGATATAATTGTAATAGTGAATTTTTTCTTTGCAATAAGTATACAATCTCTGTGAGGTAATCTTTTTGACACTATGAAAATCTTATTCTCCAACAATCTTTCAGCTGATGATTTGGCAGCTGCTGATTATCCTTGCTTACATTATTTATTAAGTGATTGTGAGAAAAAATGGTGGTTTTCTAATTGTCATTCCTTCTACATTTAACTGCAGCATTCTTCTGTAAAGAAGGCCTTAACTTTTTTACCCCTTTCTCTCACTTATTACAGATTCAGGGATTTTTAATACACTATGTTATTAGTGTATTAAATATGTTAATACATAGGTTATATGTATTAATAAAAAATTTAGGTTAACTAAATATGTTATTATTTACAGTGGTTACTCTTGGTGCTCTAACTGTCCTAAATTTGCTCAGTGGGATTCCATTACACTGGCCCATAGGTCTTGTGGACGTGTCCCCTTAGGCCTTGAGCATTTTTTTTATTGCTTTCTGGAGTGAGATGTCTCAGGATCACCTTGTACTTTCCTTGCACTACTTTTATTTGGTGATGGGGTGGCTTTCTATCTTATACATTCCTTGTTAGATTTATTAACCCTAGCTCCAGTTCCTAAGAGTCTTGGAGCACATGGTTCTGAATTTAACCAGCAATGTAATCTGATTATCTTTCAAAGTACTTTAAATATATGGGCTTTAAATTTGTGAAGGATCACCATAAGGAAATACAGGCCATTGATTTCAGTAGTCTAAAATTGGATTTTGTATTAAGTTAAACAGAGCTGCATACAGGTAATGTTGGCCCCCTTGGGCCCTTGCAGAGCTGCCAGTATTAAAGGTTCTGGCAATACCATAGTGTGTCATCATTAAAAGCTCTAGCACTGGAGCCTTAAGGATCTGGGGTTATGTTCTGGCTCTAAACCTTACCAGCCATGTGTATTAGTCTGTTCTCACATTGCTGTAAAGAACTACCTGAGACCGGGTGCTTTATAAAGAAAAGAGGTTTAATAGTCTCCTGGTTCCACAGGCTGTGTAAGGAAGTATGGCTGGGGAGGCCTAAGGAAACTTACAATCATAGTGGTAGGCGAAGGGGAAGCAGGTTCATCTTACATGGCCAGAAGAGGAGGAAGAGAGGAAAGAGGGAGGTGCTACACACTTTTAAACAACCAGATCTTGTGAGAATTGACTCACTATTACCATCCACCCCCCAGTCTAATTACCTCCCACCAGGCCCCTTCTCCAACACTGGGGATTACAATTCAAGATGAGACGTGGGTGGTGACTCAAATCCAAATTATATCATTCTGTCCCTGGCCCTTCTTAAATCTCATGTCCTTCTAACATTGCAAAATATAATCATTCCTTCTCAACAGTCCCCCGAGTCTTAATTCATTTCAGCATTAACTCAAAAGTCCAGTCCAATGTCGCATCTGAGATGAGGCAAGTCCCTTCTGCCTATGAGCCTGTAAAATCAAAACCAAGTTGTTTTTTTTACCAAGTTAGTTTCCTCCAAGATAAAATGGGGTACAGGTGTTAGGTAAATACATCCGTTTCAAAAGGCAGAAATCAGCCAAAGCAAAGGGGCTACAAGCCCTGTGCAAGTTTCAAACCCAGCAGGGCAGTCATTAAATCTTAGAGCTCAAAAATAATCTTCTTTCACTCCATGTCTCACATCCAGGCCACCCTGATGCAAGGTGTGGGCTCCCAAGGACTTGGGCATCTCTGCCCCTATGGCTCTATAGGATACAGCCCCTCAGTTGCTTTCCTGGGATGGCATTGATTGCCTACAGCTTTTCCAGGCACACGATGCAAGCCGTCGGTGGATCTACCATTCTGGATCCCGGAAGATGGTGGTCCTCTTCTCTCAGCTCCACTAGGCAGTGTCCCAGTGGGGACTCTTGTATGGGAGCTCCAATCTCACATTTCCCCTCTGCATTGCCCTAGTAGAGGTTCTCCATGAGGGCTCCACCCCTGCAGCAGACTGCTGCTGGACATTCAGGAGTTTCCATACATCCTCTGAAATCTAGGTGGAGGTTCCTAAGCCTCAACTTTTGCCCTCTGTGCACCCATAGGCTTAATATGTGGAAGCCACCAAGGCTTATGGCCTGTACCCTCTGGAGCAGTGGCCTGAGACATATCTTGGGCCCTTTTAGCCATGGCTGGAGCTGGAGTGATTGGGACACAGGGACCAGTGTCCTGAGGTTGAGCAGAGCAACAGGGCCCTGGGCCTGGCCCAGGAAACCATTCTTCCCTCCTAGGCCTCCAGCCCTGTGATGGGAGGGGCTGCTGTGAAGATCTCTGAAATGCCTTTGAGACATTTTCCCCATTGTCTTGGCTATTAACATTCAATTCCTCTGAATGTTCAGCTGCAAATTTCTGCAACTGGCTTGAATTCCTCCCTAGAAAATGGAATTTTATTTTCTACGACATGATCAGGCTGCAAATTTTCTAAACTTTTATGCTCTGTTTTCCTTTTATTAATAAATGTAAGTTCCAGTTTCAGATAATCTCTTTGCTCATGCATATGACCATACACTGTTAGAAGCAGCCAGGTCAAATCTCAAGTGGTTTGCTGCTTTGAAACTTCTTCTTCCTGATACCCTAAATCATCTCTCTTAAGTTCAAAGTTTCACAGATCCCTAGAGAAGGGGCAAAATGCTGCCACTTCCTTTGCTAAAGCATAACAAGAGTAACCTTTACTCCAGTTCTCAATAAGCTCCTCATCTCCATCTGAGACCTCCTCAGCCTGGACTTCATTGTCCATATCACTATCAGCATTTTGATCACAACCATTCAACAAGTTTCTAGAAAGTTCCAAACTTTCTTTCATCTTCCTTTCTTCTTCTGTGCCCTCCAAACTGTTCCAACCTCTGAACATTACCCACTTCCAAAGCTGCTTTCACATTTTGAGGTATCTTTATAGCAATGTCCACTCCTAGGTACCCCATTTGCTGTATTAGTCTGTTCTCACATTGCTGTAAATGTGGGTTGTGACTCAAATCCAAATTATATCATTCTGTGCCCGGCCCTTCACAAATCTCATGTCCTTACCTGAGACTGGATTATTTATAAAGAAAAGATGTTTAAATGGCTCACAGTTCTGCAGGCCATACAGGATACAAGGCTTGGGAGACCTCAGGAAACTTACAATTATGGTGAAGGCAAAGGAAAAACAAGCATGTTTTACATGGCCAGAGAAAGAGGAAGAGAGGAAAGGAGGAGGTGCTACATACTTTTAAACAACCAGATCTTGTGAGGACTCACTCACTATCACAAGAACAGCAAGGGAGAAATCCTTCCCCATGATCCAATCACCTCCCATCCAGCCCTTCCTCTAACATTGGAGATTACAATTCCACATGAGATTTGGGCAGGGACACAAATGTAAACCATATCACCATGTAAACTTAGGCAAGTTTCTTTTCTTGGCACCTCAATTTTCCTTTTTTGTTTTTTCCCTTCCCTCTTCTCCTCTCCTTCCTTCCTTTCTTTTCTTTTCTTTCTTTCTTTCCTTTTTGTTGTTCTTGTGCTTTAATTTTCTTATCCCAATGGAAATAGCTAAGAGTACATACTGATAAGGTGATTTTGAGACTTAGACACATTTATTTTTTATTTTTTGTCTTTTAAATTTTAGATTCAGGGTACATGTGCAGGTTTGTTACAAGGGCATATTACATGATGCTGAGGTTTGGGCTTCTATTGATTCTGTCACCCAAATAGTGAACGTAATATCCAACAGGAACTTTTTTAGCCCTTTTCCCTCTCCCTCTCTCCTCCCTTTTTCTGTACCCAATGTTTCACTCCCACTATATGTGGGAACATGCTGTATTTGGTTTTCTGTTTCTGCATTAGTTTGCTTAGGATACTGCCTCCAGCTGCATCCCTGTTGCTGCAGAGGACATGATTTCATTCTTTTTTATGGCTGCATTGTATTCCATGGTTTATGTGTACCACATTTTGTTTACCCATTCTGCCACTCATGGGCACCCAAATTCATTCCATGTCTTTGATATTATGAACAGTGTTGCAATAAACATATGAGCACAGATATCTTTTTGTTAGGATGATTTGTTTTCTTTTTTCTTTTGAGATATAGTCTCACTCTGTCACCCAGGCTGGAGTGCAGTGATGCGATCTCAGCTCACTGCAACCTCTGCCTCCCAGGTTCAAGTGATTCTCCTGCCTCAGCCTCCCGAGTAGCTGGGATTACAGGCACCCACCACTACACCTGGCTAATTTTTGTATTTTTAGTAGAGATGGGGTTTCACCATGTTGGCCAGGCTGGTCTCAAACTCCTAACCTCAGGTGATCCACCTGCGTTGGCCTCCCAAAGTGCTGAGATTACAGGCATGAGCCACCGTGCCCAGTCGATTTATTTTCCTTTGATGTATACTACCCAGTAATAGGATTGCTGGGTTAAATGGTAGTTCTATTTTTAGTTCTTTGAGAAATCTCTAAACTGCTTTTCACAGGGGATAAACTAATTTACATTCTTACCAACAGCATATAAATGTACCCTTTTCTCTGCAACCCTGACAACATCTGTTGTTTTTCAACGTTTTAATTATAGCCATTCTGACTGGTGTGAGGTGAGATCTCATTGTGGTTTTGATTTGTGTTTTTCTAATGATGAGTGATGTTGAGCATCTTTTCATGTTTGTTGGCTGCTTATATGTCTTCTTTTAGGAAGTGTCTGTTCTTGTCCTCTGCTCATTTTTAATGGGGTTATTTATTTTATTCTTGTTGATTGGTATAAATTCCTTATCGATTCTAGATATTAGTCCTTTCTTGGATGCATAGTTTGCAAATATTTCCTCCCATTCTGTAGGCTGTCTGTTTACTCTATTGATAGTTTCTTTTGCTGTGCAGAAGCTCTTTAGTTTAATTAGGTCCCAATTGTTATATTTTGGTTTTGTTGCATTTGCTTTTGAAGACTCACTCATAAATTTTTTGCCTAGCCTGATGTTCGCAAGGATATTTCCTAGGGTTTCTTCCAGGATTTTTATAGTTTTAAGTCTTACACTTAAGTCTTTAATTCATCTTGAGTTAATTTTTGTATATGGTGAAAGGTAGGGGTCCAGTTTCATTATTCTGCATATGGTTAGCCAGTTTTCCCAGCACCATTTATTGAATGGGGGCCCTTTCCCCTTGTTTATTTTCGAGAGACATTAATTTTAAACCATGTACAACAGTGTCTGTGATACAGTCAGTCCCTTCTATGTGTTAACTTTATAAAAACTCAAGGCTTCTGAAATTTGTCCTATTTACTGTATTGATGAAAGCCGTCTTTATTCAGGTCTTAATATCATAATTATTGGTGTTGCTTCTGAACATACCTTACTTTGTATTAAAGAGACCATGAAACATGTAAATAACTATTTTTCTCTGCTACAAGAATATGGAATTTGTTTCTCATTTCTAGCAAGTGCACTCATCTTTACAGCATGTGTTTTTTATTCTCACCACTATCTATTTGGAGACAGTGTTAAGACTGTGGCCCCTGGACTCAGCTTGCTTGCCTGAGTGTGACTCCTGGTTGCACCACTTCCTTATGCTAACTGGAGCACTTTACTGGCATCTCTGTGCCTTTTGTGAAGTGGGAATCACAAAAGTATCTTCCTTCCTAGGGTTTCTTTTTTATAGGATTTAATGAGTGAAGCCATTTGAAGTATTGGCAGCCCTGACTGGCATAGACAGTAAAGACTCCATAAAAGTTCACTGTCATTATCATTTTAATTTTTTTCTTATCTCTTAAAACTTTAATTTTCTATTTTCTCTGATAATTTTAATTTTTTTCTGGGTATTTTAATCAATTAGAGAGAGAGAGAGAGAGAGGAGAGTGTGTGTGTGTGTGTGTGTGTGTGTGTGTGTGTGTGTGTGTGTGTTGTTACAGAACAGAAATGAGTTCTGGCTAATTTCAGCATAAAGAAACTTTACTGGAAAGTTACTGGAGCAGCTTACCAAATGGAATGAACAGTGGAAGAATGAACAATGTCAGAAAGAGTCAATGAAGGACCATATCCTCTGCAGTGATGCAGATGGCAAATGCGATCACCCATCTTGTTAGAGCACTACAGTAGTACTCATTTTCTGTCTTTATGATAAGCCACTCAAGCTTCAGTGGTTTGCAGGAGAAGGAAATCTGATTCACCTGGTGGAGAGACTGAGCCCCCCGTCTTCCCTAGAGGCAAGGCAATCATTTTGGGTAGTATTGTTATCAAAGCTGTTCACAGTGAACATGCAGTCATTCCCCAAAACACAGTCTGGATTTGTTATTTGGAAAAAGGACAAATGGAGACTAAGTGTCCCCAAACCACAATAAATATTTACTACAATCAGTGTATTTTGTTAACTATCCTATTTTCTAACAAAAATAAAGGCATCAACAAGGTCAGCAGTACTTAATTATAAAAAAGTATACTGGTATAAAACTCAGGAGATCTGGACTCTAGGCACAGCCGTTTTTGACTGAAACTACAACTTTTTAGGTCCTGATTTTCTTACTACTAAGGCGATAGTGTAAGAATTAGAAGGCTCCTAAGGATTATTCTAACAGTAAAACCTTAAGGTTCTGTGGTTGTCTTTGTTATGTGGGAACCTATATTGTTTTTATGCACACACAAACACACACACACACCCATGAATATGCTCCAGATAGTCCAGTCTTCACACTCAAGTGATGCATGGGAATTTATATGCAAACAAAAGTTTAAACAGTTAAGGTAGACTCAGAATACCTTAATTAGTAACTTTTTTTTTTTTTTTTTGAGATGGAGTCTCGCTCTGTCGCCCAGGCTGGAGTGCAGTGATGCGATCTCGGCTCACTGCAAGCTCCGCCTCCCAGGTTCACACCATTCTTCTGCCTCAGCCTCCTGAGTTGCTGGGACTACAGGCGCCCACCACCATGCCCGGCTAACTTTTTTTTATGTATTTTATTTTTATTTTTTGTATTTTTAGCAGAGATGGGGTTTCACCATGTTGGCCAGGTTGGTCTCGATCTCCTGACCTCATGATCTGCCTGCCTCGGCCTCCCAAAGTGCTGGGATTACAGGTGTGAGCCACCGTGCCTGGCCCTAATTCAAGGTTTTAAACTCAAATATAGACAGAATTTCTAAGAAAACCTTGTGAATTTCTAGGAATAAATCAAGGAATTGTGATAAGTACATATAAAGTTATTTTATCGTCATTCAAAGGTCATACTTACAGATTTTAGAAAATTAGAGATGTATGGAGAATAGTAATTAGGTCATCAGAATATTCAGCAATGAAATGTGTCTCAACCATGTTTCCCTTTTAAAAAAGTAACCTTTATAGAGATATTTACCACAGGAATGATTAATTAGCTTTCCATTACTTTAAGAAGAAATCAGAATAATAATTCCTAGAAGAAAGAGGAGGAGAAGGAAAAGGATTATGACAATCAGTACTCAATGAGTATGCCAGGCACTGTTCTTACTCCTTTATGTAAATGAACTCATTTCTGCCTTGTACATTTCTATGACATACAAACTCTTGGTATTCCCATTTTATAGATGAGGAAATTGAGGTACACAGAGGTTATATGACTTGTGCAAGGTTATAGCTAATAAGAGTCAGAATGGGATTTGATCCAGTCTTGTTCCATAGTCTATGCTCTAAACCACTATGCTGTATTCTTTGTGTAAGCAGATAAAATAAGATAAAATGTATGTAATTTAACTTCACTGTCAGCTGTTTTTAATGCTACACTTGAAATTTTTTTTTAAGTTTTGTCATTACTGGTTATTTTTTAGCTGCTTGCTCACCAGATATACCTGGTTGAAATTTCCCATGGATTCAGTTGAAGGAGATTGATGCATTTATAAACCTACAAGAAAAAGAAATTATTAACTGTTACAAGTTTGACTTAATTAACAAAATCATAAATTCCTTGGTAACAGAGATCATGGGTTTTGCCCATACTGCTACTACTCCATAGTAGCTATCCCATGACTTATTTATAATATTAATAGATACTAAATCTGTATTGTACCTTTACATTGGCTGAAATTTCACTGGAGAAATATGGCTTTCAAATATGACCTATAAAAGATGCAGATATGTTAGTAAAAGCTGACCTGATTCTGAAGATTATACAATTTAAAATCAAATTGAGATGACAAGTATCCTACTCAAAGATTATAGAATTAACTTGTAATTATCTTATGTCACATATAGCATTTATAAGTTTGTCACTATAATTGTACATAAACTGCACTATAACATTAATATAAATCTATTATAATTAAGGAGAGGAACATGGACGGACCTAGAGCAAGATGAAACTGTCTCTTACTAGTTCTCTGATTTTACCAAATAACTTAACTCTGGTTTTTGCTTCCTCAACTCTAGATTGAACGTAATGTTTCTACTCTTAGGATTCTTTAGTGACTAAATGATGGTGATTTAAGTCATTTAACAGTATTTCCACATTGGTAAGCTGCTACATTCATTCTCAAAAAGTGGAAGCTTCCTCCAATTTTACTGCTTCTGCCCCCAAATAAGACCATTCGCATTTTGCCATCTCTCTTTTCAGTGTTTGGTTTTATTAACATATACAATAACATTTATATAAGACACATGCTTAAAAAATTCCTCTTTGCTTGGATGCAGATTTTTATTACAAGGAAGAAACAAACTCTTATGAATTTTTCATTATGTTATTAACTTGAGGTAATTGAATCTAAGTTGCATTTTTATTTATAATATATATAATACAATCTTGTTGAAAAATTTAAAATTGCGACTACCTAAATGTTGTTTCAAAGATTTGAGGGCATTTTGAACCTCAGTAAGAACTGAGTTGATATTATGTTCCAGAAGATTACTGAGATACTTACAGATGTAATCAAATCAGAGAACTATAATGGTCATTATACATGAAGAATGGTCATTCTAATTTTTCCTTCTGACACTTTAAATTAAAGCTACCTTAAAATGACACTGAGACAAATTTTTGTCTTTAGAAACATCTCATTGTTTCAGGATCTGCCTGGTGTTTCACTGTTCTTATAAATGTTTTATTTTCCTGTTAACCAGGTACTGCTGAGTCACACCCCTTGGTTACTATAGTAATGTATCTTAGATACGGTAGTGTATTGCTCCCTCTCAGCTGCACACTTCATTTGTGGCTTTAGGTTTTTTATTACTTTTCACTCCTTTTAACCATTATATCTGAGCAACGTGTGAGAGATGTTAGAGATTTTGATTTGAGTTGAAGTAAAAATAAGACCACAACTATTCATCTTCAAACACATTTTAATTCAGGTGTTTCTGTTGTGACCATGCAACCTCCTGTGGTAAATATGACTGACTGCTCTTTTTTCTTACGCTCTTTTAAGCAAAGTAAAGCAGCGGTTCGGCTGAAAGAAGACATGAAAAAGATAGTGGCAGTGCCATTAAATGAACAGAAGGATTTTACCTATCAGAAGTTATTTGGAGTCAGTCTCCAAGAACTTCAACGGCAGGGGCTCACCGAGAATGGCATTCCAGCAGTAGTGTGGAATATAGTGGAATATTTGACGCAGCATGGTGAGTTAAGTCATGCTTTAATCTGTTCATTTTCACAGTCCCTTGCATAAACAAATTATTTGTGTGAATTATTTCATAATGTATGATTAGACTATCCTCTAAAGCACCTTCATTAGAATATTAAATTATTGTGTAATATACTTTTCATTTAAAAAAGGGCATTACTGCTTAACATGATCTTGACAGTACTAATTTGATCAACCATAGAGCAATCACTTTAATGATAGAGATTTCTAGTTTGGAATGTTTCCTAGTTTTAAATGCTAAAATACACTGTTGTAATATTAATAGTTTGCTAGATTAATTAAATTCCAACTGATAGTCAATAATTTTTAATGTAATCAAACATGTTTTTGGGTATCTCTTTTACCTGAGGTCAATCATGAACTTATTCAATGCGTTGACTATCCTCATACACTTAGAAGAGACACCAAACAACTATGATGTAAAGCTTACTATGCGGGGTGGTGGGGGGTGGTTTCACTTATTTTTGGAGTGATAAAATTAAGCATGTAAAACATTTGGAGAATAATATAGTACATTACACAGTAAAAAGATAAATTATATCTCATTTAGTTATTGAGAGCTTTTTGATGATTTTGTTTAAAATAAATCACAAGTCTGGATAATTTGAGAGAATGCGTCTATATTCCCTACATCTTTTTTTAAGAGATAGGGTCTGGCTGTGTTACCCAGGCCAGAGTGCAGTAATATGATCATAGCTCACTGTAATCTCATACTTTAGGGCTCAAGTGGTCTTCCTTTCTTAGCCTCTCAAGTAGCTGGGACCACAGGTGTGTTCTACCACACTGCCTGATTTTTTTTATTTTTATTTTTATTTTTATTTGTAGAGACAGGTTCTCCCCCAATATTGCCCCAGCTGGTTCTGAACTCCTGGGCTCAAGCGATTCTCCCACCTCAGCCTCCCAAAGTGTTGGAATTATAGGCATGAGCCATGATGCTCAGTCATGTAGGGATTTTTAAATGTAAAACTTGAGGCTTCAAAAATATTCTGTACAGTAGTCCCCCTCCTTATGCATGGTTTGGTTTTCCAAGGTTTCACTCTTACCTGTGACCAATCATGGTCCAAAAATACTAACTGGAAAATTCTAGAAATAAACAATTCATCAGTTTTTGGGGGCTTTTTTTTTTTTTTTTTGAGATGGAGGTTCGCTTTTGTAGCCCAGGCTGGAGTGCAATGGTGTAATCTTGGCTCACTGCAACCTCTAACTCCTGGGTTCAAGCAATTCTTCTGCCTCAGCCTCCCAAGTAGCTGGGATTACAGGTGCACACCCAGCTATTTTTTTTTTTTTTTTGGTATTATTAGTAGAGATGGGATTTCACCCTGTTGGCCAGGCTGGTCTTGAACTCCTGACCTCAGGTGATCTGCCTGCCTTGGCCTCCCAAAGTGCTGGGATTCCAGGCTTGAGCCACTGCACCTGGCCAACAATTCATCAGTTTTAAATGGTGTAGCCTTCTCAGTAGCATGATGAAATCTCCAGCCATCCTGCCACTTGGGACCTGAATCCTCCCCTTGTCCAGTGTATCCATGTGTATCCATGTGTATATGCCACCTGCCTATTAGTCACTTAGTAGTGGCTTCAATTTGCAAATCGATCATTGTGGTATCACAGTGCTTGTGTTCAGGTGACTCTTATTTTACTTAGTAATGGCCCCGAAGCACAAGAATAATAATGCTGGCAATTCGGATATGCCAAAGAGAAGCCATGAAGTGCTTCTTTTAATTGAAAAGGTGAGTTCTCAACTTAATAAAGGAAGAAAAAAAATTGTATGCGGAGGTTGCTAAGATCTATGGTAAGAACAAATCTCTCCCAATTTTTCTATTGTATTGCTTTTTTTTTTTTTTTAAAGGGACAGAGTCTTGCTCTGTTGTCCAGGCTGGAATGCTGTGATGTGATAGTAACTCATTGCAGCCTTATATTCCACGGTTCAAATAATCTTCCCACCACAGCCTCCTGAGTAGCTAGCATTATACAGGCATGTGCCACTGTAACCTGCTAATTAAAAAAAAAAATTTTTAGAGGCAGGTCTCGCCATGTTGCCCAGGCTGGTTTGAACTCCTGGCTTCAAACAATCCTTCCACCTCAGCCTCTTAAGTAGCTTGGATTATAGATGTGAGCCACTGCACCTGGCTCTATTCTGTTTTATTATTAATTATTGTTGTTAATCTCTTACTGTGCCTACTTTTTAAACTTTATCATAGATATGTATGTATAGAAAAAAAACAGTATATATAGGGTTTGGTACTATCCAAGGTTTCAGGCATCCACTGGCAGTCTTGGAACATATCCCCTGTGGGTAAGGTGGGTCTACTGTATTTTGAGTAATTTGTTTCAGGCCATATCTTTCCAGGATTACAAATCTCTTCTCCCTTTCTGATAAGAATCATTTATTGGAAATGAGTGAGAAGCACTCATCACATGTTCCTCTATAGGAACATATATCAATTTTTGACAGGGACTCTATGGCAGATTATTCATTCTGCTGATGGCTAGACGTTAATTGAAAAAACATCTATCTGCTCTGGTTACTAGGCATGTAGATGAGTGATATGTTTAGGCTTTGTGTCCCCACCCAAATCTTTTCTTGAATTATAATCCCCTAATCCCCACGTGTCAAGGGAGAGACCAAGCGGAGGTAATTGAATCACGGGGGTGGTTTCCCCAGGCTGTTCTCTGATAGTGAATGAGTTCTCAAGAGATCTGATGGTTTCATAAGGGGCTCTTCCTCATTCGCTTAGCACTTCTCCTTCCTGCTGCCTTGTGAAGAAGGCGCCTTGCTTTCCCTTTGCTTTCTGCCATGATTGTAAGTTTCCTGAGGCCTCCCCAGCCATGCTGGACTGTGAGTCAGTCAAACCTCTTTCTTTTATAAATTACCCACTCTCAGGCAGTTCTTTATGACAAAATTATATTTTTTTTCTGAAAACTTAACAGCCAGGTTTCTGTTCTTACTCTGTAGAATTTTTCTCCTTATTAAAGGAGGTAAATTGCAAAAAGGCCAGATTCTTAGAAAACAGCTCTGGATTTTATTCAAATACTTCAAACATTTAAACACAAACAGTGTTACACATAGCATGACAGGAAGATGGAAGTTTGGCCTACAAAATCTTGAAGCCAGGAGTTACAACCAGCTTTAACAGGATTTATTTACATACTTGGTTTTGATTAAGACTGGGTATCCCACTGAGTTAGATACAAATGGATTTCTAGATCATTCATTTCATCTGTTAAGTAGGGTTGTATAGTTCATTTAGATGTCCAACTATGGGTACCTAAAATAATATTTTGGTTTTGGCATAATCAGTGTTGTTTCTCTCAACATTAATTGGATAATAGTCTCTTGATCATATTTTTATTGTGTAAAAATATTTTACGTTTTTAATTTTTTAAAATTTTAATATTTTTTGAATAGTTAATAAACTTATGTGGTTAAAAATATAGGAGAGTATATGGTGAAAAGTCTCTCCCTACAAACTGTCTCCTGACCTTTGTTTTCTCTCTCTAAAACAGTATTACTGTACCTGTTTCTGGTATCTTCTTAAGATGTTTCGTGTATATATAAGTATAGGTCTGTGTGTTCTTTTTTCCCTTTTATCACAAATATTGCACACTGTTCTGAATCTTTTAAATATCAGTGTATTTTGGAGATTGTTCCATATTGCATAAAGAGCTTTACTCATTTTTAATTATTTTCTTTTCCTCTGCACACTGTTGTACCATATGTATATATCATGTCTTTAAGCAGTCCCATACTGATGGGCAAATGGATTGTTTCCAGTCTTCTATTGTTTACAAACAATGATTCCATGGTTAACCTTTAACATATGGCATTTCAAGCACATATGAGTGTGTGCATAGACTGCCTTTCTGGAAGTGGACTCCTGGGTGGTCAGAGGATATTTGCATGTGTAATGAACTCTGTCAGAGCTGAAACAATTTACACTCACACCATCAACATATGAAAATGTTGGCAAAATTTAAATTAGGGATTGATTTTCTTCTGCCCCTCCTTAGCATACTGTTAGTTATACTTTAACAGGGTGTATTCGGGTAATGCAAACTAAATATTTTATTAAGTTAAATCAGTCGCTCTTAATGAGGGATGTGAAATAGAATTACTAGTGGAATCTTCATAATACACATGCATTGCCCACACCTCATATCTACTGAATCAGAATCTTGACTGGGCAAGCTCAGGTAGGCCTGGCACCTGTACTTTGAAAGGCTATGTAGTTAATTACTATGTAGACAAACACAAGCCCCTTCTTGTACTTGAAACTATCATGTTAATAAACCAAAGAAATTATGTAAGATTGAAGGGTAGTATAAAGTTTGAGGGCATAATACTTCAATTTGTTTAATTACTTGGCAGTTTTTTTCAGGTCAACAAATATTTACTGTACACCTATGATACACAGTAAGCACTGTGTCAGGCATGGGAATGGGACTATAGGGGTGACCGGTCATATAATTCAATCACAGGTTGGTATTTTGGTTATGCTTTATTTTATTTTATTTTTATTTTTTTTTTATTTTTATTTTTTTATTTTTTCTTATTATACTTTAGGTTTTAGGGTACATGTGCACAATGCACAGGTTTGTTACATATGTATCCATGTGCCATGTTGGTGTGCTGCACCCATTAACTCGTCATTTAGCATTAGGTATATCTCCTAATGCTGTCCCTCCCCCCTCCCCCCACCCCACAACAGTCCCCGGAGTGTGATGTTCCCCTTCCTGTGTCCATGTGTTCTCATTGTTCAATTCCCACCTATGAGTGAGAGCATGCGGTGTTTGGTTTTTTGTCCTTGTGATAGTTTACTGAGAATGATGTTTTCCAGTTTCATCCATGTCCCTACAAAGGACATGAACTCATCATTTGTTATGGCTGCATAGTATTCCATGGTGTATATGTGCCACATTTTCTTAATCCAGTCTATCATTGTTGGACATTTGGGTTGGTTCCAACTCTTTGCTATTGTGAATAGTGCCGCAATAAACATACGTGTGCATGTGTCTTTATAGCAGCATGATTTATAGTCCTTTGGGTATATATCCAGTAATGGGATGGCTGGGTCAAATGGCATTTCTAGTTCTAGATCCCTGAGGAATCGCCACACTGTCTTCCACAATGGTTGAACTAGTTTACAGTCCCACCAACAGTGTAAAAGTGTTCCTATTTCTCCACATCCTCTCCAGCACCTGTTGTTTCTTGACTTTTTAATGATGGCCATTCTAACTGGTGTGAGATGGTATCTCACTGTGGTTTTGATATGCATTACTCTGATGGCCAGTGATGATGAGCATTTTTTCATATGTTTTTTGGCTGCATAAATGTCTTCTTTTGAGGAGTGTCTGTTCATGTCCTTCGCCCACTTTTTGATGGGGTTGTTTGTTTTTTTCTTGTAAATTTGTTTGAGTTCATTGTAGATTCTGGATATTAGCCCTTTGTCAGATGAGTAGGTTGCAAAAATTTTCTCCCATTCTGTAGGCTGCCTGTTCACTCTGATGATAGTTTCTTTTGCTGTGCAGAAGCTCTTTAGTTTAATTAGATCCCATTTGTCAATTTTGGCTTTTGTTGCCATTGCTTTTGGTATTTTAGACATGAAGTCCTTGCCCACACCTATGTCCTGAATGGTATTGCCTAGGTTTTCTTGTAGGATTTTAATGGTTTTAGGTCTAACATTTAAGTCTTTAATCCATCTTGAATGAATTTTTGTATAAGGTGTAAGGAAGGGATCCAGTTTCAGCTTTCTACATATGGCTAGCCATTTTTCCCAGCACCATTTATTAAATAGGGAATCCTTTCCCCCTTGCTTGTTTTTGTCAGGTTTGTCAAAGATCAGATAGTTGTAGATATGCGGCATCATTTCTGAGGACTCTGTTCTGTTCCATTGATCTATGTCTCTGTTGTGGTACCAGTACCATGCTGTTTTGGTTAGTGTAGCCTTGTAGTATAGTTTGAAGTCAGGTAGCGTGATGCCTCCAGCTTTGTTCTTTTGGCTTAGGATTGACTTGGTGATGCGGGCTCTTTTTTGGTTCCATATGAACTTTAAAGTAGTTTTTTCCAATTCTGTGAAAAAAGTCATTGGTAGCTTGATGGGGATGGCATTGAATCTATAAATTACCTTGGGCAGTATGGCCATTTTCACGATATTGATTCTTCCAACCCATGAGCATGGAATGTTCTTCCATTTGTTTGTATCCTCTTTTATTTCATTGAGCAGTGGTTTCTAGTTCTCCTTGAAGAGGTCCTTCGCATCCCTTGTAAGTTGGATTCCTAGGTATTTTATTCTATTTGAAGCAATTGTGAATGGGAGTTCACTAGTGATTTGGCTCTCTGTTTGTCTGTGATTGGTGTACAAGAATGCTTGTGATTTTTGTACATTGATTTTGTATCCTGAGACTTCGCTGAAGTTGCTAGTCAGCTTAAGGGGATTTTGGGCTGAGATGATGGGGTTTTCTAAATATACAGTCATGTCATCTGCAAACAGAGACAATTTGACTTCCTCTTTTCCTAATTGAATATCCTTTATTTCCTTCTCCTGCCTGATTGCTCTGGCCAGAACTTCCAGCACTATGTTGAATAGGAGTGGTGAGAGAGGGCATCCCTGTCTTGTGCCAGTTTTCAAAGGGAATGCTTCCAGTTTTTGCCCATTCAGTATGATATTGGCTGTGGGTTTGTCATAGATAGCTCTTATTATTTTGAGATACGTCTCATCAATACCTAATTTATTGTTTTTAGCATGAAGGGTTGTTGAATTTTGTCAAAGGCCTTTTCTGCATCTATGGAGATAATCATGTGGTTTTTGTCTTTGGTTCTGTTTACATGCTGGATTACATTTATTGGTTTGCGTATGTTGAACCAGCCTTGCATCCCAGGGATGAAGCCCACTTGATCATGGTGTATAAGCTTTTTGATGTGCTGCTGGATTCAGTTTGCCAGTATTTTATTGAGGATTTTTGCATCAATGTTCATCAAGGATATTGGTCTGAAATTCTCTTGTTTGGTTATGTCTCTGCCAGGCTTTGGTATCAGGACAATGCTGGCTTCATAAAATGTGTTAGGGAGGATTCCCTCTTTTTCTATCGATTGGAATAGTTTCAGAAGGAATGGTACCAGTTCCTCCTTGTACCTCTGGTAGAATTCGGCTGTGAATCCATCAGGTCCTGGACTCTTTTTGGTTGGTAAGCGATTGATTATTGCCACAATTTCAGAACCTGTTATTGGTCTATTCAGAGATTCAACTTCTTCCTGGTTTAGTCTTGGGAGGGTGTATTTGTCGAGGAATTTATCCATTTCTTCTAGATTTTCTAGTTTATTTGCATAGAGGTGTTTGTAGTATTCTCTGATGGTAGATTGTATTTCTGTGGGATCGGTGGTGATATCCCCTTTTTCATTTTTTATTGCATCTATTTGATTCTTCTCTCTTTTCTTCTTTATTAGTCTTGCTAGTGGTCTATCAATTTCATTGATCTTTTCAAAAAACTAGCTCCTGGATTCATTAACTTTTTGAAGAGTTTTTTGTGTCTCCATTTCCTTCAGTTCTGCTCTGATTTTAGTTATTTCTAGCCTTCTGCTAGCTTTTGAATGTGTTTGCTCTTGCTTTTCTAGTTCTTTTAATTGTGATGTTAGGGTGTCAATTTTGGATCTTTCCTGCTTCTCTTGTGGGCATTTAGTGCTATAAATTTCCCTCTACACACTGCTTTGAATGTGTCCCAGAGATTCTGGTATGTTGTGTCTTTGTTCTCATTGGTTTCAAAGAACATCTTTATTTCTGCCTTCATTTCATTATGTACCCAACAGTCATTCAGGAGCAGGTTGTTCAGTTTCCATGTAGTTGAGCAGTTTTGAGTGAGTTTCTTAATCCTGAGTTCTAGTGTGATTGCACTGTGGTCTGAGAGACAGTTTGTTATAATTTCTGTTCTTTTACATTTGCTGAGGAGAGCTTTACTTCCAACTCTGTGGTCAATTTTGGTATAGGTGTGGTGTGATGCTGAAAAAAATGTATATTCTGTTGATTTGGGGTGGAGAGTTCTGTAGATGTCTATTAGGTCCACTTTGTGCAGAGCTGAGTTCAATTCCTGGATATCTTTGTTAACTTTCTGTCCGTTGATCTGTCTAATGTTGACAGTGGGGTGTTAAAATCTCCCATTATTATTGTGTGGGTGTCTAAGTCCCTTTGTAGGTCACTCAGAATTGCTTTATGAATCTGGGTGCTCCTGTGTTGGGTGCATATATATTTAGGATAGTTAGCTCTTCTTGTTGAATTGATCCCTTTACCATTATGTAATGGCCTTCTTTGTCTCTTTTGATCTTTGTTGGTTTAAAGTCTATTTTATCAGAGACTAGGATTGCAACCCCTGCCTTTTTTTGTTTTCCATGTGCTTGGTAGATCTTCCTCCATCCCTTTATTTTGAGTCTATGTGTGTCTCTGCACGTGAGATGGGTTTCCTGAATACAGCACACTGATGGGTCCTGACTCCTTATCCAGTTTGCCAGTCTGTGTCTTTTAATTGGAGCATTTAGCCCACTTACATTTAAAGTTAATATTGTTATATGTGAATCTGATCCTGTCATTATGATGTTAGTTGGTTATTTTGCTCGTTAGTTGATGCAGTTTCTTCCTAGCCTTGATGGTCTTTACAATTTGGCATGTTTTTGCAGTGGCTGGTACCGGTTATTCCTTTCCATGTTTAGTGCTTCCTTCAGGAGCTCTTTTAGGGCAGGCCTGGTGGTGACAAAATCACTCAGCATTTGCTTGTCTGTAAAGTATTTTATTTCTCCTTCACTTATGAAGCTTAGTTTGGCTGGATATGAAATTCTGGGTTGAAAATTCTTTTCTTTAAGAATGTTGAATATCGGCCCCCACTCTCTTCTGGCTTGTAGAGTTTCTGCTGAGAGATCAGCTGTTATTCTGATGGGCTTCCCTTTGTGGGTAACCCGACCTTTCTCTCTGGCTGCCCTTAACATTTTTTCCTTCATTTCAACTTTGGTGAATCTGACAATTATGTGTCTTGGAGTTGCTCTTCTCGAGGAGTATCTTTGTGGCGTTCTCTGTATTTCCTGAATCTGAATGTTGGCCTGCCTTGCTAGATTGGGGAAGTTCTCCTGGACAATATCTTGCAGAGTGTTTTCAAACTTGGTTCCATTCTCCCCATCATTTTCAGGTACACCAATCAGACGTAGGTTTGGTCTTTTCACATAGTCCCAAATTTCTTGGAGGCTTTGTTCATTTCTTTTTTCTCTAAACTTCCCTTCTCGCTTCATTTCATTTATTTCATCTTCCATCAGCGATACCCTTTCTTCCAGTTGATCGCATCTGCTACCGAGGCTTCTGCAATCTTCGCGTAGTTCTCGATACTTGGCTTTCAGCTCCATCAGCTCCTTTAAGCCCTTCTCTCCATTGGTTATTCTAGTTATCCATTCGTCTAATTTTTTTTCAAAGTTTTTAACTTCTTTGCTATTGTTTTGAATTTCCTCCCGTAGCTCGGAGCAGTTTGATCGTCTGAAGCCTTCTTCTCTCAACTCTTCAAAGTCATCCTCTGTCCAGCTTTGTTCCATTGCTGGTGAGGAACTGCATTCCTTTGGAGGAGGAGAGGTGCTCTGCTTTTTAGAATTTCCAGTTTTTCTGCTCTGTTTTTTCCCCATCTTTGTGGTTTTATCTACTTTTGGTCTTTGATGATGATGATGTACAGATGGGTTTTTGGTGTGGGTGTCCTTTCTGTTTGTTAGTTTTCCTTCTACCAGACAGGACCTTCAGCTGCAGGTCTGTTGGAGTTTACTAGAGGTCCACTCCAGACCCTGTTTGGCTGGGTGTCAGCAGTGGTGGCTTCAGAACAGCGGATTTTCGTGAGACCACAAATTCAGCTGTCTGATAGTTCCTCTGGAAGTTTTGTCTCAGAGGAGTACTGGGCCGAGTGAGGTGTCAGTCTGTCCCTACTGGGGGGTGCCTCCCAGTTAGGCTGCTTGGGGGTCAGGGACCCACTTTAGGAGGCAGCCTGCCCGTTCTCAGATCTCCAGCTGCGTGCTGGGAGAACCACTACTCTCTTCAAAGCTGTCAGTCAGACAGGGACATTTAAGTCTGCAGAGGTTCCTGCTGAATTTTTGTTTGTCTGTGCCCTGCCCCCAGAGGTGGAGCCTACAGAGGCAGGCAGGCCTCCTTGAGCTGTGGTGGGCTCCATCCAGTTCGAGCTTCCTGGCTGCTTTGTTTTTTCTAAGCAAGCCTGGGCAATGGCGGGCACCCCTCCCCCAGCCTCACTGCCACCTTGCAGTTTGATTCAGACTGCTGTGCTAGCAATCAGCGAGACTCCGTGGGTATAGGACCCTCCGAGCCAGGTGCGGGACACAATCTCCTGGTGTGCCGTTTTCCAGGCCCGTTGGAAAAGCGCAGTATTAGGGTGGGACTGACCCAATTTTCCAGGTGCCGTCTGTTACCCCTTTCTTTGACTAGGAAAGGGAACTCCCTGACCCCTTGTGCTTCCCGAGTGAGGCAATGCCTCGCCCTGCTTTGGCTCACGCACAGTGCGCTGCACCGACTGTCCTGTACCCACTGTTTGGCACTCCCTAGTGAGATGAAACCGGTACCTCAAACAGAAATGCAGAAATCACCCGTCTTCTGTGTCATTCAGGCTGGGAGCTGTAGACTGGAGCTGTTCCTATTCGGCCATCTTGGCTCCACCCCTCTGGTTATGCTTTATTATTGTTTCACATAAATGCAATTTAACAATTTGGCATGAGGGTAAACTATTATTTTAAAGGAATTTTAAGACAGAAAGGGCTATATCAAGCCCTTTAAGCAGATTTTGGATATTTTCATTTAAAAGTATATACATTATAACTTATAAAGCATATGGTCTTTAAACTCTTTTTCTTGCTAACAATGTTAACGGCTTCTTTCTCTTAGTTTAGCATGAAGATACTATAGGTTATGCCATTTTAACCCACAGTGTAGAGTCTCAAGTCACCACCAGGTGTCAGAATGTGTTTACTTATCGTCATACTACTTCATTGGCCAAAGTGTGCTGTTAGGCAAATTGTGACTTCTGGCATATTCTGTTTCTAATGGCATATTCTGTTTTTAATATTCATACTATTTTGAAAGAAATATTTCAATTGTACAGAAAAGTATCTTTCAGTGATGTAGACATTAGCTTATATAATTTTTTCTTCATTTCTAAACCACTATTAAGTTGCTGTTTTGTGATAATTAGCACATAGCCTAAAATCAAATATAATAGGAGCTCTGAAATGTATGAGAGTAACTCTGCTTCATGAAGTCATCCAAATATCCCCTTTTTCTGAATATTTTTGTTATAGTCATAACTTTCTAAAATTTTAGAGTAGGAAAATTTAAAGGTTATATGGTCTGATAAGCCTCATGTGGGTATTGGATATATTCTAGCCTCATAAGAGGCTTTAAAAAACTATGGATTCTTCTCAGAATGTGATATATTCATGCCCAGGATTATAAACTTTCCCTAGTTGAACATCACTAATTATCATAAGAGTTGTGGGTGGGAGATATTCCTGAGGGAAAAGAGTTGTTCAGATAAATGGGACAGAGACAGGAAAATATTATTGAGGAGCATTAAATTCAGTCACTTCTATTTGTACCTTATATGTCTGCTAGTTTGAGGGATCAGGAGGCTTGAGGACCACAGACAGTTCTTGGAGCTGGGTAGTTTTTTCTGAAATTGCTGGAAGTATATTTATCTGGGGGAAGGTTCAAAAAAACCTTGTTGGAAAAGAAAGACTAAGGTCAAAGCTAAAAAGAAAAAAAAAAAAAATCATGTGAAATCAGATCTAAGGGGTATTTGCTAGGCCAAAAACAGAAGGCAAGGTTAGGTTAAGCAGCTGGGTAAATATAGGAACAGGAAACAAAACTCTAAATTTTCAGGATTTCGGCTCTGACCAGGGATGGAGTGCCTTTCTGTTGGATGCTAGCTGCTTGATTGTTGGATAAGTTTCTGAAGCTAAAGATAAACTTTTGTATAGTAGAGAAGACAGACCTTGAAAGCTTTAAACGATTAAGCTGGCATCTCCCAATAGAACCTGATATTCCACAGAACTTAAGGGAAAGGCGTATCATATTCATTATCCATTTGCTGCATAACGAAGTACCCCAAAACATAGTAGATTAAAACAATAGTATTTATCATTATCTCATAGTTTCTGTGGGTCAGGAATCCAGACAAATCTTAGTTGTGTCGTCTGTCTTAGAGTTACAAGGCCGTGATCATGGTGTCAGCCAAGGCTTCAGTCATATCAGGACTCAACAGGGGAAAAATTCCCTCCCAAGCTCATTCATGTGGTTGTTGGCAGGATTCTGTTACTTGTGAGCTGCTGACCTGAGAGTTTTCAGTTATTCACTGGTCATTGGCCAGAGACCACCTTTGGTTCTTTGCCCGTGGCCAGTAGCTAATAAAGTACATCAGAGAGACAGAGAGAGGGGGAGAGAGAGAAAGAGAGAGAAGCATGATGGATTGTCAGTCTTTTATAACTTAATCTCAAAATATGACATGATATCACATTTGCTGTATTCTGTTGTTAGAAGCAAGTGACTAGGTCCGGCCCACACTCAAGTAGAGGGGATTATAATGGGTGTGGTATGAGAAGTGGGGATCATGGGAACTATTTTAGAAGCTGTCTGCCACACAGACCAACTGGTATCTCTTCCATTTAGGTGGTGCCCTGGTCATAGTCATTGTTAAATACTTTTAATATCATCCCTAGTGTCACAATTTTTTTCAGAATTGGAGCTAAAATTCATATCAACTTTTGATATTGATTTTCTTCACAGCCAAATAATATGTATACGTGGAAGAACACAAACATCTCACCAGACTTCAAAGTCCATGAGGGTAATGATAGTGTCGAATTTTTTTTCTCACGATTGATCTTTTTTTTATTACCTAACATAATGTCAGGCACTTATTACATGTTTGTTGAATTAAAGAGCTCATAAAGTATTTTATCAGATTATAAAATAAAATGAAATTAGCTTCCTCTCTTGCTTTAAAAAGAGCAATAAAATTACCAGTTAAGGGAAAGAAGCAAAGGCTGATATAAATTATCACCTCCCTCTAAAAAATCCTGATAGGCTTCGATGTCATTATGTCATTGCTAACATTCACCATTAGACTCTCAAGAATGTCAAGTTAAATCCTGGCCTGCTCTTTCTTAGAAAGATTGTTTCTTACACTTTCAAAGTCCTCTGCTGCCTAACACACCCGCTTACATGGTGTGTAGCACACTGAGCTGGAAATCATTATCTTCTGCCCTAAACCAGCTACTCTCATATCTCTACCCGCAACCTTATCTTTTACAGTGTTTGTTTTTTTTTCCTGTATTCCTACTTTTCTAAACCTTAAGGTTACCTTTCAACCCTTTCCCTCTCCCTTTTGAACCAAGTTACCAAATCATCTTTATTCTTTGTTTTTCACTTCTTTTCCACCATAATCTCAGTTTACTACCTTAAAATAGAAGATAGTTTCCATAAGGCAAGCCCTCTCCATAATCTACTTCTTAGCTAGCTAAATCTTCCTAAAACCCTGATTATATTTTGTCTTTTCCCTCACTTAATGCTCCAGTGATAAAACCTTCACTCTTTAACTTGTCATAGACCCTTTCCTGTTTCTCCATTTTATTACCCCATCATTCTTTGACCTAGGCACCCCACATTGTCCTCTGCCTACCTTTCTTTATGTTATCCTGTATCTACTTCTCAATTCATATTTTTGTTTATCTTTGTCAGGGGTAGATCAAGGTTTTGTGGGTACAGATGCCTAATCTTTTGAGACTTCTTTAAGAAAAAGAATATGATACTAAGAATACAGGATTAGGGACAGAGCTTGTAAATGGCCCAAGAAAATGAGGGGCCCTGAAGCTCAAGCCTCATTGGTTTCACAGCACAACAGCTCCAGCCCCTCTGTGTTGCTTTAGCCAAAGGTTAAGTTTACCTCCTCCAGGAGGCCTTCTCTGATAACCTCAGCTGACACTGATATCCCCCATCAACTGACTGAAGGCAAGGATCTTGTCTTATACCACTTTATAGTTGCCTAGAGTCTTATATTTTGAATTTAGTGATTACTGAAAAACTATCCCTTATTTCTTAAACTATTACACAGGTAATCACATAAAGTTTAAAAGTTTCTTAAATACATGTCATTTAAAAAGTAGTTGTTCATGAAGTGTTAAGCTGCTGTTAGAGCCCTAAGTTTTTGTTATGTGCTCTGGAAGATTATATAAATGAAATTTCTTTGTGTACTCTGTTTTGCTCTATGTTTATATATGGCATAGCCTTATTTTTAGAGGCCAGGCTTTATACCAATCATATATGATCTTTTTAGTTAATATGCAGTGGATGTGAACATTTATTATTCTAAGGAAAGTTTTACAAAATGTGAAAATCACGCAATGATTGATAATTACAGTGTTGAGAGAATTGTATGCTGAGATTTCTTTCTTTGTGTTGTTATCATTCTTTACATTTCATGTCTGTGAGAAATCTGTTTATTTTCTGTGTCTACTTTGCTCTTCCAGGACTTACCCAAGAAGGTCTTTTTAGAGTGAATGGTAACGTGAAGGTGGTGGAACAACTTCGACTGAAGTTCGAGAGTGGAGTGCCCGTGGAGCTCGGGAAGGACGGTGATGTCTGCTCAGCAGCCAGTCTGTTGAAGCTGTTTCTGAGGGAGCTGCCCGACAGTCTGATCACCTCGGCGTTGCAGCCTCGATTCATTCAGCTCTTTCAGGGTTAGTACAACAAATCCTTTTAGGAGTTAAAACAACTTTATTAGGCTGGGCACGGTGACTCACACCTATAATCCCAACACTTCGGGAGGCTGAGGTAGAAAGATTGCTTGAAGCCAGGAGTGGAAGACCACCATGGGCAACAAAGCAAGATCCCCATCTCTACCAAAAAAAGAAAAAAAAGGCGGAAAAAAAACACCCAGTTTTATTTTTAGTAAACATACTAAATATTTAAAATTTAAGAAGCTTTTAAATATTTTTGGTCTTTCCATAACCACCACCTTGTTATTTTACTCCAGGCCCTCATCTCCTATGTAAAATCATACTAGACTGATTATGAAATACCATTATTAAATGAAATTTCTGATACCATTAACATGTGACTACTTCAGTAACATAATATTGAAAAGCCCCGATGCTTTTGGGCCAAAGACATGATTTTCTGACTAATGACTGCCATAGAATGAGTGAGATCAAGAACAATTTAGAAAATATTAGAGAACAATAAAGGAAATATTCATTAAATTGTGGTTGGTTATTGACCTTTGAGACTGAAAGCTCATTGGTATACTTGCTTTTTCTCATAAGCAAGATTGAGTCCTAAAATAATTGTGTTCATGTTGTGAGGTAAAAATTGATTTTTGATTGTAGTATTAAGTGATTTCACATGAAAGAACTCGCTTTTTTTTTTTTTTTTTTTTTTTTTTTTGAGACGGAGTTTCACTCTTGTCATCCAGGCTGGAGTGCAGAGGCATGATCTTGGCTCATTGCAACTTCTGCCTCCCAGGTTCAAGCAATTCTCCTACCTCAGCCTCCCAAGTAGCTGGGATTACAGGTACCCGCCACCATGCCTGGCTGATTTTTGTATTTTTAGTAGAGTTGGGGTTTCACCATGTTGGCCAGGCTTGTCTCAAACTCCTGACCTCAAGTGATCCACCCATCTCGTCTTCCCTGGGTGCTGGGATTACAGGCATGAACCACCGCACCTGGCCAGGAACTCGCTTTTTAAGTGTAATAATTATAGGCATAGTCATTATTGAGTTCTCCCTCCTAAGTGCTGTAAGAAAAATGGTTTACCCTTGAAACCATTTATTTTATTATTTTTCCCAAATTAGAGAAGAAAGGAGAAAATATATTTCCAAAAGTATTAGTTGCCAGATTAAGGATGTTACCTAAAGCCACATTCCTTTACAGCCGTGATGTACCTATTCACATGTAGTATGCTAAAAAACAGGATAAGTGAGAAGGCCAGATAGGACAAGTAAGAAAGTACCAGAAATATTTTACCCCATGAAAGACCATTTTGAAATATTAGCTAAAAGCAGTGTGGTTGTATCAGAAGAGGACACTAACTACCTCCACTTGCCATCCCCTAGGGAGGGAGACCTGTCTGTAGCTCCCCCAGGCCCTCATATCAGCAATGCCTCCTGCCCTGGCCTCCTCACTTCTCTGCAGCCGCTGGCCTCCCATGGTGACCTCCAGGCAATCCTTTTGGAAGATTACTCATGTCTTATTTCTTTCTTCAGAGTACCCAGGCAGTCCTCAGGAAGCACATCTTTGCCACATTCTTGAAATGGAGGTCAGTCACAAGGCAGAGCCCTGCCTTCTTGTGCTGCCGCCCAGGGCACCCATAGCCAGACTGTCTGTGTTAGATTCTTTGACAAGTTTTAGACTCTTCAAACTACTCAAGTGATGATCTGATGCCCCTCACTTGGCTTGGGAAAGTTAGGGGAAGCATTATATTTCTCTAGCAACTCTCTCCCTTTAAAGAAATCCTCACTCTCTAACTTTTAACTTCAAATTTTAACATTGAATTTCCTGCTTAAATATCCTTGTGGCCTGTTGATGGCCCAAGGCCCTCAGACCTGAGTTTAGTCTGACCTTTACAAGTTCTATACAGCTCATCTAGCATTTTTGCTTAGAATGGGTGGGCCCATCACAGCCTTTATTTTTATCTTTGAGGCCTCAACCCCAAATTGTATTAATTTGCTACATCTGCCCTAACAAAATACCACAGACTGGATGTTACAAGCCTAAATGAGAGAAATTTATTTCTCACAGTCCTGGAGGCTGCAAGTCCAAGATCAAGGTGCCAGCAGTATTGGTTTCTCCTGAGGCCTCTCTCTTCAGTGTGCAGATGGCTGCCTTCTCACTGTGTCCGCACGTTGCCTTTCCTCTGTGTGCCCTCTCCTGATGTCTCTTCCTCTTCTTATAAGGACACTAGTCCTATTGGATTAGGGGCCCCTATTATAATCTAATTTAACCTTAATTACCTCTTTAAAGGCTCCCAATACAATCACATTCTGAGTATGGAGGTTAGAGCGTCAACATATGAATTTTGGAGGGAACACGATTCAATCCTTAACAATGATGCAATAGGAAAAATCCCAGAAGTTTTACCTATTTTCAAACCTATTATTTTTTGTAATCTTAGCTACTTCATTTTTGAAAAAAAATGATTTTATTTTTTGAAAAGGCGTAAAATCATTGAATTATTAAATATTGTATTTTATTGAAAATAGTGATAAAATATGAAAGCAAATTTGCAGAACAGTTTGTTCTGGTCGTCAACAGTGCTTTTAAGCTTTGTATGTCAGTGAGTGACATATGTTTGAGGCTTGTTAATTGGAAAGTGTATGAACTTTTTCACGATATGTATGAAGATAACCATTCCTTCATAAAGGTGACCATTCCTCCTATTTGGAGACATTAAATCCTTTTTACAAGGAATATTTTATCCATAGGGATGGTAAGTTTTGAGGTAAAGTTTGGAAAATTATTGTAAAATAATGTCTACAGGAGTTGACAAATATTTTATGCTTAATGCAAAATATTTGGTAGTCGGATATCTTTAGTATTCTTAATATTGTTCTATAGTATTCCGTAGTATTAAGTATTCTTAGTACTCAAAAATCCTGTACATTTCAAAGGCTTTTATCACATTTCCAGAATAGTCTTCATTTGATATGAGAATGTACTATTTTATTATTTTTATTACTATTTATAGAAATATTTTTGTTATCATTTGGGTCTTTGTGAGTTGCCATATTCTTTATGACATGGTTCCTCAGTCATCAAAAAGTTGATAGGCATCATAAAAGCAAGCCGTATCATTCTAAAAGCAAGATTCATTGTATAGTCAGCCTTTAGGTTACGTGAGGTTATGCACAGGTAACAAATTTTGAATGGGAAGAGAGGTTAAATTTTTGCTATGTTAGTATTATTCTTCCATTCCCTTAAAATCTCTGGTTAGATTTGAGTCATTCAGTAAAAAAAAAATTACAGTTAAGCATCAATGATATAAATACGTTCTGAAAAATACATTATTAGGTGATTTCATTGTTGTATGAACATCATAGAGTATACTTACACAAGCCTAGATTGTATAGCCTACTACACACCTAGACTATATGGCATAGCCTATTGCTTCTAGGCAACAAACCTATACAGCATGTTACTATACTGAATACTGTAGGCAGTTGTAACGCAGTAGAAAACACTTGTGTATCTAAACATATCTAAGAATGGAAAAGGTACAGTAGGCCTGGCCTGTGGCTTCTGCCTATAACCCAGCACTTTTGGGAGCTGAGGTGGGCAGATTGCTGGAGCCCAGGAGTTTGAAATCAGCCTGGGCGACATGGCAAAACCGCATCTCTACAGAAAATTAAAAAATTAGCAGGGCATGGAGGCATGCACCTGTAGTCCCAGCTACTCAGGAGGCTGAGGTGGGAGGATCACTTGAGCCTAGAAAGTCGAGGCTGCAGTGAGCCATAATCATGCCACTGCACTGCAGCCTGAGTGACACAGTGAAACCCTGTCTCAAAAGAAATAAAATTAAAAAAGAAAACAGAAAAGGTATAGTAAAAATATAGTTCTATTGCACCACCCCCATGCCCACACTCACTCAGACTGGGAACATTTAGACATGCCGATTAACTGATCATGCCCATCTTTGTACCCAGAGAAAACTCATGCAGACCTGGGGGAGAAGGCACAAACTCCACATAGACAGTGGCTCTGGCTGGGAATCGATTTTTTTTTTCTCATCAGCGTTAGAACAAAATGACCTTGAATGAAATGTCGTTATACCTGCTGTATAGTAACTACATAAACCAGTAACATAGTTATTTATTATTGTTATCAAGTATTATGTACCGAATGTAATTGTGTATGCTATACTTTTATAGGACTGGAAGCCAGTAGGTTTGTTTACACCAGCATCACCACAAACACATAAGTAATATGTTGCAGTAGGACGTTATGATGGCTATGACATCACTGGGCAACAGGAATTTTTCAGCTCCATTATAATCTTATAGGACCATAGTCATATATGGAGTCCCTCAGTGACCAAAACATCATTATGCAGTGCATGACTATAATTGAGCAACTACTAGTTATGTAAGCTGCCAAATAGAGGGAATAATGTATGCATTAGGCATCAGACAATATAGCCTCTATAAAATAAACTTATTCTTTCGTAATTCAGATAGAAGATAGGTAAAAAGGGTTACTGTGTTGTGTGTGTGTATATATATATATATATTTATTGTCTCTATAAAATAAACTTCCTTCTTTCATATTTCAGATGAAAGATAGAAAGGATTACTGTGCTTCTTGTTGGTTTATCCTGTCTGAGGTACCCTTATAGTACAGGATGGATGTTGCAACTGAGCACCCTGAAGCCGGGGGTGGTAAAGCTCTTTACAGATAGTTGAATGGGTTTTGCTTTTAATGCCCATTAAAGCAGATGCTGTGCTTGCCAGTAAACATTATTCTCATCTTCCGCCCTTTCTACTATACATTAATATATGATAAAGTTGTTTTGATGTAATTTCCTCAGGGATGACTAACCTGCTTTCATAAATCCATCCTCATAATAACAGATTAAATTGTTTTCTTGGTATTCTGTCATAACTCAATGCTACATTTCTTTTTTTTTAATGTTGTTGTAGGCCTTTGAATTATATCCTGTGTAAAGAGCAAGTGATTTCATAGTTGAATATGCTTAAAATTTTTCAGATCAAAGTCCTCTCTTCCATGCTTTATAGGATGGAGTTCTGGAGCCCTAAGTATTTTTTCAGAAATTTAGGCTAAACCAAACTGCCAGTGAGGACAGTCTGGATGTCTGTAAGCATCCCTGACCCTTAACATCTTGTAGATGAACAATGGCCCTCCGTGGGAGAAAACTGTTTAAATTCATTCATTTCTATAACAAATTATCCACTTTGGATGTGTCTTGTGTCTGAAGCTCTGAGATCGTATGGGTTTTAGTTAACAAATCAGTATACCTGCATGACAGATTTTTATCAAAGACTTCTATCTCTATTTGATTTCTTCCAGAACGTTTCCCTTCTTTCAGAGGCCTGGCAACCTCTCTCAGAGGTTTAGATGATTCATATTTAAGAGACACACTCGAAGGGACATTCAGTGACCATCCTTTCCTATTGCCATGTTAGGCTTCTCTCTGACTGCAGCAACTCATCTTCCTTAATCAAGGTTTCTAGTATGATTATCTCAGCTTGGTGTATTCCATGCCTTTTGATCTTTTATGCTTATATTGGTAGGGCAGTACTTTTTATTTTTGTAATTTCATGTGTGTTTTGGAAATAAGTGAATTGTAAGCCATAAAAAGATTGCAGAAGAGAATTCATTTAGGATTAATTAGAAATATTTTTAATTGACTGTTTCCTGTGGAAAATTCTTCTCTAATATAAATGTAAGTAGTTCTAGATCATAGTTGAGTATTTTTATTGTTATTTGATGACTTGGACTTAGATCATCCATCAGTATTTTTTTTAGTAACTTCTAAATAGATACTGAGTAATACAAATAAATGAAAAATTAAACATCTTAATTTTAAGGAGTGTGTGATTTAATTGAGGAAGTAGAAGATATGTTGTGTATATTCTACAATGGTGCTTTAAATGAACAATAAAAACATCCAGTCAGTGGTAACTAACAAGGAGGGAAGAAAACCAGCCTGGATTATGGTGGTCAGAAAACACTTTGTGGGAAAAATAAGATTGGAGACAACATTAACTTGGATGGAGAGGAAAATCTTTTAAGTGAGTTAAGGGCATGAGCAAAAACACTGTAAGACAGAATTATGTGACAGAGCTATCTGTAGCTAGAAGAGATTAGCAAAAGATACAATTGAAAAAGTAGGTTGAGGTTAGGTGGTATAGGGTCTTGAATATTAGTGTTAAGAAATTAATATTTATATATAAATAATAAAATGTTTAAGAAAGATCTCACATAATAGAAGCAGTATGTTAGGCAGTGCTGTGTAAGATGGTTAGATGGGAAGATGCTGAATGCAGAGAGAACATCTAGAAGACTAGCAGAAATCTAGGTCATAGTCCTACAACCATCTGTGTATCAGATAAATAGTTGGCAATGGGAAATTTTTTAAATTGTTGTAAATATATACGTAACGTAGCATTTACTATTTTAACCATTTTTAAGTACAATTCAGTGACATCAACTATAATCTCAGTGTTGTGCAACCATCACCACTATCCAGTGCCAATACTTTATTTGTCATCATTCCAAAAAAAAACTCGTCATGGGATTTTAAAGGAAGGTTACCAGAGACAGACAGAAAACATGAACAGAACATCATAGCTGGTAAATATTAAGATAATGAGGATGGCCAGGCATGGGGGCTCACACCTGTAATCCCAGCATTTTGGGAGGCCAAGATGGGAGGATCATCTGAGGTCAGGAGTTTGAGGCCAGCCTGGCCAACATGGGGAAACCCTGTCTCTACTAAAAACACAAAAATTAGCTGGGCATGGTGGCAGGTGCCTGTAATCCCAGCTACTCGAGAGGCTGAGGCAGGAGAATCACTTGAGCCAGGAGGTGGAGGTTGCAGTGAGCCGAGATCGCACCACTGCACTCCAGCCTGGGCAACAGAGCAAGATTCAGTCTCAGAAAAAAAAGATAATAAGGGTAAGAAAAGAGTCAGAGGTTTTGAGATGGCCTGAGAAAGTGTTAGGAAGGGATAGTCTGGTGGCCTGACCCTGGTGTCCATACCTTTGATGGGGTCCACAGAACCACATGATGGCAGAGGGCCAGTTTATCAGATAGTTGTGAATACATACTAATAATCAGGAAGAAATTTGTGAGATGAGGTTGTAGTAGCACCAGGGAGAGATCCCTGCAAACTTAGTGTTTAGATAAGGCCAGAAGCAACTACTGTTCCTTTGTCTTCAGTTATTCAAATCTTTTCTTTTCTATCTGTACACAGGGTAGCACCTTTACATTTTAAAATGCTTCAGCTCCTCAGACCTGATCTTTTGTCCTGAAAGGAAGAGACAGTCTTCAACTTTCTAGGAACTTTCTGTGGCTGCCTAATGCTCTTTCCCTACCTCCAGGCAAATTTGGGACTTAGCCCAAAGGCTCAGGTGCTGTCTGTTACACTTGGTAGTGTCAACCTTAAATGATGAAATTCAGAAAATATGATTAAGTTTAGAGTTTATTCGGTACAAAGCCTGAGGATAACCACTCGGGAAACACAGACTCCAAAGGAATGGGGACAGAGGTTCAAAGTAGAGAGGTTAAGGTTTTACTTATATAGACAGAGGCAGAGTAGTTTAGCAGGGTTACAAATTTTTCCATACAAGGTCAGTACATACTATATAGAGGACCCCTGACATAACTATCTCCATCTTAGAAAAAGACTCTATTTTATATTTCACAGGACACATTGCCAACCAAGTTAAGATCCTTTGCTTAATAAACAAATAAAAAATAAAGATTGCGTCCAACCAGATATGGACACAAATAGGCACCAGTTCCTACCAGTTCTCACCAGAGGACTCTGTGACTATAAAAAATTAGGTCTTCAGTAGCTCAAAATGGCCGTCTTAACTGACACTGTCTTGTAGTCACTCATGATTAAGAGCTTGGCATCTATTGCCGAAGGTTCTGCCACCTAAAATACTCTTCCTTGCAAGACCAACAGACCGCCCAACCCAGACTAGAATTCCTTTGGTCTTCTTCACTCTCCCTGGACTGGTTTGTCAACCCTTTCTCCTGTCTCTTCTTCCTCTTGATATTAAATGTTACTTTATTGTGGAATGTTGAATGTTATTTATGTATTGCTTAAGTTTACTATTATATATGGTTCGCAATATTGACTGAGTCATGGAGTGACTTGAGCCTGTGTCCCCACAACTCTGACTACCAAATTAACAGGAAGTACTAAGGAAAATTGCCTTCTTGGGAATTCCATGTAGCTCATGGCTTTTGTGATTGGAATAACATTAATAAAAGCCTGGCATTGTGGAAAGACACAGACATGTGTGGACCTGGTTATCTCTAACCTTGCATAGCTCATAGCACATACGTTATAGCTATTTGATTGATTATAGCTTGTTACAGCCCAAGGAAGACTGCTTTAACATTCTGTAAGGAGAGGTAATGGTGTTGAAGGGAGTCTTATCTCTGGTACCTTTGGGTCTTTCCTAATCATCTACAGTACAGGAATACAGAAGAAAGTTAATTTATAATCAGAGAAGCAGAAGTTGCAACTGCATGCTACGTGACTCAGGCCACAGATTCTCATTTCTCTTAAGGCTCAAATAATTTAAAGTTCCAACAGCCTTTAGTTTGAATTATTTAATTTAATTTCACAGTAGGATCTGATGATTTCGTAGTGGATACTTTATTAAATATCTGTCTCAGATATCGTGGTTTTTTTTTTTTTTTTTTTTTAAGAAAGGGGAAAGATCCTGATGTGACATCTTGACAATTGATCCTTTAATAAACATAATGGAAGTTAACAAAGGAAGATTATTTGGGGGCCATGATGAGGAATTCATTTTAAATGGATGAGTAAAATGAAGGTCAGTGCTTATGAGAGGAATTAGGACTAAAGATGTGCATTTCATAGTCATCTTTGTATACTCGTCAGTGTTTGTAATTCTGAGCGTCAATTATGTTTGGACAATATTGTAGATATAAATGGATAACAATAAGCTAATTTTATATATTTCTTTAATCACAATTTAAGTGCCTGTTTTGGGCCAAGATTTTGCCTAGGTGCTTTACTTGTGTTTGTGTTTTTATCTCCATTACAGCTATTCCTACAAATATTTCATAGATAAAGAAAGTGAAGCTCAGCTCAGTGAGGGCAAGTTACTTGCCAAAGAACAAGCAGGTAGATTGTGCAGAGTTGGGATCTACCTGGCTCCAAAGCCTGGCCTTTTTATTTTATACTGCTTGTATTAATCAGCTAGGGCCACCATAACAGAATAATATAGACTGAGTGGCTAAAACAACAGAAACTTATTTTCTCACAGTTCTGGTGGCTGGAAGTCCAAGATCAAGGTGCTGGCAGTAGTTTCTGGTGAGGGCTCCTTTCTTTCCTTACAAATATCGTCACTTTCTTGCTGTGTCCTCCCATAGCCTTTTGTCTGTGCTGGAGCACTCCTGATATCTCTTTCTCTTCTTATAAGGACACCAGCCCTATTTGATCAGGAGCCAACTCTTGTGGCCTCATTTAACCTTCATTACCTCCTTCAAGGTGCTGTCTTCCACTATGGGCACATTAGGGGTTAGGGCATCAATCTGTGAATTTTGGACAAAATTTAGTCCGTAACACTGTGCTTTTTAAAATTTATCAAATTTGATAAATGTTTGAGTGAAAAACAGTAAAAAAGCCTGCAGTGGGATGTTAATTAGATTGTCTCTAGGATATAAATTATTATAGCATTGATTTGTTTCTGTCTCAGAAATCCTTAATGTCTAGTGAATTTAGAAGTAAGGAAAAAGTTTAAAATAAATGACATGCTGTGGAAAAAATGATACTGAGGTGTTTTTTGTGTTTAATATTGATTCTTTTTGAGAATATACTTGTTCGAGTGATGATGACAGTAATGGGTGCCATTAGGTGACTACTTATTGCTTAGTTTAATACCTAGTAGATATTTTACTTATATAATCTCTTTTAATCTTAACACCAGCTCTAATGTGATATTGGCAGTATAATCTCTATTTTGAAGAAACTGCTTATAGCATGCGCCTTAGAGCATGGGCTCTGGCTCCATTCCGATAGATTTCAAATCTCGGTTTGCCATTTGCTCTCTGCATTAGTATGGCCAAGTTACTTACCCTTTTTGTGCCCTAGTGTATCTGTTAATGTATTTCTGTATAACAATGACTCCAAAATTTAGTGGCTTAAATCACTAAGCATGTATCTTCTCTCACAGTTTCTGTGGGTCAAGAATTCAAGTGTGGTTTACCTGGGCAGTTCTGGTTCAAGGTCTCGGGAAGTTGTGGTCAAGAGGTTGGCAGGGGCTACAGGTATGTGAACGCTTGACTGAGGCTCGAGGATCTTTTTCCAAGGTGGCTTACTCACATGGATGACAATTTAATGCTGGGTCTTGGCGAGAGGGCTTAATTCCTTTTTCTGTAGGCTTCTTCAGATGGCTGCTTGAATGTTATCTTAACATGGTAGCTGGCTTCTCCCAGAGCGTGCAGTTCAAGAGAGATGGAAGCTGTCCTTGTAGCTCTAGAAGTCAGATAGAATCACTCCGCCCTGTTTGTTAGGGGCAAGTCATTAATCTGGTCTGTATTCAAGGGGAGGGAAATTAGGCTCCATCTTTTTAAGGGAAATGTGTCAAACTTTGTAGGCATTTTTAAATCACCACACTTAGTTTCCCTGTTAAATGGAGATAATGATATGGACAGGAGGCAGGAGAGTGGAGTCCCTGGGGAGGGCTCCACCCTCAAGCCTGGGCCCATGGCCCTAAATTAGAACAGGCATTCCTGTTTTTGTGCCTGAATGTTGCTTTCTGGTCTGTCCTGCCCCCCTGTCCTGTGCCCATATGAACCCCAGACCTTGGCAGGCAGAGGGACAAGTGGCTGAATGTCGAGAGGAGAAGAAGCGACTGAGTGTCTGAGACTATGGATAGACATGGCTTAACTTCAGAGAGGAGCCCAGCTGGAGACAGCAGAGCTTCAGGGAAAGATTACCTTCCTCCTGCACCGTCCCCTGTCTAGCTCTCCTTCCGCTGAGAGCCACCTTCCACTGCTTAATAAAAAATCCGCATTCACCATTCTTCAAATCCATGTGACCTGACTCTTCCTGGTTGCCAGACAAAGATCGGGATACCAAGAGGGCAGGGTGTAAAAGGCTGTCACACTGACTCTCCACTGAGCTGGTTAACACTTAGCCGACCATGGATAGCAACTGCTAAAAGACCATTAATTGTAACATACCCCTAGATGGTACCTTAGGGGTGGAGCCCACAAGTGCTCACTCTGGCCCCAGCACCTGCTTGCCTGCATGCTCCTCCTCCCACAAGGGGTTTGAGTAAGCAAGCCATACCCCTGTTGCAAGTCCCACGGAGGGGCGCAGGGAATTCTTCCCTCTCAATAGCAGCAGTGTCTACTTCCTGAGGTTATTGTGGATATTGAAAGATACTAAAGAACTTGGAATAATGCCAGTCACATACTAAATATTTAATAAGTGCTAGGTCAGTGCTTCTCAACTGCTGCAGCCTATAAGAATTGCCTTGGAAGGCACATAGACCAATGGAACAGAATAGAGAGCCCAGAAATAAGGCTGCACACCCATGACCATATGGTCTTAACAAAGCTGACAAAAACAAGCAATGGGGAAGAGACTCCCTATTCGATAAATGATACTGGGATAGCTGGCTAGCCATATTCAGAAGACTGAAGCTGAACCCCTTCTTTACACCATATACAAAATTCAGCTCAAGATGGATTACAGACTTAAATGTAAAACCCAAAACTATAAAAACCCTGGAAGACAACCTAGGCAATACCATCTGGATGTAGGAAAGGGCAAAGGTTTCATGACAAAGACCAAAAACAATCGCAACAAAAGCAAGAATTGACAACTGGGATCCAATTAAACTTAAGAGCTTCTGCACAGCAAAAGAAACTATCACCAGAGTAAACAGACAACCTATAGAGTAGGAGAAAATATTTGCAAACTGTGCATCTGACAAAGGTTTAATATCCAGCCTCTATAAGGAAGCTAAACAAATTTACAAAAGAAAAACAAACCTATTAAAAAGTGGGCAAAGGACGTGAACAGACACTTCTCAAAAGAAGACATACATGCAGCCAATAATCATATGAAAAAAGCTCAATATCACTGATCATTAGAGAAATACAAATCAGAGCCACAGTGAGATATCATCTCACACCAGTCAGAATGGCTATTACTAAGAAGTCAAAAATTAACAGATGCTGATGAGGTTGTAGAGAAAAGGGAATCCTTATACACTGTTGATGGGAGTGTAAATTTGTTCAACCGTTGTGGAAAGTAGCGTGGCAATTCCTCAAAGACCTAAAGACAGAACTACCATTCAACCCAGCAAATCTCATTACTAGGTATACACCCAGAGCAATAGAAATCATTTTACCATAAAGACACATGCATGTGAATTTTCATTTTCAGCACTATTCACAATAGCAAAGACATGGAATCAACCTAAATGCCATCAATGACAGATTGGATAAAGAAAATATGATACATATACACCATGGAATATTATGCAGCCATGAAGAAGAATGAGATCATGTCTTTCATGGGAACATGGATGGAACTAGAGGCTATTATCCTTAGCAAACTAACATTGAAACAGAAAACCAAATGCTGCTTGTTCTCACTTACAAGTGGGAGCTAAATGATAAGAACTTATGAACACAAAGAAGTAAACAACAGACACTAGGTCTACTTGAGGATGGAGGGTGAGTGGAGGGAGAGGAACAGGAAAGATAACAGTTGGGTACTGGGCTTAATATCTGGGTGATTAAATAATCTGTGCCAAAAAAAAACCATGACATAAGTTTACCTATGTAACAAACCTTCACATGTACCCCAGAACCTAAAATAAAAGTTAAAAAAATAATAATTTTCTAGAAAGCTTAGAAAACTTTCAGAGATCAAGTCACATTGCAGGCCAATAAAATCATTAGGGGGATGGAACATGGGCATCCATATTTTTAAAGTAATCTAAATTCCCAATGCTTATGTCCCAACTCAGCCTTCACTCCTGTCCATTGCTTTCTTGGTTATAAAAAGAAAAGTCATTTTATTGTGATTCTCCTCATTTTTCCTACTTTTAAGCTTAAAATTGGTCTCCTTACCCTTTCTCTATTCTAACTTCCCTTTCTCTGCGAATATTTACAAAAGAGTTACAGAAGAATAAGTATACTTACCTGCCTAATGATTGGAAAGGGGAAGGAAAAGGGAAAAAAGAAATGAATTCAACTTGGAGTTAAGAGGAAGATTTCAAAATCCTTGCCCAAATTAATTGAAACTGTGCTTGAACTTTCTCATCGTTGGCTAAGTTGATAACACAAGATGAGCTGGATTCGGTGGCTCACCCCTGTAATCCCAGCACTCTGGGAGGCTGAGGTGGGTGGATCACTTGTTGCCAGGAGTTTGAGACCAGCCTGGCTGACATGGCAAGACCCCATCTACTAAAAATACAAAAATTAGCCAGGCCTGGTGGTGCACGCCTGTAATCCCAGCTACTCGAAAGGCTGAAGCATGGGAGTTGTTTGAATCCGGGAGGTGGAGACTGCAATGAGCTGAGATCACACCACTGCACTCCAGCCTGGGCAACAAAGTGAGACTCCATCTTACAAAAAAGAAAAGAAAAAACCAGCAGACCCTGGCCGGGTGTGGTAGCTTATGACTATATAATTCCAGCACTTTGCGATGCCAAGGTAGGAGGATTGCTTGAGGCCAGTAGTTTGAGACCAGCCTGAACAACATAGTGAGACCCTGTCTCTACAAAAAAAGAAAAGAAAACCAGCAGATCCCTACCATACCCTTTGGCAGCCCTCAGTTCTTTCTCAGAATGAATAACTTTTAACTGGTTTAGCTGTTGTTTTGGTATTTGCTTCCATTTGATAATATAGTGTTAAATCTTGATTGCTCACTTTCAGATATCTCACCACTTCTGCTTAAAAAATAGATGGAATTCACTCTGTTGCCTTGCCACTTACTCCAAACAATTTCTTCGAATATTGATATATCACAAATTTAGTTAAATTTGTAATTAATGTGTGACTGAATAATTATGTAAGAGGGTATATGGTGTGTGAGATATTTTCTGACAATATTTGTCTTTTTTTTTACTTACATGTATATTTTTTTTTCTTTTTTCTCCACTCATTCTGTCACTCAGGCTGGAGTGCAGTGGTGTGGGATCTCGGCTCACTGCAACCTCTGCTCACTGCAACCTCCGCCTCCCGCACACCTATAACCATGATTCTGCTGCCTCAGCCTCCTAGGTGTCTGGGATTACAGGTGTGCACCAGCATACCTAGCTAATTTTTATATTTTTAGTAGAGACAGGGTTTCCCCATGTTGGCCAGGCTGGTCCTGAACTCCTGAACTCAAGTGATCTGCCCACCTCAGCCTCCCAAAGTGCTGGGATTACAGGTGTGAGCCACCATGCCCAGCCCACTTACATAATTTTCTATAAACTTGATGCAGTTTTTTTTTTTTCCAAATTGCTCCAACAACTCCACTGTTAACTTAAAAAAAAAGTAAGTAATTTATCCATTCTTTATTTCTGTGGTGATTCCTCTTTGGGGCCCTTTTTATTTTCTGCTCCCACCTGTATTGGTTGTAGATGTCATCTTGAGTTTTCCCTCACCAGTGTTTTTTCCTGGACCTACTATTTCCTGGAGTCTTTTTTCTACCCATTATGTTAAACATTCCATGAGTTCCATCAGATTGGAAAGTATTTTCTTTTGGTCTTGGAAATTTTCTTGTATTATTCTTCCTGTATTATAGTTTCTTTAAATGACTTATCACTGTCTTTTAATTCTGTTTTCTGTGAAATTTCCTGATTTATTTTCCTGCCAAACCTGTTTTTTTTTATTTTAGCTTTTCTATTTTTAATATCCAAAATAATCTTGCTTTTGATTCCTCTTGCAAAACACCATACTCTTTTAGAACATTCTCATCTTACTTTTCCGAGGATACTAACAATGGTTTGTTGTTATGTTGTACTTGTTTAAATTTTCTTCTTTTCTCTGTATTATCTGTTTATGGGTTTTCTTTTTGTCTTTACTCAAACATAAAGTGATTCTTAGCTGTTTTGATTTGAGGATAACATTTTGTAAATGGGATCAGGGGCTTGTCTCTTGGCATACTTCACTTTGGAAGGATTAGATAGAAAAATGAGAAATTTAGCTGTGTCATTTGGGGATGCCCAAATGTCAGTATGTGAACATCTTTTTCTCTTCAGCTACTGAGTTCATCAAGAGCAGGGCTTGGGGGAGGTGGGAAGTAGTATGCTTACTTCCCATCAGTAAGGAAATAATGACTCCTTATTTCTTAGCAGACTTTTCACAAATCTCACATTTTCAAATGTGTTTCTCGTGCTAGTCCTTAACTATCTCAGGTATTCAAGAATCCTTTGATATTACCCGGAGACTAAGCCTCGGCACTCCTGTCTGAGCACATGCCTGCCTGGATGCAGGCGGTGTTGGAGGACTTGCCGAGCCTGACAGGCTTGTAAACAATCTGTTTCCAGTCACTTGCATCCACTTCCAAATGTCTTTAAAATCTCAATCTCATACTCTGCTGTTTTCTCTGCTGTTCTTTTTTTTTTTTTTTTTTTTTTGCCGTTGGGTGCTTACACTTTTTAAGTATTATTTTACTGTCATTTCAGTGGAGCCTTGGGAAGACTAGATAAACACATATAATCGATCCGTCTCTTTAAATGGAAATTCTCCCTTGCTTTTTTTTTTTTACCCCCACAACCCGTATTTGATTTTAAATGAGACAGAATTTTATAATAGCAGCTGTGCAAACAACATGTGAGAGTTAAGTGCCTGTGAATTTTATCAAATGCTTATGAGCATTTGATAATTTAGACAGTAACTGTTTTTCTTAAGAAAACCACCCTAATAATAGGGCCATTTTAATCAGCACAGTGGCTAATTGTAAATAAATCTAATTTAATAAGCTAATTTGTACCTAGGCCTTAGGGCTTTCTCTTCTTCATTATATGAGGAACTCACTAGATACCTTGGAGTCAAGCCTGTCTTTTATCTACACTATCTTGATGCCATCTGTATTGTGTTGAGATTTGCTGAGTGGTTTCGACTTGCAAATTTTACAGTACCACGTGAATAAATGTTGGCCAGATACTAGTTATGAATTGTCATTTCTTGGATAGTATGAACTCCATAACAAGCATATGACATATTTCCTTCCCTAGGGTAATTTCTTTTTACTGGGAAGCTTCTTTTCTTTTGAAATTACTCAACTTACACAAATATCTGTTTCTGTGAGAAACAGAATCATTATATTAAACTGCAAAATTTAACCTTTCCATTTTCAGTGTGTGTCTTTTGGGTTTTCTATAAGCAATGCCAAACATATACACTATTCTTTTTTTCTAAGTAAAGACTTAAACCCAGAGCAAAATTAAAGGTTTGATATCTATGTATTTGCCCAAGCTACCAATCAATCAGCAGCACAAAGCCTCCACTGGAATAAATTGGAAATGTGGTGGCAGGAAACCCAGGTTTCCACAGATGACTTCATACATTTTGGCAATGTTCCAATTGGACTGCTCTCATCCAGATCCATGTGACAGGAAGAACCTTATTTGTATCTGTAACCACCCATGACCTCTGAGATTGTAGATCCTGATAACTAGATGATCTTTTCTTTGCTGGGTACACATATGCATCTTTATTTTCCTTATATGGCCTTTGACTCTGTGAGATAGTATTAACTAGTGAGTGAGGTTGTGCAAGCTTGGAAAGGGAAGCCATGACTGAGCAAATTATTCCATATAAGAACAACTCATCTTAAAACATGATTGTGTGCACATGTGTGCATGCATATGTACATTTGTTAAAATCTTCCGTCTACTGTCATGTTTTAGGCTATTCTCTTTATCCTTGAGGGCTTATTATTTTTTAAAAAATTGTCATTTTAGTGGGATATTAGGAGGAAAAGTAAGTACACTCATCTTTAACTGAAATGATCTGTCGTCTTTATCTGAAAGGTCTCCTCTGACTTTCTTTTCCCATGCTTGATTTTTTCCCATGCTTGATTTTGAAGTCAACAGAATTTCTTTATAACAGCTTTATTGGTATATAAATTACCCACGATAATTTGACTTTCTTAAAGTGTACAATTCAGTGGTTTTTTATCTATTCACAAAATGCAACCATCACCATTATCTAACTTTCGAACATTTTTATGACCAAGAAACTCTATGCCCATTAGCAGTCACTCCCCATTCCTCCCTCCTCCCACCACCCACATCCTTAGGCAAAGACCAGTCTACTTTCTCTCTATAAACATTTGCTTCTATGGACATTTCATAAGTGGAATCACACGGTATGTGGTACTTTGTGACTGGCTTCTTTGATATAGCATAATGTTTCAAGCTTCATCTGTGGTGTCACATATATCAGTACTGCATTCCTATGGCTGGTTAATATTCTATTGTATGAATATACCATATTTTACTTGTCCATTCATATGTTGATGAAAATTTGGTTATTTCCATTTTTTTGCTTTTATGAACATTTATGTACAAGTTTTTGTGTGGATATATGCTTTCATTTCTCTTGAGTATCTACCTGTAATTGCTATATTGTAACTTTATTTTGAGTAACTATTTTCTAACATAGTTTTAGAAAGATTATAGGCTTGAAGAGGAAAAGTGGGATACCCAGCAGCTCCAAGGCCAAGAAGAAGCCTATTGGGGATATTATGGAATTAATTGTGAGCTGGGTGAAATCCTCAGTATGTTCCTTGTTTTTTTAGTAATGCTTTTATGTTGGAAGAAGAAAAGACATAGTCAACAAGTGAGTTATTTAAAAAGTATACAACTTGTATTAATAGAAAATCAATCTACATAAAAAATATTAAAAATTTGGTTGAAGAGTATCAGTTGAAGGATTGCCAGATGATTAACCTGCTAGCGACCTACAGCTCTCCCCTAACTCTGTCGAGCCGTGTTTTGAACACCTGCTTTACTGAACCCATGGAAATAATCAACCTTTTACAATGAGTCCATAAACAATTTGAGGCCCTTAAGGGAGAAAAGAGGGGTAAGAGGACATACAAATAGGCTTAAGTAACTCTGGGCTTGGTTTAACTCATATGACACCAAATCCACTTACAGGCCACTTAGAGCTGAGCATTTAACCAGTAGTGCTTAGAAAAAAACCAACTGGTGGTAGTATGATTTCATCTGAAACTATATATTTACTGTACTTGGCCCATTTAATGTAGTACTAGATTTATGGAGAAAGCCTAGTTTTATTGGCTGAGATACTGCCAATATTGTTTCAGATTAGCATTTTACATTGAGGCTCTCTGTCCTATATGCTATTTGTTTTTTCCAGTCTCCTTGGTACATAAATTCTCATACAAGTAAGTTCTTCAGCTGCTAAATGCTTGTGTCTAACTTTTAGTGCAGATATGAGATTCCAGCTTTATAATTTAGACTATTTTATATTTTTATGTACACCACCTGTCCCCTACCCAATAAATACTCACAAAATAAATATGCTGAGATACTATTTAGGCATTATCAGGAGTTTGTTTTGGCTATAGGACTAAAGTGTAAAATATCACCTGATTCTTTGTTCTTCCTGCAGGCCTTTGCTCATACTTGAACATACAGGTTCTCTCTGGGAACAGGAGGATCAGTATAAATATTGACTAATTTGGCAATAAACATACCTCTGCATTTTGCAGAATCTAATCAGAATGATAAGATTTGTAGTTTCACTAATAACCTCTAAGAATAGACGGTAATTTATTAATTTTTATTAGTCACTTTATCAGCCTGCCCTTTGAGAAATTTGTGTGAGGCCTTTGAGAACCATATCATGGTCATGAGGTTGTAAGAGATTTGTAAGAAACATAACCCCTCCTTTTGCATAGGACAGTGAAATTCTGTTGCCTATATAAGCTTGTCATCACTCCAAAGAAGTGATTCCAGTCTTGTGGAATGAAATGCGGAGGTAAAACCCAGTCTGATTCTGTACAGCTGGCATTTCATGATTAATGATTATTTTTCTCATTCTTCTGTAAAAACATATTTAGAAAGAAATATAATTCATGTTTTGTTTATTCTTATGTAGTTTATATTTTGTGCCCATGCAGCCTTATAGGCTTCTATTAAAATTTTATTTCCCCACAAGCCCTGAGAATTTACAAAGCTATAGTTTCTCACAAGTTAATTAAGATTCCCACCTCTCCACTACACAACAGATTTGCTTATTGATTGATTGATTCAGGAAACATTTCTTAAATATTTACATACATGAGACATGGTGTTAGCTGCTCTGTAATAATGATAACAATAATAGCTAACTTTGTAAGAGTATGCTGATCAAATTGTATGTTATGAGGTCCTGGGCACTTGGATTTAAATTGTAGCTCAACTATTTGCTACCTGGGTGAATGTGGACAGGCTAATCAATCTCTCTATTTCAGTCTAGTTATCTCCAAATGGGGAACTACTAGATTCCTATTGCTACCATAACAGATTGCCACGAACTTAGTGACTTAATGCATTGCAAATTTATTATCTCACTGTACTGTGGGTGAGAAGCGTGTGGGCTCAACTGGTTCCTCTACTCTAAATCTCACAAGGCCAAAATCAAGGTGACAGTCTAGGCTCCTGTAGGACTGTTCTGGGTGTTCTGGGGGGAATCTACTCCCAGACTCATTCACATTGTTGGCAGAATTCAGTTCCATGCAGTTGTAAGGCTGAAGTCTCTGTTTCTTTGCTGGTTTCTCAGTTTCTAGAGGCTGCCTGTGTTATCGAGTTTATGACCTCTCTTAATCTGCGAAGTCGGCAACAGCTCATTATACTATTAATATCTAATAGATTAGCAAGTTTTCACAAAACATTTTGTGAGGTTTAATGAGACAGAAGGAGGGGGGAAGCTACTTTGACAAATCTGGCACCATGAGGCTAAGTATTTTGGTTGTCTTAATGGTTGACCTTCTCATGGCTCTGAGATATATCATGATAGAGATTAGCATTTTGTCAGTTACTTTATATTATTCTTTCCTGGAGGCTAAGATTATGAGTACAGTATAACTTCATGGTCACTGAAAAGTCCAGGCATGTGACAAACACTAGGATACATGTCAAGATTAGAGTTAGGTGCCATCCTGTGATGTATCTTGTGATACAGGTAGAGCATTGCTGATTATAATTACTTTTTTTTTTAGTGAGAGCAAATATTTGTCACATGGTTCAATGTTTGCTGCTTAACCTGGAACAAAAGTATTTATGGTACAGTTTTCAAGTGCTGAGTAGATTTCTCTGTATGCTATGTATACTATGCTAGTTGAATGTTTGAATTTTAGCTTGAGAAATGGGTCAAATGCAGCCAACAACAAATGAGAACTTTCAAGAAAACTTGAATAATTTGAAGTAGCACTTTTCACTAATGGAGAGAGATAGTTTTTGTCCTAAGAAAAGATTGATGTCAAGGAAAATGATTACTATTTTAATTGTGAACCATTATTTCCATCTGCAAAGTTTTCTTAGAATTTTTGGACTTATGAATTATAGCATATGATCCTAGTTTTTATTCCAATTTAATAAGTTTAAAGCAGTTGACATGTTAATACATCTGCAGAGGTGCATTTCACTTCTGTTTCTGAGGCCCGTGTATGGAATTTTATTGCTGAGTGTCCTTTCTCTGTGACCACTAAAGGAGCTTTTTCTTCTATTTAGATACTATCTGTAATCTGATTCCTACCTAACAGTAATATTCCATCCAACTCAGCAAATTCTATAAATGGACTAAATTATTCCACATTTCTTTAAAATATATTTGAAATGTAGAAGTACCGTATTCCTATGCTAGTTTGTCTTACTGTGTGTCTTAAAAATGTGTATCATTCTTTAAAACAATGTCTTGAGCTCTTTTAATATGCAAGGCATGGAGGGTGTTTAAAAGATGGTTGAAACTCAACCACCAACTCTAAAAGAGCTTATATTTGCCAGTTTATAGATTTTTTTTTTTTAAACTTTAGCTGGAGACATCAACTACATTTCAAGGAGACCTTCCTGGCAATCTTATTTATAATCTCTATCACTAGCCTTCACCCTGGTCCAGGTACTCCCAATTCCCCTAGCCCTGTTACTATATTTATTGCCTAATGTCTCACCTGCTAGATGGTAGGCTCCATGAGGGTAGGGATTTTCTGTTTATTTTATTTACGGATTTATCTCAAATGCTCAGAATGGTGCCTGGAACAGAGTCGTCACTCAATAAATGTTTTTGGAATGATTAAATGAATAAAACAACTTCCAACATAAGACAAATTTAAATTGCATTCTGAATCTGCCCCCATGTCTAACCATCCCATCAGCATCAGCCTGATCCAGGCCCCAGGCCCCAGGCCCTTTCCTTCGGGATGGTTACAGTAGCCTCTTAAGTAATCTTGCTGCTTTCAACTGTGCCCCTACAGTCTAGACTCAGCAGAGCAGCCAGAGTGGTCCTCAAGGCACATCATGTCTCCCCACAGCTCAAAACCCTCGCACAGGAAACAAAACAAAACAAGAAAAGACCATAGCTTTTAGTCAAATTTAGTCAGACAGTAATGATCTGTCCTTTCCCTCTCTACATTGTCTCCCCATTTCATCTCCTGCTACTCTCTCCACCCACCACCACTTGGCCCCAGCCCCAGTACCTCCACCTCAGGCCCTTTGCGTGTGCTGTTTCCTTGCCTACTACACACTTCCTTATTTCAGCTCTGCTCAAGTGTCATGGTATCAGAGGGGCCTCCCTGACCATGTTGAGTGAAATAACATCTTGTACCCTGACATCACTCTGCTTTACTCCACTTTATCCTGCTTTCTATTTCTTCATAGCATGTATGTTACCACTTTACATATATTTTAAACATGTTTAAATTGTCTGTCCTCCCCTCGATTAGAATATGTTTCATGAAAGCGTGGAGTTTGCTTTTGTATTAGAGTTCTCTAAAAGGACAGAACTAATGGAATAGATTGATATATGGCTTATTAAGGAGTATTGGCTCACATGATCACAAGGTGAAGTCCCATAATAGCCCATCTGCAAACTAAGGAGCCAGGAAGCCAGTCTGAATCCCAAAACCTCAAAAGTAAGGAAGCCCACAGCACAGCCTTTAGTCTGTGGCCGAAGGCCCAAGAGCTCCTGGAAAATCCAAGGGTCCAAGAGTGGGTCTGGTGTAAGACCAAGGGTCCAAAAGCTGAAGAACTTGAAGTCTGATGTTCAAGGGCAGGAAGCATCCAGAATGGGAGAGAGATGGAGGGCAGAAGACTGAGCCAGTCTAGTCCTTCCGTGTTCCTCTGCCTGCTCTTATTCTAGCTGCGCTGGCAGCTGATTAGATGGTGCCCACCCAGACTGAGGGTGGGTCTGCCTCTCCCAGTCCACCGACTAAAATGTTAATCTCCTTTGGCAACACCCCCACAGACACACCCAGGAACAATAGTTTGCATCCTTCAATCCAGTCAAGTTGGCACTCAATATTAACCATCACAGCATTGTTTAATGCCTTCCCCCTGGTGTTAAAGAATGTTAGACACATAGAAAGTGTATGATAAACATCATACATAGTGTGCAACAAATATACATTTTGGATGCATGTAAACAAAAATAGAAGCATTGGGAACTTTTATAATGTGAGACCTTAAGTGAGCCATCATAATTATCAATATAAATATAAGAACATCAATGTATAAGGCAGTGTTTATTGTATTTAGATATCAATAAATCAAAAAATAAAGCCATAGCAAAGTAATTATTAGGAATTTTTTTTTTTTTTTTTGACAGGGTCTCACTCTGTCACCCAGGCTGGAGTGCAGTGGTATAATCATGGCTCACTTCTGCTTTGACCTCCTGAAGCTCAAGCGATCCTCCCATTTCAGCCTCCCAAGTAGCTGGGACTACAGGCATGTGCCACCACGCCCAGCTAATTTTTGTATTTTTTGTAGAGACGGGGTTTCACTATGTTGCCCAGGCTGGTCTCAAACTCCTGGGCTGAAGCAATCCGCCCACCTTGGCCTCCTAAAGTGCTGGAATTACAGGCATGAGCCACCACACCCTGCCAATTATTATGAGCCTTCTTTCTCGCAAGCATCAGAAGGCATCTTCCTAATAGGCACATTTGTACCACCACTGCCCCCATGCTGCTACCCTAGGCATTCTTCTACAAGCCTCCTCTGAAGGTGTTGAGCAGTTATTATTCTCATATGTAGGAAATCTTATTTGTAGGGTTGCAGCAGGCTGGCAGTAATGGTAATATTTACCAGATATTTCCGGAAACACTTTACAAAATGCAGATACATAATTAACCTGCATGAAAAGAGATGAGGCAAAATGTCATGCTAATAAATTAAGGTCTTTACTGTACTGTCAGTATATTTGAACAGGGATTCAAGAGGTAAATTATAAATGTGGGTGTGCTGCTGTCAAAGCCACTGATGTAGAGGACACTCATATCCTTGCCCAGTGGGTGAATCCAGGAATCCATGAATCTATCTTCCATCACAGGAAACAAAAATGTTGTGGAAATGGAAGGAGGTAGATCTAAGATATTTCTCAGTTACTTTTGACTTTTCAGAATATATTTTGTGATTCTTCCATTCAGGCCATAAACGATTTTTTTTTTTTTGAGGCAGGGTCTTGCTCTGTTGCCCAGGCTGGAGTGCAGTAGCACAATCTCGGCTCACTGCAACCTCCACTTCCCAGGTTCAAGCAATTCTCCTGCCTCAGCCTCCTGAGTAGCTGGGATTACAGGTGCCATGCCACCATGCCTGGCTACTTTTTGTTATTTTTAGTAGAGACAGGGTTTCATCATGTTGGTCAGGCTTGTCCTGAACTCCTGAACTTGTGATCTGCCCACCTCGGCCTCCCAAAGTGCTGGGATTACAGGCGTGAGCCACTGCGCCCAGCCGCCATAAATGATTTTATGTCATTTTGCTAAACATGAAACTCTCTAAATACATGTGTCTCCCTTCCCATTGTTTGCCTGTTTTATTTCCTGGAAAAATTGTTTGTCGTATTTCAGAAATTGGAAAATGATGAAAATGCTGCTGCTTTTTCAAAGATGTTATTGTCATACATTCATAATTATTTTGAATCTTCATTTTATTAGACCTGGTATCTTTACACATTGCCTGCCTTATGGTTTGAGGTTTCATTTCAGAGCCAGAAGGCCAGAAGCTGATTATCAAGGCTGTTGTAATGCTGTTGCTTGTATCTTTAAATGCTGACAATCAGACCACAATTTTAAACAGAGAGCAAACACCCATGAAAACATCCCATAGACTCACTTTGAATTAGTCACCATAAAAAAGAAGGCAGAACATTTTCTCTTGGTTCATTATTTGTTTATTTTCATAATATAAAGGCATGAGAAATGGGTATCTCCAATTAGTTCTTAATCACTCCAACTTAATTATTTCAATATCTTATATATCCCTGCTATTTAAGGTCATAGTGCAGTGGAAAATAGTCATTATAAACAATACAATGTAGGTCACATAAGTAGTAGGTAGCAGAACCAGGTTCCTCACCGCAGAAATGACTTGAGCCTTCATTCTGATCTTGGGCTCTGAAGCCTCTCAGTGTCGCTGTGTCTGATTTGCTGTATGTTTTCACTTCCTGTCTGTAGCATGATGTTATCCAGGTGCTTTGTAACACTGATTAATTATCTGATTTTGTATCTCATTTCCCTCATTTTTCTGTTTCTTCTTCACTTAACTGGCTAAAGCTGACTTATGTAGGCAATACAACTGCTTATTAATTATAATTGAATTACATTTTTATTCTCTTAGATGTCTGTTAAAGTAATGGATTATAGTCATTCCTCTAAACTGCTGTATTTGTTATAAAATATTTTTATTTTCTTCAGAGAGAAAGCATTATACAAAGTCACAAAACTTAGCAATTTTACTGTATTTAAGTATTGGCAAAACAAATCTTTGAGACTTGAGAGAAACTTCATATGTATGCCTATGAATTTTGATATATCGTTAGACATTTTGGGGTGTATGCTGGGTTATTAGTCTTTTGTATGAGAAATACATATCAAATTCAGAACTGTATGACATGTTAGATATTGTTAAAGAAAAAGTTATTCTGGCCGGGTGTGGTGGGTCACGCCTGTAATCCCAACACTTTGGGAGGCCCCAGCCTGGCCAACATGGTGAAATGCCATCTCTACTAAAAATACAAAAATTAGCTGGTCATGGTGGTGCGTACCTGTAATCAATCCCAGCTACTCAAGAGGCTGAGACAGGAGAATCGCTTGAACCTAGGAGGCAGAGGTTGCAGTGAGCTGAGATTGTGCCACAGCACTCCAGCCTGGATGACAAGAGTGAGACTCCTTAAAAAAAAAAAGAAGAAGAAGAAGTTATTCATTCTGACACCTGTTAAAGATGGTAAGGCAATCTTTATTCAGGACTTTTATGATAGCTAGAGGGACTACTGCATTTGGGGTTTTGCAGCGGGGCAGAGAGATTGGGCTCAACTTGGAATACAAGGGAAAGTGGGAATTACATGACCATATACCAGGGTTGGAATAGGCAGCAGTCAGTGGGTGGAAAATTACTAAGAGGAAATCTCAAGGGTCAGGAGAGATTATGGCTAAACAGACCTAACAAGTTTCTTGCTGAAGGCAGGCTAAGGTGATCGGACATCATTTAGAGGTTGGTAGGAAATGAGTAATTTGGTCAGATATGGAGGGTTATCAGATATGAAGGGTGGGGATCTTGGCTGAACTGACTTAGCAGTATTCTTACTAAAAGTGGACTCTTGAGGACACGCCCAGAACAGGGCTTAGTTGAAAAAAAGCTCAGAGAAGTCTGACTAGAGATTGGTCAAGGAGATAATCTTTGTCAAGATTAAAAAGCTGTTTAGGAATTAAAAGTTTCCTTCAGTTTTCTCTGTGTACAGTATCTTGATCACTAAGTTTAGCATCTCCCATGGTGTCCCTTGAAGGTCTCTCATATCAAATTTTACTCAAAAGAATCCTGGTTTTGACAAACTTGAAGACAAAAATCAAATGGAAGATTCCACTGGGGATCAAAAACCTAACCATTGTCTTAATTTGGGGACGAAAACATTAAATTGAAACACAGACCCATTTGGTGCACTGAACAAACCTTGTGGTTTTTTTGCATAAGTTAGTAATTTTTTATTATTATTATTATTTTTTATTTTGAGACGGAGTCTTGCCCTGTCGCCCAGGCTGCAGTGCAGTGGTGCAATCTCGGCTCACTGCGAGCTCCACCTCCCGGGTTCACACCATTCTCCTGCCTCAGCCTCCTGAGTAGCTGGGACTACAATAAGTTAGTAATTCTTTAACATAAAGTCAAATACGCAAGGCCTATCTCAGTCTCTCACGAGTTTTTTTCTGAATAAAATGTTAGAATGTATTACACCTATGTGCTTTTGTTGTTGTTACTGTGAAATATACCTGAGAACATTTTTATTCTTTTTTTTTCCAGATGGCAGAAATGATGTTCAGGAGAATAGCTTAAGAGACTTAATAGAAGAGCTGCCAGACACCCACTACTGCCTCCTCAAGTACCTTTGCCAGTTCTTGACAAAAGTAGCCAAGCATCATGTGCAGAATCGCATGAATGTTCACAATCTCGCCACTGTATTTGGGCCAAATTGCTTTCAGTAAGTTAGTGGAGTTTTGCTGTTAATATCATCATGTCCCCCTTTGTGTTTACTACTGTCTGAAATTACTGGGATGTAGAAGCATATTTCAGTCTGAAAATTCAGCCAGCTTATTTTGGAGAAGTTGTATCTTGTTCTGGGGCATGTTAGCCTTGTTTTTCATCCCAATTTGAAGAAGGTAGCTATACCCTTTTTACAAAACTATAATTTGCAATAAATCAAATAGCCTTATTTAAAAATCTGGAAATAAGTTATATTTTAATTAAAAGGGGCATTTAAAAACTCTGTAATCAGAAATGTTGATTAGCAGAAAGAGAAGGAATATGACATAGTGAATAATTTTTAAACAGTAATAAAGTTCAAGTTATTGCCAATAGATGGAAAATTATGAACAGACTATGCCAGTATCAGAAAAATATAACCTCAGCTTCATTTACTGGAAATAAACTAGTCTATTTTAGTAGATTCTTTGTTGCTAGCCACAGGAACTTTTGTAAAGCTTCCTATTTTATTCTCCTTCTTATTCCATAAAGCTCTTTAATTTTTGATACGTGAAACATGATCCTGCAATCCAGGGACTTTGCTTTTAACTCTCCTATTAATCACCTTTGATATCAAATACATTCCTTCTAGTTAAGAGAGAGAGAACATTTACACTCCAAAAGCTCTCAGAAACTCAGCAACTTTTTTTTTTAATAGCATATCTACTTCTCCACTTCATTAATATACAGGCTTATTCAGCTGCCCAGAACTAGTAATATTACAGTCCTCAGAATGACTGTCTAAATATAGATTCTGGCTTAGATCCTAGTGACTACAGGGTTCCAGGTCATTCACAGCCTAATTTGGGTAGAAGTTCTACTGTAATAACTATCCTGATTGTAATTCTAAAGGTGTTAACTTTTAAATAATGGCATTTCATAGGATATGTTAGGGTCTCGTGAATGAATATCTCAGATGCAGGATCCACTAATTTTTTGTCTTATTCAGAAGCTCAGTGATAGTAAAAAGTCTGTATTTGTTCTCATATTTGCTCTGCCCAGTAAACCTTTGTTTGGTGACTTACATGTGAGAAAGGTGTAAGTAGAAAACTGTTGAGTAATTCTGAAACCTAGATTCTAGAACAGATAAAAATGAATTTGTAAATAGAATGCTTATTTAGTAAGCATTAAACACAGTTCCATACCTCATTACTAACTTAGAAATTGGGCTTGATCTGGAATTTCTGGTAATCTGCTCTAGTTAGTCAGAATATCAATAAGTAATGAGTATTTATTATAGGTTCGAATTAGTATGGTTTTACAGTTTTTCTATTGTTGTAAAATATACATAAAATAAAATATACCAATTTAACCTGTTTTGTTCTTTTTGAGACAGTCTTGCTCTGTTACCCAGGCTAGAGTGCAGGGTTATGATCTCAGCTCACTGCAATCTCCACCCTCCAGGCTCAAGCAATCCTCCCACTTCAGCCTCCTGAGTAGTTGGGACTACAGGCACATGCCACCATGCCCAATTAATTTTTGTATTTTCTGTAGAGATGAGGTTTCACCATGTTGCCCAGGCTGGTCTCGAATTTCTGGACTCAAGCAATCCGCCTGCCACGACCTCCCTAAGTGCTGGGATTACGGGCATGAGCCACTGTGCCTGGCCAACTCAGGTGTTTAAACTAATGCTTAGCTAGTTTTAGTATTCTTGACAAATTCCATTTACTTAACAGATCAGTCATTTAATGTAGCTTTTTTTTTTTTTTTTTTTTTTGAGACAGAGTCTGGCTCTGTCGCCCAGGTTGGAGTGCAGTGGTGAGATCTCAGCTCATTGAAACCTCTGCCTCCTGGGTTCATGCAATTCTCCTGCCTCAGTCTCTTGAGTAGCTGGGATTATAGGCGCCCACCACCATGCCTGGCTAATTTTGGGGATTTTAGTAGACACGGAGTTTCACCATGTTGGCCAGGCTGGTCCCAAACTCCTGACCTCAAGTGATCCTCCCGCCTCCACCTCCCAAAGTGCTGGGATTACAGGCCCGACCCTCATGTAGTTTTTGAAATGTATGTGGTATAAGGTTATACAATAATTCATTTAAATTTTTAAATTTTCTTATCTGTTGTTACATCTTCTTTCTCTTTTCTAATGTTAATTTTTGCCTTCTCACTATCTTGGCCAGAGTAGCCAAGCATTTTGTCTATTTGTTATTCCTCTCGAATAATCCATTTTTAACTTTATTGAATACATTTGCCTTAAAATTTTTCTATTTCATTAACTCCTATTTTCATATTTATCAATTTACTAGAACTTAACTGGTTTTTTCAAGCTTTTCCCCTGTTTTCATAATATGAAAAATTTCAGTCATACAATTTGAAGGAGCGTAATGATTATACATTTTCTCATTAACTAGATAAAACAAATGCACTTTTTCTCTGTATATATGTAAATATGTTTTTTTTTGTTGAATCATTTGAAACTAAGTTGCAGACCTCAGCTATTTCACTGTTAAATACTTAATCATGCATCCTTAAAAATGAGGAATTTTTGCTACATAACTATAATATACCTTATTATGCCTAAGAAAATGGACAATTCCATCATATCATTTGGAGAGTCCATTCAAGTATCCCAATTTGTCACAATTCATTTTGTTTTTTTTTTTTTGTTTTTTTTTTAATTTTATTTCTTTTTTTTTATTATACTTTAGGGTTTTAGGGTACATGTGCACAATGTGCAGGTTTGTTACATATGTATCCATGTGCCATGTTGATTTCCTGCACCCATTAAGTCGTCATTTAGCATTAGGTGTATCTCCTAATGCTGTCCCTCCCCCCTCCCCCCACCCCACAACAGTCCCCAGAGTGTGATGTTCCCCTTCCTGTGTCCATGAGTTCTCATTGTTCAATTCCCACCTATGAGAGAGAACATGCGGTGTTTGGTTTTTTGTCCTTGCGATAGTTTACTGAGAATGATGTTTTCCAGTTTCATCCATGTCCCTACAAAGGACACGAACTCATCATTTTTTATGGCTGCATAGTATTCCATGGTGTATATGTGCCACATTTTCTTAATCCAGTCTATCGTTGTTGGACATTTGGGTTGGTTGTTCCAATTTATTTTTCTCAGAAGAGGATCCAATGGTTCATCCATTCTACTTGGTTGTTAGGCCTCTTTAGTATGTCTTAATAAAGACAGTCCTTCCATATGTGCACACCCATGTGCAGGGTGCCCACACTGTTTTGTTTGTGTTTAACCACAACTTTTTTTTTCAACCACATTGACTTTTGAAAAAAAATTTAATTTAATTTAATGTTAAGTTCCTGGATACATGCGCAGGATGTGCAGGTTTGTTACATAGGTAGACATGTGCCATGGTGGTTTGCTGCAACACCTAGGTGTTAAGCGCAGCGTACATTAGCTGTTTTTCCTGATGCAACCACATTGAGTTTTTAAGAAACCAGACATCATCCTGTGGAGTATTGTACGGTGTGGATTTGTCTGATTATTTTCTTGTGGTGTGGTTAAGTCGTTTTTCTATCCTCTGAATCTACTATAATCTATAAGTGAGATATAAAATCTTAGTTATATTCAGATTAAGTTTTTTGGCCAGAATACTTCGATCAGTGATATTGTATCCTTAATGTTGCATCCCATTAGAAGCCATGTAATGTTAAGTTGTCTCACACTTATTGATGCTTAGTTTGCTTTGTTAGTTAAAGTCACCACTTTCAAATCTCTCTATTGTAAGGCTGTGGCACTCCCTTTGCAATTAGCAAGTAATTCATTAGGTGACTACTTGGGCATCATGCAAATGTATGTTCCTCCCAATACACTATCAGTTTGATTGTCTATTGAAAATCCTAGCCTGATTCAGTTTTTTCTTTTTGGGATGTAGAATGTTGATTTTTAAACTCTACTGGTATTTTTTTCTTTTTCTTTTAGTGATATTCTTCTATAAAGAAGAGCTTTCCCTTGTCAGTGGGGAATGAACAACATTAAATTTTCCTGTGCTCAAATTGTCCCAAATTTGGCAGTTGTGGGAGTCCCTTTAGTCAGGCAACTGTGTCCTTTTGACAAAACCCTGTAATAGTATTTCTGCCTTTCTAGCTAAAGATGATGTCTCAGGATGGAATTAACCATTTCTCTAAGGGGCTTTGGTTTCTTTTATGGAAGAATTACATTTAGAAGCCAAGATCTGGGTGCTAAGTTATTTGCATCTAGGTCTTAATGACTTCTAGAGCAAGGAAATTAATAAAGAAATGAATACTTGAATGATGGAATGACTGAATGGAAGAAATAATGGATTTATATTGATATTTTGAGTTTAATTTTAACATTATAATATTCTCTCTTAACAACTTTGATTTCATATTTGTATCTCTATACTCTGACAGTGAAAATCTTGCTTCCTAAAAAATAAGAATATTTATTTGCTTTTCTCCATAATATACATAAAATGTGTATTTTATGTATAGATGTAAGTAAAGTGTCACAACATCAGGGAAACCACTGAGTAATGTTTAAGACATCCTGGCAGTCCATATTGTCCCTATATCTGGCTAAGAGTATGCATTCAAAGTAAAGGGTTGTTGTCTTCGCCATTTGGCATATATTTGAGTTCACTTGTTTCAGTCCATTTCCAATTTTAGAATGCAGAGCTTCTTTTCCTTTTCAATGTAATTTTGTTTAAATTTTTATAACATTTACGTGGCTTAAAAGTGAAAATTGGCTGGGCGCGGTGGCTCATGCCTGTAATCCCACCACTTTGGGAGGCCGAGGCAGGCAGATCACTTGAGGTCAGGAGTTCAAGACCAGCCTGGCCAACATGGTGAAACCACATCTCTACTAAAAATACAAAAATTAGCCAGGTGTGGTGGCAGGTGCCTGTAATCACAGCTACTTGAGAGACTGAGACATGAGAATCACTTGAACCCGGGAGGTGGAGGTTGCAGTAAGCTGATATCGTGCCACTGCACTCCAGCCTGGGAGATAAGGCAAGACTCAATCTCAAAAAAAAAAAAAAGTGAAAATTATGTAAAGAGAAAGAGGTTTACTCAGAAGTTTCCCTTTTATCATTATTCTTTCTATACTGTTCAACCTCTTGCTGTCTTTGGAAAACATTTGTATTAGTTTCTGGCTTATCCTTCAATGTTTCTTTTGGTAAAAATAAGTGTGTATATGTAGTTATGTTTTGTGTATTATGTGATGTCTATATGTGTGCATTCTTATTTCTGTGTCTTCCTTACACTGTTCTTCACTTCGCTTTTTATCTGCAAATCTTAGAGATCATTCCAACAGTTTATTTTTTTTTATTCTTTTTTGTGCTTGTGTATTACTTCATTGCTTGGACAAAGTAAGTTTTAGTCAATGGTACTTTTCTGATGGTCATTTGTTTCCAGTCTTTTACTATTAGATATGATCCCACATCAAATAAACTTGTGCATATGTATCACCAAGATTAATTCCTAAATGTGAGATTTCTGGGTCAAAGAACAAATCCCTCTATATTATTAGAAAGCCCCAATTCCCCTCCATAGAGGATGAGTCAGTGATACATGTCTATTAGCAGCGTGTATGAGTGTCCGTTTTTCAGTCTTGCCAAGAGGATTTCGCAAAAATTTTGAAGTCTTGCCAGTCTGATAGGTCAGATGTGATATCCCAGTGTGGATTTTTTAAGTTTTAAGAGTTTTATTGAGACACCATTTATATACCATACAATTTGCCGTGTGAAGTATATAATTTGTTGGTTTTGAATAGGTACAGAATTCTGTAACCATCACTACAGTCACTTTTGGAATATTTTCGTCACCCACAAAAGAAATGCTATACTGTTAGCAGTCACTTCCCATTTCTTCCCAATCACTCTGTACAACAACCTGACTCTAGGCAACCACTTATCTACTTTCTGTGTCTAGAGAGTTGCCTATTTTGGGCATTTCATACAAATGGAATCGTACAATATATGTTCTTTTCTGACTGGACTCTTTCACTTAGCAAAATGTTTTCAAGGCTCATCCATTTTGTAGCATGTGTCAGTACATCATTCCTTGTATGGCAGAATAATATTTCAGTGTAGAGATATACCAGTTGATGTGTTTATCAACTCATTAGTTGATGGGCATTTGTATTACTTCTAGTTTCTGGCTATTTCGAATGATGCTGCTATGAACATTTGTGTACATGTCCATGTGTAGAATTATGTGTTCATTTCTCTTGGGTATATAACTAGGAGTAGAATTGTTGGGTCTCATGGTAACTGTTTAAATTTTGAGGAACTACCAAAATATTTACTGAAGTGGCTGCACTGTTTTACATTCCCTCATGCATTTGTTACCTCATACATTCCCATCAGCAATGGGATGTGCTTATCATGCAAAAAGAGACTAAAATAAAATAAATATTCAAAGAAAAATAAAACCTGGGGACCTAATAGGAAAATGGCAAAAGATAAAAATATATGAAGAGAAAGACACATGGCCATGTACATTCCCATCAGCAATGTATGGGCGAACCAATTTCTCTACATCCTTGTCAGCCGTTGTTAATATCTTTTTGATTCCATTCCTGTGGGTATGAAACACTATTTCGTTTTGGTTTTGATTTGCATTTCCCTGATTACTAATGACATTGAATATTTTCATGTGCTTATTGGCCATTTGTATATTTTTGGAGAAATGTTTATTCAGATCTTCTGCCTATTTTTAAGTTGATTTATTGTCTTTATTATTGAGTTGTAAGAGTTGTTTATATACTTTGCATATAAATTCCTTCTGAGGTACAGGATTTGTAAATGTTTTCTCCTATAAGTTGCCTTTTCATTTTCTTGATCGTGTCCTTTCAAGCACAGAGGTTTTTATTTTTGATGGAGTCCAGCGTATCTGTTTTTTCTTTTGTCACTTACGCTTTTTGTGTTGTACCTGAGAACATTTTGGCTAACCAAGATCATGAAGATTTATTCATCTTCTAAGAGTTTTATAGTTCTGACTGTTATGTTTAGGTCTATGGAGCTATTTTGGAGTTAACTTTTGTGAATGGTATAAAGGAGTCTAACTTCATTTCTCTGCATGTGGCTGTCCGGTTGTCCCAGCATCGTTTGTTGAAGATTGTTTTTCCCCATTGAATTATCTCAGCACTCTTGTCAAAAATAAGTTGACCACAATTATTGGGGCTTATATCTGAACTCATAGTTCTAGTCCATTGATCTGTATATCTGTTCTTATGTCAGTATCATAGTATTTTGATAATTCTATAGCTTTTTAATGAGTTTTGAAATCGTGAAGTTTCAATACTCCAAGTTTGTTCTTCCTTTCATAATTATTTTGGCTAGTCTGGGTTCATTGTATTTCTATACAAATTTTAGGCTCAGTTTGTAAGTTTCTACAAAAAAGTTAGCTAATATTTTGATAGGATGTTCTGTTGAATCTGGAGACCAATTTGGAGAGTACTCTATTGCCATTTTAGCAGAATTAAATCTCCCAATATGTGAGCATGAAATATTTTTCCGTTTACTTAGGTCCTTAATTTGTTGCAATAATGTTTTGTTTTTCAGGGTACAAGTTTTGCAATTACTTTGTTAAATCTATTCTTAAGTATTTTTTTCTTTTAGATGCTATTCTAGATGTAATTGTTTTCTCAGTTTTATTTTTAGATTGTTCATTACTAATACCAATATAGTTTTAATTTGCATGTGTTTTCTTATAAATGAAGCTAAACATTTTTATTTGTATTTAAGGGCCATGTGTCTTTTTCCTCATATACCTGTTTGTGTCTTTTGCCATTTTCCTGTTAGGTCCTCAGGTTTTATTTTTCCTTGTTCAATACTTATTTTATTTATTTTTAGTCTCTTTTATCCATTGTAATCACACTTAAAACTCTAATTTTCCTCTCCATATTACTTTGTCTCCTCATTTTCACTATTATTTTACCACTTCATATAATAGGTTGGGTTATCCAAGGTATAACTCTGAGACAAAGTTTTCAAGCAGAAGTTTTATTGGGTAGTACTTTTTGAAACCACTTTCCTTATACCTATAAGGAAAAGAGGAAGGTAGGATTACGCAGAAGTTGAACTGCCATCAAGTTGTAACACAGGATTCATTCAGTCCCAGGGGAGCTTAGAAGATGGGATGACCTTTCAGATAAATCCCTAGTTGAATCAAAGAGTTTAGTCCCTTTACCCCATTTCCATCAGTCACTGGAGGTGAGCTGTGCCAGGGACATGGTGTAGTCTCAGAAGAAGGACTTAGCCATGAGCCATAAGCAGGCAACACTTTCAGTGGGATGGGGTGGATAACGAATACTTCTGGCATGAAGGAGACACCTGGGCATCACCTCACAGAGTCATTACATAAATATTTTATTTTAAAAATTCATTAAACCTTGGACTGTGAGCTATATATGTTGTATATGATTTTTCTAAGGAAATCCCCAATATCCCAGTTTCTAAGACAAATAAAAGTCCTCCTGAATACTTTATTATTCTTAGAAATTAGCAGGAATTGCTTCCATAAGTTTTGATAGTTATTAAAATGAGTATTGGGTTTTCAGTGGTTTGGATAGCATGACATATAAAACTAAGTTAGTCTAGTTCTTATTCTGCCTGTTAGTAGTCCTTATTCTACTAATGCAGGTAGATTTGACCTGCATTGTTTATTTTCCTGTTAAATTTTTGTAAAACAGGACCCACAGAGTTTGCTTTGAAATTTAAGTGAGACTGTAAGAGAAAGTCCTCATACATAGTAAGCAATTGGCAGAGTTGGAATCCATGTGCATTTAATTAAATACATTTAAAATTGCATTAAAGGAAAGATCAGGTTTTATGGGCTCTGCCCATCGTACTAGTTAATGAACTGGGCTCTTTAGAAACATGAGATGGAAGACATACATTCCCCTTAACCTCAGTTGTCATAGTTCTCACTTAGAACAAGCTTCTTACAGTATTGAGTATGCTTGTTAATATTTAATGGAATAGAAAATGTTCTTGCCCAGTAAAATTTCTCAACACAAGCCAACTTCTTCAACTTAGTACTTGTATCAGACACCTTCTGACCTCCTCAGGTTGCCTTGACTCTACCCGCCTCTCAGACCAATGTGCTTCCACCTGGCTTGGACCTTTCTCCTGCCTTGGGAATGCTGGATTTTTCTCCTTGGCTTCTGCCTAATAGCTGGGTCAACAAGCCACCTGCTCAGAGTTTCTGGCTTCTGCCATCACTTTTGAACCCTAGACTCGGATCTTAATTCCTGAGAGGGTATCAAAGGCATGGGATATGGCAACCTGGGAATCTAGAGCAGTTAAATAGGAGTCAGGAGGAAACATGGACTTTTTTTCTTCTTCCCATGGAACACATTAAGTATTTCTTCATCCCATGGCTTCTCCTTGCAGCTTATCTGGGGAATTCCAGACTGCCAAGCAAAGCATCTGTCGAGCAAACTGTTATGTGTCTTTGTAGTTCTTTGTGAAAGAGCTATGCATACTTTATATTATTTCACATCCCTGCTTGCCTCCTTTTCTCACCCACCCTGCCTGGTATCCCTGCTGTCAAAATAATACACCAACGTCCTCATCATTGCCTTGTTTTCTTTGGGTTTCTGGAGGATCTGCTCTAAGGCACTGTGTACCTAATGATGTAGCAGACAGTTCTAATACATTGGGAAAATCTATTTTCTTAAGATTAGGTGAGAGATTTTATACTTTAAGAATATTTAAGGATAACGTTGGGTATGCATGAGATTCATTATATTAGAAATACCTAAATATTTTTTATTTGCCGTTGTTTGGAGTGTATTTAAAAATCTGATTAAGTGATATTGATAAACAGACCTCAGCCTCGGCTTTTGGTTCTGGGTTTTTTGTTTGTCTGTTAGTATTCTTGGCACTTTGCATTAAACTCATTGTGCACACTTAATTCATACAATTTGATAACATGTATGTCTTTAATCTCTAATAATTAAATTTGCTATTGCTACTGATGAGTAAGTCATTTTGATCAAATTTTGCTTCATATCTCTGCGTCTTGCGCCTTTTGTCTATAGATAGGTAAATTAATTCTATTCCTTGAAACAAGTGTTTCAGTACTAACCACTAAGATAAAAAGTAATTTTGTAGGTATTCCTGAAACTTTCAAAGATAAGTCAGTTTCATATTTTGAATGATAAGCCCTTCCACTTATTCTTCTATCCAAGATGTTACATTTTTTCTTAGTGGCAGCACCAAAAAAGTTTTAAAACTGCTATTGGTCTTCAAATCTTGCAGAAAAACAACACAGTAAGTTAGAGTTTAATTTACTGGTATAATATTTACACCATTAAATATTAGATGATATCAGCTAAATTTGTAGACACGAACATGATATATAACCAGATATTATAATGTTGCTGTCGTTTTACCTGCTAACTGCTGTTAAGCAGCTATATTTGGTTTGCAACCCAAAAATTACTTTTAGAAACTGGTAATTTAGATTGAAAAGTATAAATAGTTGAAATTTTTAAAAATTAAGCCCAAGCCCTAGGCTCACATATTTATATATTTATAACCTGTTGTATGTTTATAAAATGCAAAATTTTCCCTTAATTTTTAGCATAATTATATTTGTTATTGATATTCTCTATAAATATGTTTTTGGAATATTAAAGAATGGGTGACTGGAAAGTTTGGCCTTTCTCTGCCTAAATCTGCACCAGCCCTATGTAGCACCTACTTCATTGCCTGTAGTTCTGTGCTGGCAATCCTACTGCCACTTGTAACTGTGATAATTGGCTTACTACTTACCATTTCAAAATGTGTATAAATTTGTTTTTATTACAAAAGTAACGTATGCTCATGGCCAAACAAAATGTTTTCAGACAAAACCCCCCCACAGTATAAAGATAAAAATAAAAACCATCCATTATTCTACTAACCAGACTTAATCCCTGTTCACACGTCAGCTTATAAACCAGACTTTATCCACACATGTCAGCTTATGTGCCTTCATCTTGTTTTCTCTGCATGCTCACATGATTAAAGATGGGATAATAAAGTAATACTACTTTACAACCCTTATTTAAAAACTTACTATTGTTTATCATGGCATGTCTCATGCTTATACATGTAATTCTACATCATCATTTTTAACGACAGCATAGCATTCTGATCTTTTGAGCAATACAATTTATTTAAGCCATTTTATAAATTGCATTTAGAATGCAATTAGAAAAATTAATTACTTTTTGGTTTTTTGAGTTGGAGTCACCCAGGCTGGAGTGCAGTGGCATGATTTCTGCTCACTGCAACTTCCACCTCCCGGGTTCAAGCGATTCTTCTGCCTCAGCCTCCGAAGTAGCTAGGATTATAGGCATGTGCCACCACGCCCGGCTAATTTTTGTATTTTTAGTAGAGACAGGGTTTCACCATGTTGGTCAGGCTGGTCTTGAACTCCTGACCTCATGATCTGCCTGCCTCAGCCTCCAAAAATGCTGGGATTACAGGGGTGAGCCACCGTGCCTGGCCAATTACTTTTTTTTTCTTGGCAAAAATAATAATAGGCAATATTTATTGAGTTCTTACTAGTTTCCTGGTAATGTTATAGATGCTTTGTATATATTTCTTCATTTTATCCTCAAAACCCTATGAGGCAAGTGCTATTATTATCTCTACACGTGAGGAAACTTGAAGCACAGAAAGTTTAACTTGCATAAGGTCACATGACTAGTAAGAGGTTAGAGTCAGGATTCTGAATCCAGAAGGCCTGGCTCCTCAGCTCCAAGCTCTTAATCACCACTCAATAACTGTTTCCCTTATAAACAGCATTGCAGGAACTATTCTTGAACATACATTTTTCACACTTACCTAGTTATTTTCGTTGGATGCGCTTTTAGAATTAAACTTGCTGGTTAAAGGGTATGCGTATCATCAAATTTGTGCTCTAGAAAGGTCGCACCAGTTCATGCTGTGAGCAGCAATACATGAATGTGTCTCCTTTCCCATACCTTCTCTAGTACTCATGTTATTCTTTTTAATATTTGCCAATATAATAAATGAAATTGTTTCTTTTGACATTTTTGCTTATTTAATTACTTCAAGGTTAACAAGTTTAAAAGCGTATTTTCCCATGTAGTTCTTTTGTACATTGCTTTTCACTCTCTTCCTTGAGTTTTCCCAAGCTGGTACTTGTCTTTTTTATGACTGATTTGTAGGAGTTCCTTTCTTAATACAACTATTAATGTATTGTTGTGTATTGGAAATATTTCTCTAAGCTTATGATTTATTTTTGAAGCTTTTTAATTGTTGCCATAAGACGTTTAAAGATTTTGTTAATTCTTTATATCAATTTGTGTTGCTTGGGTTTGATGTTATCTTTTTCTTTTTTTTTGAGACAGAGTCTGGCTCTGTCGCCCAGGCTGGAGTGCAGTGGCCAGATCTCCGCTCACTGCAAGCTCCGCCTCCTGGGTTTACACCATTCTCCTGGCTCAGCCTCCCCAGCAGCTGGGACTACAGGCACCCACCACCATGCACGGCTAATTTTTTGTATTTTTAGTAGAGACGGGGTTTCACCGTGTTAGCCAGGATGGTCTCAATCTCCTGACCTCGTGATCTGCCCACCTCGGCCTCCCAAAGTGCTGGGATTACAGGCGTGAGCCACCACGCCCGGCCTGATGTTATCTTTAAAAGGCCTTCTACCTCAAGGATAGAAGAGTATTTATTTATATTGTCCCTTAGTTTTTTTGCAGTTTCATTTTTCTTAGTATTTAAGTCTTAAAAGTGTGGAAATTATTATAAAAGGTATGAGTTGGTAATCTAAAAGTTATTAAATAGTCACATATTTCATCTTAGCATATTTATAATATTTTAATATTTAGATCCCAAATCCTAGTGAAAGCGATTAATGCTTTGGAATACATTATGACTTAAGGATTTAATTTTTCAAACAATTACCTTGCTAACTAAACAACAATAAAGAATAATTCATACTCTACCAAGTAATTTACAATGTCACTTTTGTCACTATATGAAGTTCCTAAATATATTTTGGTAAAGAGGCTCTGCTGTACTACTATGATTTATCGACTTCTCTGGTGCTAGAATCATACCTTTTATATTTGAATATTAGGAACAATATACTTTTTCAGAATTTTCCTGGGTAATTGTGTATGTACATATGTTTTCCCAGAAGAATCTCATGATTATTTTCTAGGTTTCAAAGTTCGCATTGAGCTTTTTTTAGATTTAACTAGGTGTAGTTGAAATGTTTTAATATTGAGTCTTTCATCTAATAAAATGATCTATCTGCCCTACTTAGTCCAGTTTCAAACTTATTTATTTTTACTTCCTTAAATTCTAGGAGCTTGAAAAAACACAAAATTGTAAAGTATACAGTAAAGTTACCCACTAATCCTATTACTTAGATATAATAGCTTTAAATTTTTAAATCTATTTTCTTCCAGCGTTTCCCTGTGTATACATTTTTAAAATTTTAATCAGTTATATTTTATATACCTTTTTAATTTTGCTTTTTTTTTTTTTTTTTGAGACGGAGTCTTGCTCTGTTGCCCCAGGCTGGAATGCAGTAGCATGATCTTGGCTCACTGCAAGCTCCGCCTCCTGGGTTCACTCCATTCTCCCGCCACAGCCTCCCTAGTAGCTGGGACTACAGGTGCCACCACGCCTGGCTAATTTTGTTTTTGTATTTTTAGTAGAAATGGGGTTTTACCATGTTAGCTAGGATGGTCTCGATCTCCTGACCTTGTGATCTGCCTGCCTTGGCCTCCGAAAGTGCTGGGATTACAGGCGTGAGCCACCACGCCCAGCCTTAATTGTGCTTTTTAAACACAACATTAGGTTATAAATATTTCTTGCGTCATTCAAATCCTTTAGTTTACAGCATTTTCTTTCTTTTACTTACAGCCAGGAATTTTTGTATAAAAGATGACAGACTTGTACTTATTAAGTTCTGTGTGTATAAAAAAGTGTATCTTCAGTTATCTATTCATCATGGTAAATCCATAAACATAGTTGTTACTTTCAGATTTTTATAGATTAAAAAACTGAAGTGTAGAAAGTATTATTTAGGATTACAGAGTTAAAATAGAACTTGTAACACTTCTTGATCTGTTTTAGTTAAAACTCAGAATTAGGCAAGAAAGTAATCCTTACTTTTTAGAGAGAAAAAGCCCAAATTGGTGTACAAGGATTTCTATGTTATTGTCTCTTGGTGAGGTGGTTATAGGTATTAGATTGAACCATGTAAAACTGCTATTTTTCTAGTTCAAAATGGCTAAACACTGTAGTTTTATATAATACAGTCTTAGAGTAATGTGAAGTCTATTATTCCTTGGGTTCAGGTGAGAACATGAGTTTGTATCACGTAAAAAATTAAATATTACTGATTGGAGATGATATTATACATTATCCTCTAGATGTTCAGTTATTTTTTTCTGGAACTCATGATGTTTTATAACTTTATATGCTCCATATATAGTCTTCCTCCAGATATTCTGTGTGAAGAAGGATGGAGCTAACTTTATTACTCAGCTATTAGTGTTAGTAATGATGCTTCAAGTCTTAGTTTTCAAAACAAAAAGTAATTAGAAAGGATACTTTTTGACCTTGGTCTCACTGAAAAGAAGATTGTAGAATAACCTTAGATCGACAAATGGTTACTCCGCAAGCTAATTGCTTGATTGTAATATATGTGGATTAGCAATCAATTGTTTTGAAAAATATGCATTGTAATTTGAATTTCTATATGAAATAATAATGTACTTTGTTATATTACAAGGGAGCAGTGATTTTTTTTTTCCTAGTAGTCTCCAGTCAGTAAATTTTAGGTTAGTGCTGATAAGAGAACGGTGAATGAAGTAAGTGATTTGCAGGTGTTTTACCTCACCAGGGTGATGCAGAGTTTTTAGAATATGTGAACTCTTCTCTGGAATACACACAGTGGTAACCCTTTATTTGCAGTTTCACTTTCTATGGTTTCATCTCTTTGCACATCGTATCCACGCTGTATGTGCCACCTACCTGTTCGTTACTTGGTAGGCATCTTGGTTATCAGATGGACTGGTGTGGTGTTTCAGGGCCTGTGTTCAAGTAACCCTTTTTTAACTTAATCACCCCAAACGCAAGAGTAGTCATGATGGCATATTGTTGTAATTGTTCTATTTTATTATTAGTTATTGTTGTTAACCTCTTACTGTACCTCATTTAAAAATTCATTAGATACGTATTTACAGTGACATATCGCTTAACAACAGGGATATGTTCTGAGAAATGCATCACTGTTAGCTGATTTTGTCATTGTGTGAATATCATAGAGTGTGCTTACACAAATATAGGTGGTATAGTCTACTGCACACTTAAGCTGTATGGTATAGACTATTGCTCCTAGGCTACACAGCTGTACACCATGTTACTGTACTGAATGCTATAGGCAGTTGTAATACAATGGTGAGCATTTGTGTATCTAACCATATCTAAACAAAGAAAAGGTAAAATAAAAATACACTATAAGAGATAAAAAATGGTACACCTGTGTAGGGCACTTACCCTGAATGGAACTTGTAGGACTGGAAATTGCTCTATGTGAGTCAGTGAGTGAGTGGTGAGTAAATATTAAGGCCTGGGACATTCCTGTATACTACTGTAGACTTTATAAACACTGTACACTTAGGCTACACTAAATTTATAACAAAATAATTGCTCTATGACGTTTTGATGGCTGTGACATCAGCTGGCAATACAAATTTTTCAGTTTCATTATAAACTTATGGAACCACCCTCATATATTTGGTTTGTTGTTGACAAAATATCATGTGGCACCTGACTGTATAGGAAGAAATATACAATATATATAGTTTGATACTATTCACAGTTTCATCCTGTATTCAGGTTCTTGGAACGTATCTCCTGCAGATCATAGAGGACCAGTGCATCTCTCTAGTGAATAACCAGCCTTAGTTGCTGAACGTTGCTGATGAGGCCAGAGTCAAAGGTTTCTTACTCTTGTAAAAATAATCCCTTGAGTCCATCATTATCTGTGAGAATGCAGTGATTAAGCAATAACATCTGCTTGGCAGTTAATGGTCATCAGGAGAGATACAGAGTTTATCGTAAATTCAAGATCCTTTAAGTCAGCCAGTTATTCATTAAAGAGAAAGGCTCAGCCAAGACTCATAACACTACTCTGCTAATACTATTTTTAAAAATGAAACTGCATGTTTTCTTTCAAACATGGTTTCAAAGGACTTCTACATTCACGATCTTACTTACTCCTTATATCTGTCTTGGGAAGAGAGCAGCACAGTACATTTTATTTAACAAAGGATGACCTAAGGCTCTATAAAATGGCTGGTGGGTGGGTGTCAATGATTGGCCACAAATTATATAACTAGTTATGGCAAGACTAAGAATAAAATGTCTTCTGACTCCTGGACTGGTGTTTTGTCCTTTAGAGCACACATTTTCTCAAGATAATACTACAGATGTTATTTACTGTACCATACTTTATCTCACTCATCATGGGTTATTTGTGGAATCAATGACCTTCATTGTATCATTTGCCTTGATGTGGCCCATGTGTGCACAGAGTCCATTGTTAAGTACAACTTTTAAAAATGGAAGAAAGTATTTAAAATGAATACTCTTTGCAGAGAAAAAGCAAATTCGGATTTTGGCAATTCTTTGTTTCTCATTTTCCGTGCTTCTAAAAGAAAATTCAAGTGAATGCAAAATTATTTTAGTAATGCAGTTTGGTTGCTGTCTATAAGACTTCAAAATGAAAATTAGTAACATATGTCTTGTTCAAGAGTAATCTTGAAAATGGCAATTGACCCTTTAAACTCCTTGCAGCATCATTCAGTGATGACAAGTAGAAAATTTAGGTATATACACACAAAAATAAATATATTGAGGCATGTTTATTAGATATTCACAGAATTCAGTGGCAAATTTTTATTCCCAACATTATGTGTGGGAGTATGTGTGTGCACTTATGTAATAATCTCCAGAATTATTATCTCAACCCTGTATCTACCTTCTACTTGCACAGCTATCTTTTATTTTCTCTGATGAGGTTACTATGGAGATTCAGTCTTGGGGAAACAGGATTCTGCTCTGTCCTCTCTTACTAATCAGCTTTGTGACTTTAAGAAAGTCACACAATTTTTCTAACCCTCTATTTTCTACTAGGAGATATATGAATTTCTTTTGAGCATTAAGATTTTTATATGATTTTATTTTTCTACAAGTTTTATCATTAATTTACTTATTCGGTAAATGTATTAAATTACCAAATATTTTTTGTGTACATACTATATGCCAGCAGGCAGTATCCCAGATGTCAGCCAAACAACATGGTTCATGCCTATGGGGAAGAAGGCTCCTTGTGTAATTACTGAATTACGGTTGTGATAAGTGCTGCAGTGGTGTTAATAATAGAGATGCTGACTATGTGAATATATGAATGTCTATGCCAGAAAACTAGCTTGTGTTTCATTCAAACTTATCTAACTCTGAACTCTCTCCTTTTTAGTGCATTCCACAGACCCCAAGCTCTCTTCATCTCTTTCTTGTCTGGTTTTGATAACTTCTTAACTAGTTTCCCCTCTTTGGTCTCACCAACCCAAATCGAAATCCACACTGCATTATGTTTAAAATATAAAATTAGCCGGTCATGGTGGCGGGTGCCTGTAATCCCAGCTACTCGGGAGGCTGAGGCAGAGAATTGCGTGAACCCAGGAGGCGGAGGTTGCAGTGAGCCGAGATCGCGCCATTGCACTCCAGCCTGGGCAACAGAGCAAGAGTCTGTCTCAAAAAAATTAAAAATTAAAAAATAAATCAGGTGACTTCTGGTTCCTGGTCTAGCATTTAAGGAGCTTGGAATCACCACTCGTTCCTAACAACAAGTAAAAAGCTTAACAAACTAAAAATCAACAACACTTCTTAGATTTGGAAGAGTATTGAGGTCACAGGTAAAACAAGTGCCCCAAAATTGATCAGACAGACAGGCAGATACAGAGAATCACTATTTGCCCCAGTGGAAACCAGCAAGGAAGGGTAGAACAACCTGAACTGTAATTGACAAATTGCTGGAAGCTCCCAGTGGATAAGTCTGTCAGTTAACTCTAGGGCCACTGAGTCATCTGGAGAACTCCATAATTTTGGGAGTTTTGCCTCCTGAAACTCTACCCAATTCTCACAGTGAATACTGGAGAAAAATCCCTTCATGCTTCTGACATGGCGGGGAGAAAAGGAACCAATTTGAAATATACTAGAGCATTTTGCTCTTAAGGGTTGCCTTCAAGAAAAGCTATTTAACCAGAGCCTAATCTGCCAGGGATTTCTCAGGGCCTAACTGACCTGAGGGAAGGAAAATACCCAATTCCAGCCCCATCCAGTCATCCTGTCCCATGTATGGGTAGGAAAAACTGAGAATCACTTGTGAAGTTTACAGTTGAGGGGCACAGGCTCACTAAAAGACACACCTAATCATGGGGCTGTAGAACTCTTCCCCTCTCCTAGTACCTTGACATCACATTATTAAAGACCAATTTACAGCAGTTCCCTTTACCCAGTAGATCATGTCCAGCCATCATGAAAAAAAATCACAAAGCAGACTAAAAGAAAAAAAAACATAGGTTAAAGTGGCAGAGCAAGCGTCAAAATCAGACTTGGATAAGACAGGGATGTTGGAATTATCATACTATGATTTAAAACAATTATATTAATAGGATAAGGGCCCTAATGGATGAAGTAGACAGAATGCAAGAACAGATGGGATTGTAAGCAGAGAGATGGAAATTCTAAGAAGGAACCAAAAGCAATGCTAGAAATCAAAATCACTGGAACAGAAATGAAGAATGCATTTAAAGGGCTCATTAGTAGACTGGGCATGGCTAAGGAAAGAATTTCTGAGCTTGAGGACATTTCAATAGAAACTTCCAAAACTGAAAAGCGAAGAGAAAAAAGACTGAAAAACATGGAATAGAATATCCAATTACTGTGGTATAACTGTAAAAGGTATAACATACACATAATGAGAATTCCAGAAGTAGAAGAAATAGAGAAAGGAACAGAAGAAATATTTGCAACAATAATGACTGAGAATTTCCATTCACTAAACCAGAGATCCAATAAGCTCAGAGAATACCAAGCAAGATAAATGACAAAAAAAAATTATGCCTAGGCTTTTCATTTCAAACTGGAGAAGATCAAAAGTTCTGAAAGAAGCCAGAAGAATAAAACACTTTACCTATAGAGGAGCAAAGACCATGCATGCAAGAAGGGTGTGGATAAAATATTTAAAGTGTTGAGAGACAATTCTTAAAGTAGAACGTTGTACCCTCTAAAATTATACCCAAAAGTGAAGGAGGCCAGACATGGTGGCTCATGCCTGTAATCCCAGTACTTTGGGAGGTCGAGGCAGGTGGATCACCTGAAGTCAGGAGTCCGAGACCATGCTGGCCGACATAGTAAAACCCCAACTCTACTAAAAAATACAAAAATTAGCCAGGTATGGTGGGGCGCACCTGTAGTCTCAGCTACTTGGGAGGCTAAGGCACAAGAATCTCTTGAACTGGGAGGCAGAGGCTGCAGTGAGCCAAGATCACACCACTGCACTCCAGCCTGGGCAAACAGAGCGAGACTCTGTCTCAAAAAAAAAAAAAGTGAAGGAGGGGCTGGGTACAGTGGCTCACACCTGTAATCCCAGCACTTTGGGAGGCCAAAGTGGGTGGGTCACTTGAGGTCAGGAGTTTGAGACCAGCCTGGCCAACATAGCGAAACCCTGTCTCTACTAAAATACCAAAATTAGTCAGGCATGGTGGTGGGCATCTGTAGTCCCAGCTGCTCAGGAGGCTGAGGCGGGACAATTGCTTGAACCTGGGAGGTAGAGGTTGCAGTGAGGCGAGATTGCACCACTGTAATCCAGCCTGAGCAACAGAGCAAGACTCTGTCTCAAAAAAAAAAAAAAAAAAGTGAAGGAGAAGCAGAAACTTTTTCAGACAAACAAAAATTGAGGGAATTTGTTGACAGTAGACTTGCTTTGCAAGAAATGTTAAAAATTCTTAGGGAGAAGGAAAATGGTGTAAGAAACTTGGATCTACATAAAGAAAGGAAGAGCATCAGAGAAAGAATGAGTTAAGGTAAAAAAATATATTGTGTTATCTAATGGATAACAGTTTATTCAAAATAATAATAGTAACAATATATTTAATTATGTGTGTATATGTTTATGTATGCTCACATACAAGTGACATGAATTACGCAAATGATACAAGCAGCAAAGAATTAGGATTATTGTTATCGAAAGAGATGTAAAAAAGTTTTGAACTGTGGCAGCACTCTGGTCTTCTAAATTTGATATGTGTAAATTAAAGTTTTCTTTATTTTCTCATTATGTTAGGGTTTCAACTAGTTTCTTTTTCCTTGCAGTAATTTGATATTAAAAATAGTAGAAGTGTTCCAGGTGCGGTGGCTCATGCCTGTAATCTCAGCAACTCAGAAGGCTGGTGGGAGGATTGCTTGAGGCCAGGATTGCTTGAGACCAGATTGGGCAACATAGTGAGACTCTGTCTCTAAAAAGTAAAGAATAAAACATAGCTGGGTGTGGTGGTGTGTTCTTATAGTCCCAGCTACTTGGGAGGCTAAGGCAGGAGGTTCTCTTGAGCCAAGGAGTTCAAGGCTGCAATGAGCCATGATCATGCCACTGCATGCCAGCCTGGGTGACAGAGTGAGACCCCAACCTGAAAAATATTTAAAATTCATGTATTTAGCAAATAAAGGGTCCCAGAGCCATTTTTAAAAAGTCTCAGTCTTGCAGAACAGTTTATTATTTTACTAATTCTAAAAAGTAAATAATAAAAATATACCTAAAAGTCTATGAAGACTGCCAAATACATGCTTGAATGAAAACGAAAAGCATCACTTGGGAGAAGACAGTTTGTTCATTTGTTATTATCCAAAAGACAATTACTAAGCCCTAATGCAAGGTAGCCTTCTATTAACTAAATATCCCCTTGATGACTTTTGTGCTTTTTTTTTTTTTTTTTTTTTTTTTTTTTTTTTTTTTTTTTTTTTGGAGACAGAGTCTCACTCTGTCGCCCAGGCTGGAGTGCAGTGGCACGATCTTGGCTCACTGCAAGCTCCCCTTCGCGGGTTCACGCCATTCCCCTGCCTCATGCCATTCTCCTGCCTCAGCTTCTCCTTCCTACAGGCGCCCGCCACCACGCCCAGCTAATTTTTCGTATTTTTAGTAGAGATGGGGTTTCACCATGTTAGCCAGGATAGTCTCCATCTCCTAACCTCGTGATCCACCCACCTCAGCCTCCCGAAGTGCTGGGATTACAGGTGTGAGCCACTGCGCCCAGCCAACTTTTGTGCTTTTTCAAAGAACTAACTTATGGCTTTGATCATTTTTTCTACTCTGTTATTATTTCCAAGTCATTAATTTCATCTCCTTTTTATTATCCCTCTCTTCGAGTTTATTTTTTGGTTCATTTTCTAACTTATCATGCCATCTGTCCCACAGAGTTTGCTATCTCTTGTTTCATTATCACTGAGTTCTGAAATTTTTTAAAATTTCAATTATGACTTCTTCTTTAACCTCTACGTTATTTAGCAGTGTGTTTTATTCCAAATATATAGTTGTTAACTTTTTGTTGAATTTTAATTTCTTTCTAATTGAAGATCAGTCTATATAATACTTAATTTTTGAAATTTATTAAGGCTAAAATATAGATATATCAGATACGTATTATATAGATATATCAAATATATCATATCTATCAAATATATAATATATAGTATATCTGATATATATCTTATTATTATGTATCAGATATATCTTATATATATATTTCAGATCATCTCTCTCCTGCTTCCAAGACCTTTATTTAGTGATATTTTCTCTTCCATGGCATTCAAAGCCTTTCATGATTTGGTGCTTGTATAGCCTCATCTCCTCTACTATTTTCCAGGAGCCATCCATAAGAATCTAAAGATGGGCAACTGTAATTATATTATATTAGAGGAAAATCTGGGGGCTGAGGTAGATTTTGGAAGTTACTCATTTAAGTTTTATGTCTTTTCATCCAGGTTTTCTCAGATGTAAACGAGGAAGATGAAATATATTTTTTCAAGGGGACTGTCTAGTGCCAAAATTCTAGTAATTGTAACAAGCTTTTCATAATCCTCATACATTCAGCAAATATTTATTGAGTGCCTTCTCTATGACCAGCACTGTTTTATGACTGAAATAGGGTGATGAGATAGCAAGAGGCTGGGTGACCAGTTTTGGTTAGGAATCCAGAGATTGTCTTTTTGTAGAACTGATACGGACACTGAGATCTAAAGTAGAAGTCAGCCCTACAGAAAGCAGAAATGTGAGCAGGCTAGAAAACACTTCAGAGCATAGGCTTCAGCACTAGACTGACTGGATTCCAGTCCAGGCTCTGGCATTCACTATCTCTATGCCCTAGGACAGTTTTCTTAGCCTTTCTGAGTTTGTTTGCTCCTCTGTAATAAGTAAAGTAACAAGAGCAAAATAATGGTGCCCACATGATAGAGATTGGAGGATTAAATGAATTAAAACATTTAAAGTACCTGTACATAGTATATACTCAGTAAGTGTTATCTTTTGTTTTGTTTCCAGGTAGAGGATACATTCAGTGCAAAAGTTCAAAGATGAGGATAAGCTTGGCATGTTCCAGAAATAGAATAGATCTATGGTTTTGGAAAATGATAGGAAATTCACTCACATACATTGTTCACATGTTTCTTCCAATCAGGGTGCCCTTATTTTCCCATCCTGACCTTCTACCTGAACCTGTCTATGAGTTTATCTGGTAGCCATCTTTTAGAGCAAAGTTGCTTGCATTCATCACCTAGGAAGCCTCTCCTGATCATTTCTACACATGAGCTCTTCATCCTGTATTGGCAAACAATCAAGATCCTGGACTTCAGTCCCATCTTTGCCACTGAAAATCTGTGCTGCCTAGACAAGTCACTTTTCTGATCCCAGCTTCGTATATTTAACACAGAAATTATGAAAATTATCCTGGAGTTTTGTCTTTTTCTTTTAAATTTTTTATTTCCATAGGTTTTGGGGAAACAGATGGTATTTGGTTACATGAGTAAGTTCTTTAGTGGTGACTTGTGAGATTTTGTTTTTTTGTGAGATTTTTGAGAAATTGATTTGATTTGATAATCTGAGGTGGAAATTATGTGTCTTTTAATGTTAGTTACTACTGTCACTAAAGACTTAATAGCATTCAATAATATGACCTCTTTGGAATATCTTTTAAATTGATGACATTATTATTTAATTTTCTTACAAATATTTCATACCCCCTTAGTTAAAATGTATCTCCTTTGATAGAAGAAGCTGGTTGTATTCCTTTATGTGACCCCAAAATCCCTAACAGCATTATAAGCATTTCTGTTGAAAAATAAATAATAGTTTGAGAATGAATGTGGAGGCAAAATTAATGCCACTCCGTCCTTTAAAAAAAATTCAGGCAATGATTTAAGCTCTTCTGTCTATTTTGTTTAAATACCTATTTTGCTGGATATGGAGAATAGGGCAGGAACATGAAGTAAGAAATATGGAAGAAAATGGGGTGGGAGAAAAGGGGATTAATGGAATAGAAAGGTCCAAAACACTTTTGGAAATTATTGTCTATGATTCCCTTGTTATTAAGAAAGAACATTGTATATCCTCTGGGGCATATAGGGCAGAAAAAAAGATTATGAACAATTGCCAAGTACTCTAAACTGAAAACAAAATGTTTCATTGTAGAGTAAGTAATTACTGTATCCTCACCTGATTCTAGGTCATAGCGAAGAAAGAATTTGAAAGCTTTTTCCAGAGTCGATTTTACCTTGCTACTGATTCTATATTTTTGTACTTGCTATGTTGGAAAACAATGGTTATCTGGCCTCTACTTTTATCCCTAATTGTTTAGGACATAAGTGGTGCAAAGTTGAAACTTTAGAAGGTGTGTTCTGAGCAAACAGGAGGAAAAGTATTTCTTAATCAGATGACGACCTTTGTTTGCAAGTAGGTGATGTGGCCAAGAGTTGAATGCAGTTTTAATAACTAGGATATTCAAGTCCCTGAGGCGGGTGCTTTGTATCAGAGATAATACAAATAGTTCTTTTTAGCTTCCCTTCTTGGCCATTGTACCCAGAGGCTTACCAATCTCCCACATTTAGTCAACAAACCTTTCTAACTACTTGCTAGACCCTGCAAATTATGGCAGGTCTTCTGTGGAAAGGGATAAACAGGAATAAGTCAGTATGACTGTGGACTGTAATTGTGGAAAGTAAACACACACACACTACCACCACAGCCTCTCTCACTCAGCCAGGGTCCCCCGCATGGCAGCACTAAGCACTGTTTAAGTGACATGATACCCGGAAAAACAAGCATGGAACTCCTGGTAATAAACAAGTATCAACTGATTCATCTCCAGAAGAATTTCCTTTCCTTTCTGTCCCCATTACCAACCTCCTGCCCACAGTGGGAATAACTGAACTGCTGATTAAAGTTTGGTTTATTTGTTTTTCCTAATTATGATGGTACAGCACTTGGCCCACTGAGTTTTCTTCCCATTGCTCTGGCCGGGCATCTTTGCTGTGTAGTAAGGCAGACGGAATTCTCTCTCATTTCTATGATGAGCAAAGATAAGGCTACTCCTTAAGCCACATCCCACAATGGGCTAACATTATAAATTAAGATAAATATGAAGACCCTGAATATATTTGTAGCTACCCTCTAGAAGAGTTAAAATGCTCCACATGGAACTTACCAGTAAAAGTGCTCATAAATGAATTTGGTGTATTTTATCTAGACTGCAGATGATCACATATAAAATACTGGTGGTCATGGGAAAGCTCTCATTTAAAAAATTAAATAAGATTGTATATATGGAAATGAGATTATTCATTCACTGACTCTTTAGTTAGACTTTAATCAGCAGTTTGGTTATTCTCACCATACTGTGCACCAAATGTATAGTAGATGAACCAGAGAGATGTACTGCCTGCCCTTGGTGAGCTTCTATTTTTGTGGAGGAAAACACACAGAAACACTATACAAATAAATAATCATTATAATAACCACAGGTAACAGTGTTTATTGTTATGTCAGGTACTGTTCTAAAGAAATTACATGTACTATCTTATTTCATCCTAATAAACAAGCCTAGAAGTTAGGTACTATTATTTCAAATTTATAAATGAAGAAATAGACCATGTGAGTTAAGTAACTTTCACAATGCGTGCAGCTAGTAAAGAGCCAAGATTTGAACCTAGAGAGAAGACTCAGAGCCTGAATTCTTTACATCTACACTATAATTGCAAAACATAGCAGAGCCTGGGTTAGAGAATATTGAGACCAGGTATCAAGTTCAAGAATACTGAAGAGAAAGGATAACAATTTTCTAGGAGGTTAAATGTCTACATTCTAGTTTAGTGACTGGAGTATTTCGTTTTGCATGAGCCAAGCTAGTGACATTTAATTCAATATAACATTTCTGATTTAATTTTATGAACTTATTTTGGTAGTTCATTGGAAGAGGCTATTAATGTGATTCCTCTTAACATAGAATAGAACCATTCTATGGACTATTCTCAGGACTAAAAATAATGACCATTGTAACTGACTGCCAGGGATTCAACTTTAGTGGAACCTACATGCTAGACTTAATTAATAAGAAAGTAGGTAATAAATGAAATGAAAAAAATAAAATAGCTTTCTGTTGGGCATATTTAGGATAGTCCAACCTCCAGGCAAAAAGGATTAACCATGGCTCTGCTAATGCTTTACTTATTTGACTACAGCAGGAAAAAGGTCAAAGGTAAGAGAGGACAGGTGAAACTTCAATTTAGCTTCGTTTTTCTGGTGCCAGTGCCTAGCACATACTCACTGCCATATAGTAGGCTCTCAGTGCATGTCTGTTCAAGGAAGGAAGGAGTGAATATGAAGGATCAGCTTTATTTCTAATACTCTGGGAAAAGGAGGGAGGGATGTAGCTCACAAGGGTCTAATGTTTATTTATTTTGGGAAAAGCAATCACCCAGAATTAATCTGTATTATATTATTCTTCTAACAAATTAGAATTTAATAAATAGGAGTCCAGTTTCAAAAATCACATTAGTGGTCAAAAACTACATAATATGTCTTCACCTCATTCCTCCAAAAATTAAAAATAGAACTACCACATGATTTACTTCTGGGTAAATATATCCAAAAGAGTTGAAAGCAGGGTCTCAAGGAGATATTTGCACACCTGTGTTCATAGCTGCATTACAATAGCCAAGAGATGGTAATAATCCAAGTGTCCGTGGATGGATGAATGGGTAAACAAACGTAGTATATACACACAAGAGAGTATTATTCAGCCTCAAAAAGGAAATTCTGTCACATACTACAACATGGATGAACCTTGACGACGTTATGCTCAGTGAACTAAGCTAGTCACAAAAAGACAAATACTGTATGACTCCACTTATATGGAGTATCTAAAGTAGTCAGATTCACAGAAACGGTAGAATGGTGGTTACCAGGGGCTAGGGGGAGTGGAAAAAGGAGATTTGTTTAATGGGTATGGAGTTTAAGTTTGCAAGATGAAAATGTTCTGGAGATCTGTCGTACAACAATGTGGATATAAATAAGACTACTGAACTCAAAAATTATTAAGATGGCAAATTTCATCTTTTTTTATAACTTAAAAAAACTTCATATAAGATAGTTTTGCCTATTTTCAGGTTTCTTTTCAGTGTTTTAGGTATTCAGTGTTTAAATCACAAAATTTGTGATTTGGACATTTTTTTCTTCCTTCATGACATTTTAAGTGGATTGATACTTGCTTTCCATTCTGTCCCAATGTCTGACCTTTTTAATGTAAAGAAGAACATTTAGTTTGAGAGAAGTCTGCTGTGTTCTTGTTGATAGAGGACCATCCTAGAGTTGGGAGTGCTGTCTGCACAGCGACAAATCCAGAGTCGACTTTGGATCACCTTATATAGTTCATGAGTAATCAGCAGATGCCCTTCCTTTCTATGTCCCTCTCTCAGTGAAAGGCACTGTTTCTTCCACTTGGTGAGGAAAGGCCTAATGCTCATTGTCTATAACAGGAATGCTACAGCTGCTCAAATTGTACCATTTATCATATTAGGCAAGGTCTTGCCTTAGTCTTGCCTGTTCAATTATGAAAGGAAAGAAGATGTAAAAGATGTAGAGTTGTACTGTGTGATTTTTCCCCCATTATGTCAGAAGAGGCCATAAGAAAACTAATACCAGCACACAAATATATCTTTTTAGATTTTCTATTATATATTTTGTCTTATCAAGAAGAGCAGAGTGGGCTGGGCGTGGTCGCTCACGCCTGTAATCCCAACACTTTGGGAGGCCGAGGCAGGCGAATCACTTGAGGTCAGGAGTTCGAGACCAGCCTGGCCAATGTGGTGAAACCCTGTCTTTACTAAAAATACAAAAATTAGTCGGGTGCAGTGGTGCATGCCTGTGGTCTCAGCTACTCCAGAGGCTGAGACAGGAAAATCACTTCAACCAGGAATGTGGAGGTTGCAGTGAGCCAAGGTAGCACCACTTCACTCCAATCTGGGTGACAGAGTGAGACTCCAAAAAAAAAAAAAAAAGAGCAGAGTGTATGTTAGTTTGGTGATTCATTACATGTTAGTTTATGATTCATTATGTGTTAGTGTGGTGATTCATTATGACGAGATGGTGCTGTGTAAAAAAAAAAAATTCCAGAAAAATCTAGTTTAATAATTATGCTACCCTGTCCTTAAATCCTATATCAAATACTACCTCCTCTAGGAAGTCTTTCCTAATAATATTTTTTAATCCCAAAACAACAAACTACCTCCAAAAATACACAATGACCTACCTTGCATTAGTTTGTATCTTTCTTATAGAAACATTCTATTAATTATGTTATTTATACCATAGTATAAGCTCCTTTAGGGGAGAGGCTATCTTGCCCTTACCCGTGGTATTCTCTGAAGTACTTCCCACAAGCGAAGAAAGCAATAAGTGTTTGGCAGATATTTGTTGGACTGAATTGAGCCAGCTGTTTACATATACATTAAGTTAACTCTTATTATTCTCAGCCATATGAAAGAAATGCAGATTCACTCCGTGACTACATCTTATTGCCTAACCTAACTAGGCAGATTGCAGCTACTTTATGTTGACTGTTCAGAAGTTTTTGCTTGGCTTAAATGAAGTCAAACCTGTTGAGTTTTTTGGCGCATGGGGAGTTGTTTACAGCTTTTCTTTTTCTTTAGTGCTATTGTTCAGTGGGACCTGCCTGAGGAGTGTACTGTACCCCAAACTGTTTACACTGAGCATTCATTTCTTCAGTGGCACACCCATCAGCTGACCTGTTTACACTGGTACTTAAGTAAAGTGGGTGCCTGCAAGCTTGAAACACTCTTAAATTGAGTATAGTATGTTTCAAATAATACAAGTATCTTACCATATTATTTATAAGTTTTAGCAACAACTAATAGACTGGTCCCTAAAACATATAAACAAGGAGCTATGAAATATAATTGTGGGGGTTTTTAAAAATCTTTGAAAAGAGACCCTTGTCTTATTACTCTGCGGAAATTTGCAACCGTTCTATAGAGGTATTATCTCATCCTTACTAAAAAGATTTCAAATGGGCTGGGTGCAGTGGCTCATGCCTATAATCCCAGCACTTTGGGAGGCCGAAGCAGGTGGATCGCCTGAGGTCAGGAGTTCGAGACCATCCCGGCCTACATGGTGAAAGCCCGTCTCTAATAAAAATACAAAAATTAGCTGGGCATGATGGCAGGTGCCTGTAATCCTAGCTACCAGGGAGGCTGAGGCACGAGAATCGCTTGAACCCAGGAGATGGAGGTTGCAGTGAGCTGAGATCATACCACACTGCACTCTAGCCTGGGCAACAAAGCGAAACTCAGCCTCAAAAAAAAAAAAAAAGATTTCAAATGAAACTCTTAGTAATCTCTCTTTAGGTGGCCAACCCGTTGTTGTAAAGCAAGGGAATATCTTATTAAAAGTTGTTTGTTGGGTCTGGGTGTGTTAATGACACCGTTATCACATTGTTAAGCTTCACAGAAGCATATACCCTCATCAATTTTAAATTTTTGTTAAGTAACATTAGTTTCATAAAAATGATACTTGCTTCTTGTAAATAATTAAAATTCTACCCAAAAAGGCAAAAAGAAAAAAAGTAAAAATCACCTAGTGACCCATTGATATTTTTCTGAACATCCTTTTAGAAATCTCTACACAGAAATTAAAATGCATTGTTACATATAGGATATATACATACTACTGTGTTACTAATCTTATTTAAATAATATGTCATGAACATCTTCCATGTCAACTAACGTTAATCTTTATACCACTGTTGTAGTAATTGTCATAGTATTCCCTTATGTTTTAGAATTTACTTAATTCTTTCTTAATGAACATTTAGGTTGCTGTCAATTTGGGACTATTATGCACTCACATTTCAGTGGCCAGAAAGGTTGATGTGTGTTCTGAGTGGTGCACATCCCATAAATATTTCACTAACTTCTAGTCATGTGATGAAATTTAAGTCTACACAGTTTATTAGATGACTCTTGGAGTTGACACACACATACGCTCTCTCTGTCTCTCTCCCCACCCACCAAATAGCAGTGACTCCTGGTTGATAAACCATGCAACCCCTTGCTCCCACCACTCTGGAGCCTCCCTGCAGCTGACCACCCCTTACTCAGATTGCAGCCAAACTTCCCTGTTCTGTGAAACTCTCTGTTTTCCCCACCTCCTTTCTTTCCTCTTTGGAAAATTGTGAAATGCTGAGTTTTTTCTCTTATCCTTGCACTTTCACAGACCTTGAATTTGTTTACTCTCCTTCAATAAATCCCCTTCATACAAATGCTTGTTCTGAATTTCCTAAATCTTGTTCGTCTTTTCTTTCTTTTTTTGTGAAATATTTAAGTAATTTGTATTAAAATCCATATAGTTCATGTGTCTCTACTAATGTGATAACATTGTGTTTGAAATCTATTAAAAGGAGACTCAAATCTCCTCTGTGACATTTTTGCTGAGGTTTCATTTCTTTTTGTTTTTTTTACTTATTTTTTAAATTGACAAATAATAATTGTACATATTTATGAGGTCTGGCTTTTTACTGTTGCCATTCACTCTCTCTTCTGACTCCTACCCAGTTACCTTCTTTCCCTGACTCTCCTCTTTCTGTTTCTCTCTCTCCCCTCTTTCCCTCCATTTCCCTAATTTTCTATTGTTTTATAATTTAACTTAATCATTTTTATAATTTTTATAATTCAACTTGACCTATTTTTCCCCATTCACTTTCCATGGCTTGATAAAATACCTGCTATATATAAGATTAAAAGAATCCATAAAAGTGAAGTTAAACCACATTAAAATAAAAAGCTGTTTTTGCAGCCCGTTAAAATGAACTGAATCCCAAAACTTTCTGTTGAGTTAGACCTCAAGTCTCTCTATCTATGAGATACAGTCAACATCTATTATGTCATACATTTATTTATTTTCTGTTCCCTACTGCTTCCTCCACACACCACTAAAAGGCAAGTTCTGGCCAGGCACGGTGGCTCGCGCCTGTAATCCCAACACTCTGGGAGGCCGAGGCGGGCAGATCATGAGGTCAGGAGTTCGAGACCAGCCTGGCCAACGTGGTGAAAACCCGTCTCTGCTAAAAATACAAAAAACTAGCCAGGCATGGTGGTGCGCGCCGGTAGTCCCAGCTGCTTGGGAGGCTGAGGCAGGAGAATTGCTTGAACCTGGCAGGCGGAGGTTGCAGTGAGCTGAGATCATGCCAGTGCACTCCAGCCTGGGCGACAGAGCAAGACTCAATCTCAAAAAAAAAAAGAAAAAAAGGCAAGTTCCACAAAGCTGAGGGTTTGTTTTTATGTATCTCTTTTCTTGGCAAATATAGGTATTATTTGTTCAGTGAATGAGTTAATTATAGGTAAACATAACTTATTATTCTATTTTTAAATGTGTATTTTGTTTTAAAGCTTTCATTGCAACTATATTTTCTGTGTGGTTTGTTTTTCCATTTCAAGTGAAGAGTATTTCAAAACTTTTATGGCTTTTATTGATTGTTCTAGGCTAACGTTCAAATTCAGTCACCATTTCTATCACTATTTTTATTAGAAAGTCCATTCTGAATTCTAAATCCTGACTTAAAAATGAACTTTTGGTCTAAAAACTGTAAGAGGGCACCTCTTAAAAAGTGTTAAGAATTAATACAGATGCACTTTCTGTGCTTCTTAAGGAGGCAAGTCATCAATTTCCATAAATATAATTTTGTTAAAATTTCTGTATGAATTTTCGTCTCACCGGAGTTGATGTTTTTCTAATTAGTATCTGTTGCTTGTGTTAGGGTTTACACAATTTCTGCTTTGCAAATGTAAATTGTTACATGTTTTCAGCAATGGTAAAACAAAGCTGCTTCCTGTAAATCTTTTCAGGAAGCAACTTTGCAAAAGACAATGCCTGTCACACTTAAAAGGAAGCCCTACATTTGGGTTGTAGTTTAAAAAGGGAATTGAGGATACACCTCTGTGTGTTTCTTACTAGCTGCTAGCTTGTTCATTCTTTTCTCTTCTCTCCACTTGCTGAGAGTGCTTACATAGTCATCTTAATACTTCAAATGAGGTTTTGTTGTTGTGGGGGAAAAATTCAGTTTATTGTTGTGCACTTTTGTGTACTTTCTCTTTCTTTGAAGGAGATGATACTGAAGAAGTAGAACCAAGGGATTGCTTCAATTATTTGGGCAAGCTAACTTGTATCCCTCTGTTTTTCTGTTGTTTTGTAATTGAACTTTATCATCAGTTTTTCTCGTATCTTCAGTTATATCTCACTCACAACTAGGACAAAAAATATTAAAAACTGTCTTTCTTACTGAAAAATCAAATAGGCTTCAGGATGTTGAAAATTGTGTTATTTTTTAATAAAGCAAAAAAGAGAAAGACATAGTGACAATAACTGAGATTATTTTCCTAAAGGATTTCCTATAGCATTTTCATTTGTTTATTGCAAAGAGGTGGGACATTACTCTTGCCTTGGTATAGATATTTTCCACATGGGAATTGCCCTTCAGTGCTACTTTGAATTTAAGACAGTTGCCTCTAGAACTCAGGAGAGGGAGATGACTTTCTACAACCCAGAATCCTTTCTTTCTGAGTGTCCAGTGTATTTTGAAAAGTCATTCTCAAAGTGATTTAAGTGCCTTCTTGCCAAGAACCAGGCAACTTCTACTGTGTATAATGGAAGGGTAAGGATGTAGTAGTTAAGCAAGCAGGTGCTCAGAGTTCGTGGGTCTGGATTTGGTTTTAAACCTGCCTAGTGAAATGACTGTGGTAGACAGAATAACAACATCCCCTCACCCCCTTACCACCACAAAATGCTGATATCCTAATTTCCAGAACCTGTAAATATGTTACTTAACATGGATAAAAGGGACTTTGCAGATGTGATTAAGTAAAAGATCTTGAGATAGGAAGATTACTCTGGATTATCCGTGTGGGCTGTGTTAAGCCATTTTTGCATTGCTGTAAAGAAATACCTGAGACTGAGTATTTTATGAAGGAAATAGGTTTAATTGGCTCACAGTTCTGCAACCTTTGTAGGAAGCATGGTACTGGCATCAGCTCGGCTTCTAGGGAAGCCTCAGGAAGCTTATAATCATGGCAGAAGGAAAAGGGGGAGCAGGCACATCACATTGCAAAGGCAGGAGCAAATGAGAGAGTGGCAGAGGCAAGGAGAGGCCACATCCTTTTAAACGACCAGATCTCATGTGAACTCAGAGTGAGAGTTCACTTATCACCAAGGGGATGGCCCAAGCCATTCATGAGGGATCTGTCCCCCATGATCAAACACTTTCCACCAAGCCCCACCACCAACACTGGAGATTACATTTCAATATGAGATTTGGGTGGGGACAAATATTCAAACTATATCATTCTGCCCCTGGCTCCTCCCAAATCTCATGTCCTTTTCACATTGCAAAATACAATCATGCCTTCCCAATAATCCCCCAAAGTCTTAACTCATTTCAACATTAACTCAAACGTCCAAAATTTCATCTGAGACAAGGCATGTCCCTTTCACTTATGAGCTTGTAAAATCAAAAACAGTTATTTAATTTCAAGATACAATGGGGTGTATGCATTAGGTAAACATTACCATTCTAAAAGGGAAAAATCAACCAAAAGCAAGTGTGAAATGCAGCAGGGCAGTCATTAAATTGTAAAGTTCCAAAATAATCTCCTTTGACTTCATGTCCCACATCCAGGGCACACTCATGCAAGAGGTGGGATCCTAAGGCCTTGGGCAGCCCTGCCCTTGTGGCTTTGCAGGGCACAGCCCCCATGGCTGAACTCACAGGATGTTGAGCATCGGTTTTCCACCTTGAGGTTGCAAGCTGCCATTGGATTTACCATTCTGGGATCTGGAGAGTGGTAGCCCTCTTCCCACAGCTGCACTAGACAGTGCCCCAGTGGGGACTCTGTGTGGGGGCTCCAACTCCACCTTTCCCCTCCACACTATCTTAGTAGAAGTTCTCTCTGGGGGCTCCACCCCTGCAGTGGGCTTCCGCTTGGACAACCAGGCTTTCTCATACATCCTCTGACATCTAGGCAGAGGCTGCCAGGCCTCCTTATCTCTCGTATTCTGTGCACCTGCAGGCTTAACACCACATAGAAGCCACCAAGACTTACAGCTTGCATTCTCCAAAGTGTCAGCCCAAGCTATACCTGGGCTCCTTTGAGCTATGGCTGGAGCTGGAGCTGGAGTGGCTGAGATGGAGGCAGCAGTGTCCCTGAGGCGGTGCAGGGTAGCAGGGCCCTAGACAAGGCCCAGGAAACCATTCTTCTTTCCTAGGCCTCTGGGCCTGTGATGGGAGGGGCTGCCAAGCAGATCTCTGAAGTGCCCTTGAGGTCTTTTGCCCACTTGGCTCCTTTTAGTCGTGCAAATTTCTCTAGCAAGTGGTTGCTCCAAAGCCTGCTTGAATTCCTCTCCTGAAAAAGCTTTTTTTTTTCCCTCTGACACATGGCCAGGCTGCAAATTTTCCAAACTTTTATGCTCCGCTTCCCTGTTAAATATAAATCCAATTTTTAGTCATTTCTTTGCTTTCACTTCTGAGCATAGGTTGTTAGAAATAACCAAGCCACATTTTGAACACTTTGCTGCTTAGAAATTTCTTCTACCAGATAACCCTAAATCTTCACTCTAAAGTTCAAACTTCCACAAATTCCCTAAAGCATGAGCAGAATGCAGCCAAGTTCCTTGCTAAGGCATAACATGAGTGACCTTTACTCCAGTTCTCAGTAAGTTCCTCATTTCCATCTAAGATCTCATTTCCCTGACCTTCAACGTCCATATTTCTGTCAGCATTTTGGTCACAACCACTTAACAAATCTCTAAGAAGTTCCATACATTCCCTTGTCTTCCTGTCTTCCTTCCGTGTCCTCCAAACTCTTACAACCTCTGCCTGTTACCCAATTCCAAAGTCACTTCCACATTTTCAGGTGTCTTTATAGCAATGGCCATCCTTGGTGCCAATTTTCTGTGTTGGGCTGTTCTTGCATTGCTGTAAAGAAATATCTGAGACTGGGTAATTTATGAAGAAAAGAGGTCTAATTGGTTCATCATTCTGCAAGTTCTATAGGAAATATGGTGCTGGCATCAGCTCAGCTCCTAGGGAGGCCTCAGGAAGCTTACATGGAGAAAGCAGAGGCAAGTGAGAGATGTAGGGTGGGAGGGAGGTGCCACACACTTTTTTTTTATTTTTTTTTGAGACGGAGTCTCGCTCTGTCGTGCAGGCTGGAGTGCAGTAGTGCAATCTCCTCGGCTCACTGCAACCTCCGCCTTCCAGGTTGAAGTGATTCTCCTGCCTCAGCCTCCTGAGTAGATGGGACTACAGGCATGTGCCACCATGCCCAGCTAATTTTCATATTTTCGGTAGAGATGGCGTTTCACCATGCTAGCCAGGCTGGTCTCCAACTCTTGACCTCAGGCAATCTGCCCGCCTCAGCCTTTCAAAGTTCTGGGATTACAGGCATGAGCCACTGCACCGGACCCACACACTTTTAAATAACTAGATTTCATGTGAACTCAGAGTGAGAACTCACTCATCACCATGGGGATAGCTCAAGCCATTCAAGAGGGATCTGTTCTCATGATCCAAACACCTCCCACCAGGTCCCACCTCCAACATTTGGGGTTATAATTCAACCTGAAATTTGGGCAGGGACAATCCAAACTATATTATTAGCCCAATATAATCACGAGGGCCATTATAGGTGGCTGGAGAGTCAGATAAGGAGGTGTATTGTGAGAGGAGGCCACAAGCTGAGGAATGCAGGAGATCTCTAAAAGCTAGAAAGTGAGGGTAACAGATTCTCCCCTAGGAAGGACCTGAGCCCTGTTAAGACCTACTTTTTTGGCCTACTGAGACCTACTTTGGACAGAACTCCAAGATAATAAATTTGTGTTGTTTTAAGCCACTAAGTTTGTGGTAATTTGTTATATCAGCAATAGAAAACTAGTATACTGACCTTGGATAAATTCCTTAAGTTCTTTGGTGTTTCTTCATCTTTTTTTTAAATAATAGCTTTATTGAAGTATACAGTCACATTGAGAAATGCGTCATTAGACAATTTCGTACATGTGTGAATATCACAGAGTATACTTACATTAACTGAGAGATATAACCTACCACACACCTAGGTTATATGATACAGCCTATTGCTTCTAGTCTGCAAACATGTACAGCATGTTACTGTACTGAACGCTGTAGGCAATTGTAGTACGATGGTATTTGTTTATCTGAACATATCTAAACTAACAAAAGTACAGAAAAATGTGATATGACAGATTTTAAAAAGGTACACCTACATCAGGCACCTATCCTGAATGGAGCTTGCAGAACTGCAAGTTGCTCTGAGTGAGTCAGTGAGTGAGTGGTGAGTAAAAGGGAAGGCGTAGGACGTTACTGTACACTACTGTAGACTTTAAAAAGATGGCACACTTAGGCTACACTAAATGTATTTTAAACAATTCTTTCTCCCATAATAAATTAACCGTAACTTACCGTAACTAGTTTACCTTATAAATGTTAAATTTTTTTTTTCCTTGGGGATTAACATTAGGCTCCTTGCTACTTACGCAAATTTCTGCAGCCTGCTTGAATTTCTCCTCAGAAAATGGGTTTTTCTTTTCTATTGCATCATCAGGCTGCAAATTTCCCAAACTTTTATGCTCTGCTTCCCTTTTAAACATAAGTTCCAATTCCAAACCATCTCTCTCAAGTTCAAAGCTCCACAGATCTCTAGGGCAGGGGCAAAGTGTTACCAGTCTCTTTGCTAAAGCATAATGAGTCACTTTTGTTCCACTTCCCCCAAAATTCCTCATTTCTGTCTGAGACCACCTCAGCCTGGACTTTCTTATCCATATCACTATCAGCATTTTGGTCAAAGCCATCCAATAAGTCTCTAGGAAGTTCGAAATTTTCCTACATCTTCCTGTCCTCTGAGCCCTCCAAAGTGTTCCAACCTCTGCCTGTTACCAATTCCAAAGTCACATTCACATTTTTGGGTATCTTTACAGCAGCGCCCCACTACCCAGTACCAAATTACTGTGTTGGTTTGTTCTTGTGCTGCTAATAAAGATATACCTAAGACTGGGTAATTTATAAAGGAAAGAGGCTTAATTGACTCACAGTTCAACATGGCTGGGGAGGCCTCAGAAGACTTATAATCATGGCAGACTACGTGTATTCAGTAGATTATATTGGTTTTCTGAATTTAATTTGAGGTTAATAGAGGTCTTTTCCCTGGTGCTCTGTTGTTATCAAAACTGAAGGGAAATATAACAATATAATAAATATAATGATATTTAATTCTAATTAATATATAATTCTACATTCTAAAAACAGAATTGGAAGTATAATAAAAACACATTCTAACTATAATATGGTTAGTTCTAGCCATTAAAAGTACATTCAATCTTAAGAAAATATTTGTGAGAGTTATAAAATGGTGAGGTATGAAGGAAGCTCTATTCAGTTTCTTTAACTGCCCTAACTTGACCTGACAGAGTAATATCCTGATGGGATTAGAATCAAGACAATAACCAGAAAAGAAGGAAATGATGGTGGTGGGAATAACAAGCAACAACTACTGTTCTTGGAGTTCTCATAACATTTTTTCTTTTCTTTTTTTTTTTTTTTTTGAGACAAAGTCTTGCTCTGTCGCCCAGGCTAGAGTACAGTGGCACGATCTCCACTCACTGCAACCTCTGCCTCCCGGGTTCAAGCAGTTCTCCTGCCTCAGCCTCCTGAGTAGCTGTGATTACAGGCGCCTGCCACCACGCCCAGCTAATTTTTGAATTTTAAGTAGAGATGAGGTTTTGCTGTGTTGCCCAGGCTGGTCACGAACTCCTGAGCTCAGGCAATCTGCCCACCTCGGGCCTCCCAAAGTGCTGGGATTACAGGCATGAGCCAGCAATCCCGGCCATTCTCATAGCATTTTGAACATACTTCTGTTTTGTATTCCGATTATTTTTTGTATAGTTGTTTAAGCCTGTTAACATTTATCCTCCTGGCTCCTCCCTTGTCCTTATTTGTAAACTTTTTAGGGCAAGAATCTGGTTTACCCATCTTAGAAGTGTCATTGACTAGCCTAGCCTCTAACACTTTGGTTGATTGATAGATGAATGGATGGATTTATGGATGGATAGATGGCAGTTAACTGCACAGAAAAGTATTCTTACTCTTTTTGGACAGTAGCATTCTCCTGTGCATCTCTGGGCTGCTTTAAAGAGCAGAGTAAGTTTGTGATCACAGATTCATTTTCACTTTTGTTAATAAGTATTAAGCTTTTGAAATGAAGAAAATGTTCATTGGCTGAAGAATACAGGAATATATAGCACCTCATATTAATATTGTGTTGACCAATTAGGTTGTCTTATTTTGGATTATCTCAAGACCTACCTTAACTTAGCTATAAGCAGACCAACTGAATTCATGGAGTCTAACAATTTATTTTTTTTTTCAGAAGTAAACATACTCACTAAATATTTATCATTTCCAAACACTTTGGCTCATTTTGGTTTGGGTAGAGGCTGACTTCAGAATTTTTGCATTGTTCTTACTCTGTTGTTTCTTGTCCTGTTATTTAAGCACCTGATTGCTTTTTAAAAATACATATAAGAAGAGGTAAGACACAACAGTCAAGAGGTGGAAGCAACCCAAATGTCCATCAGTGAATGAATAGACAAACAAATTTGGTATACACATACAATAGAATATTTTTCAGCCATACAAAGGAAGGAAATGGATGAGCCTTGGGATGTTACGCTCAGTGAAATAAACCAGTCAAAAAAGACACATACTGTGTGATTCCACTTATATGAGGTATCTAAAATCATAAAATTCATAGAAACAGAATAGTGATTATGAGGAGCTGGGAGGAGGGAGAAAGAGGAAGTTGGTTAATGGGTGTAGAGTTTCAGTTTTGCCAGATGAAAAAGTTTTGGAGATCTGTTTCACCACTATGTGAATGTAC